>NC_139708.1:29411452-29836452 GCF_964188405.1 Protomyctophum parallelum | reverse complement strand
AAACACTGTCTCGGACTATGAATCAAACTGACCTGCCAACTACCCCAGTTCCAGACTAAATATTGTATGGGAATTCTCCCACAATGCAAATGTGTGTCGGCACAGTTTGCCCCTTTGGATGTCGGTGTTGTGATCAGCACTTCATTCCAAAGGTCAAACTTCATTTACGCAGAATTTAACCTGATCCCAGATCATTCTCTCAAGGAGAGAATGATTTCTCCTTGAGAAACCTTTTTTTTAAACACTTGATACAGCCGTGTACTAAAGTGTTAAGATGTATCATGTGTTGGTTGTGCTGTGTAGGCATTGATCTGTTGGTGTTTGTTGTCGTAACTGCTGTGATGATGGTGTGTAAAAGGGTTAAAGAGGGATCAGGTTTGCAAATTCTCCCACTAATGACCAATGGGCAACATGAGTTTTTACATGTGTCTGTTTTGCTTAGGCATAAACTGAAACATTTGACTGCGATTTTACAACTGCAATTATGCCAGAAACTATAGTTTTCAATAGGACAAAGGGAGGTAAAACTGATTTAGGTATTCAATTGTGCTTTTAAAGACGCTCTTATGTGCTGTATTAAGCATTCTTATTTAAGCAAGAGTCCCACATGTAACAAAATATATATGATGTTGTCCTTATAACCACATAAACCCTGGTGTCCCTATTTTGGGCAAATTGACTGTATACACATCATCTCTGTGGTCATTGTGATCATGATGTACGTGTCAGCTTTTTCAGATTCCCTGCACTTGATTGGCTTTCAAAGTATGGTGGGAGGGAGGCCTGTTTTGTACAAAATGCCACAGATCAGGAACGCAGAGTCCTATTGCCATGAAACTTTGCACACACACTGCCAGTAGGCCAAGGAACAACCTCCTCTCAACCAAATGTTTCAAATTGGCCTCATGGTGGTGCTATACGCTTCACGTTTTGGCCTATAACTCTTGAACTTTAAATATTCCTTGGATCATGATGCAACTCCTCATATAAGCCCTCATAATATAATATAACCTCATATAATCCTCATATAAGCCCCCCTCAAGTTACTTCATCTGTTTCGTTTGCTACTACTCAGTCAGACGTTGCAGATTCCATTCCAATTGGCTAAGACTGCCTTCCGAACCTGGCCTGGCGGGGAATCGGGGATCTGCATTCATAGTAGCACACTTTTCTAGTTTTTTCCAATTATTCAACATTTTTCAAAGAATGTGCACAATCATGTTTCAAAACTATTCACGGTCTTTCCGTCGCTGCCTCCAACAGGGCTTATGTAGTTCAAGTTGGGTCATTGGTGGTATATGAAAAGTTTGAAAACCAATCCCTGGTCAGGGTTGGAGTGTATAGCTTCACCCTGGTCAGGGTTGGTGTAGATGTTAAGAGTCTGTCACCAGGAGAGAGACAGCTACTGCATCCTTCTAGAAAGGATGGTTTACTCTTGCAATACAAGTGTTCTTTGATGCTTCACACATCTTGAGTTATTTTCCCCAACAATATGTAGTAATATGTCTTAACATGTTAAGAGATCTGTTCCAAAACGGTATGAATCCAGAGAAACATCAACATTGCACACATTTCTAACCCTAAACTGTTTTATAATACACATTTTGTATAACCTTAGTTATTGTATGTGACTGCACAGTAAAATCCTCTGTTTAGTTTTTAAGCTAAATGGACAATCAGGTTTTTACTGCGTGTCAGGGTTATGTTATTTTCGTTAAGTTTTTTTTGTGTTTTCTTTTTTTTTGGGGGGGGGGGGGGGTACGGTTAGGGTTAAAGACACGTAGTTCTGAGAAGTCACACAAGATGTCTGCTGTCTCAAACTGCACTTCAAGTCATTTTGAAAACGTACACACCCAGTCTCACTGTAACCTCCTGGGTCTGCTGGAGTCTCAAAGTAGGATCTCATAATCTATCAAATATGTATTTTCTCCTCCAAAAAACACAGCACTTGATTATCTCTCCTATACTCTTAAGATGCCACTCAATTTGAGTCTTGTGTTTGAGTATGTGTATGTGTTTGAATGGATTGGGTTCCGCCAAAGCACCTTAGCTCTGGGGACAACTTTATTCCATTTAAATTAAATGGTTGCAAACAGAATTATA
The DNA here is from genome assembly GCF_964188405.1 of Protomyctophum parallelum. Taxonomy (NCBI): domain Eukaryota; kingdom Metazoa; phylum Chordata; class Actinopteri; order Myctophiformes; family Myctophidae; genus Protomyctophum; species Protomyctophum parallelum. The sequence goes on along the minus strand of NC_139708.1, from coordinate 29,834,349 downwards.
CTGCTAAAATCAACGTGATCGTTTTCACGGATTGTGCAGGGCAAATTAAATTAAATTAATTTTGTCATTGCTAAGATGCTTTCAGGAAACCCAGAGTCGATTACTTGTCTGTTTGTCTGACTTCCCATATACTCCACTACGTGTTCCTTTTCCTGCCTCCTCAACTACCTTGAGCTGAAAGCTTAGAAAGAGGAAAACCAAATGACATAGTAGCCACAGTTAGGGGCCACTGTAACGTGTATATATAAGTAAAAGATAGAACAGTCAATCCCAGCTGTTTAGCACTGGTACCATTGGAATGACCCCATCATCAAGATGCCCAATACAGGACATTAACACAATTGTTTTAACACAATGATTGTTCCTTAATATTGCCCATCATCAGAGCGTCTCAAAACCCATTTTTGGGTACCAACCAATCCACTGAGAATAATATGAAACTATCTCCAGCTGTCCTTTAACCCTCTCATGTACTTGTCTATAAAAGAGCAATCACACTTGTCTTTCAGCTGCAGTCAGTTTTCACCTCAGTAAATAATACATAGGTATTAATATTTTAAACGCCTGTTTAACGCTCCTCCCTCTTATGTTTTTCTTGTTGTTGTGGTTGTTGTTTTGAGGGACGGCATGTTAGCTACACAACAACACAAATTTATCTTGTTTTTGACAGGAGCACTGGTTTGCATTGTGTGACGGCCAGGTATAGTGCTCATAAAGTTTTGGTCTTAAATAATGTATGTTCATGTTGCTTTACAGAACCATTTCGTATTCACCAGCTGACAGCTCAATAAACATTGCAAAAAGAAGTAAGAACGGTGTTCATCAAACTGATTTATAGTTCAAGGTTAACTCAAAACAATACCACTCATTAAGTTCAGTTTAGCTTCTTCTAAAATGTAGTAGGTTTACAATTGACGCAATTAACTCATTAGTTGTTTTTTGACACAAACTACAGATTCACTGCCATATTTACTGAAACAAAGGGAATGTCCTAGACCTAGGCCCAAGCCCCCAGAGCGGCTGGGAAACGTTGAAGCTGCCCAACCCTACTGGCCAAAGCTGGAACTGCAGGCAGGCGGTTTTGCCTGCATGTAGCACGAGCACGCACATTTTGCGCACCAAATTTTGGTGCCCAAATCGAGAAAATAGAGCAGAAGTAGAGCATTCTTCCGGATGCTTCAAACGCCAGTGAGCAGCTTCCATTTAAATTAATAGTCGGGCCGGGCTGTGGTTTATATAACTATGCCTATGCCCCTGATAAATATCATCACTTATGATTCGGGAGTGACTTTGAACCCCTTTATCCCAGAGACATGATATCACATCATCACCATCATCAAGTCTTTAACAAAGACATTTATTTTCTCTTAATCTTTGTAGACATTCACATTAGCTGCAAACCATTGTTTTGGGGTCCTCACTAAATGCCTGATGATGCCCCAGTGAAGTTAGTATGGGCAGACGAAAGATGAGGAGCAAAGAGAGGGCGGGGAGATTCTGAATGATGCTGAGAGAAGCGAGGGATGATGAATGGAAGCTGGAGAAGAGGAGCTGAGGAAGATGCAGGAAGTGGATGCGTAGGGGAAGACAATCAGACACAGTTTGGCTTCGTGAAGCTCTCAGCATGAGCGCACGCACACACAGACACACACACACACACAGAGTCACACACACACGCTATTGACAGTTTCTGCAAAATATTATTCCTAATGAAACAAGCCGCAATGCTGATAACTTCACCAGGTCCAAACTGTAGTTACTATTTTAATTTTCTGGAGATTCAACTTTGTCTGTCTATCTATCTATCTATCTGTCTATCTATCTATCTGTCTGTCTGTCTGTCTGTCTATCGGTCTGTCTGTATGTCTGTGTATCTGTCTGTCTGCCCGTCTTTCTGTCCGTCTGTAATGGGACAGTAATTTTACTGTAGTCTGGCTAAAACATCTGAATGCTGAGCACATCATGGGAACGGTGTACAGTAAAGGCAAATTTATTGTAGCAACAGTGATTAAATTTTTACTTATGTGCATATCTACTGTTGCATTTACAGTATGCACTACTACAATTGCTAGTAATTACCATTTTAATCATCTAACTTTAAGTGAGTCGCACAGCTACAGATGATTTACCCAACCGGGTTTGAGTTTCCCAAAACCTCTTTTTGGTGCTGAGAGCCATGATGCACCTGATTCCATTGACCTTGAATGGATCTAAGCCTGACTTATCTTCTTACTTAGTCTTGTCTTACCACTGCTTATGTCATTTTTGGGAACTCCAGCCCACGCGGTCCAGTGGATATGCACAAAGATTAGGCACTTCTGTATGAAAGTCAAGAAATGCAATACGCTAAAGAAGATCGTAATTTTACTTTTACTCTACTGTTTGATCTTTGATGACATATTTGGGTATTTTTGTACCGATCCACTGGACTCAGCTCCCCACACCCACACCCTCCCCTCTTGCACACTGGGACTACTGCTTAATCTATACTGGCCCTCGTACGGTGGAGTCACGCGCCGATGCTAAATGTATCTGTGTCCACGCGACTCCGTCGTGTGAAGAAGTATAAATCAGGCTTATAACTGACTTCTTGATTTTTAAGTTAAAGTTCTTGTGATGACTGATTTTCATAACCCATATTCCGGTTTTTGTCCTGTCTCTGTTTGTCTGTCTACCCATCCATCTACGTGTGTCCGTCTGTCTGTCGGTCTGTCCGTCCATCCATTTGTCTGTCTGTCCCTGATCCAATTTCCTCCTTTGGTGTGTAATGTTTGACTTGGTTTTGGCTGTTGTTTTGTTTTTATTATACTATTATTATAATTTTTTTGTTTTTACAAATGCTTTTGACTGCAACAAATGGTCTGTTTTTGCTACCTCTAACTCACAATGCTGTTAACTCATAACATAACATTACATAACATAACATAACTACTACATATCATCATTGTCATCCAAATATATATATATATATATATATATATATATATATATATATTTAATTCTATATATATAATATCTTCATGCCCAAAATGTGTGTAAACACACATTGCGAACCCTAAAAAAATGCTTGCCTCATTTTTCATCTACTTTCAAAACATGTAACACACCTTAACCATCTTATCCATTCATGACGGCAAACACACACACACACACACACACACACACACACACATAACTGCATGTCATACATACACTGTCACCTCACACTCTGTATATCAACCATCTCATCGTGACATGACATGTCATAACCCTGTTTGTAACCTTTCCCTCTCTGTGTGGGCGCGTCCATCTCCATGTCACAGTCGCTCCGGTCTACCAAAAGGCTCGCTATGAGAAGTCCCGCAGTCTGAATAACATCTCGGGCATGACCGGTGCCGCGCTGCGCCTCACCCCCATCACCAACGCCACCTTCGAGCCGTTCGAGCCTCCGGGCCTCAGGCGATGTCACTCCCCCATTCCCTCCATCTTGTAGCAAAACAACCGTCTCCCACCCCTGCCCTTTTGTAAAGCCCAATTCATGTGCCGTCGCGCGACGGTGCGTGGAGAGTGGCCGAGGATAGCCGGGCCGACGAGCGCGCGGTGCGTGGCAGCTTGTCGGTCGGCTGTTCTCAGCGCGCGACGAAGTGTGAATCGGGCTTAGCCTGGAAGTTGAACTGAGAAGCGAAAACAACAGCAAAAACAACGACAACGAAACAATACTGACAACAGCAAGCATTACTTATGCCATGTTCTGCCAGAAAGGAGAAAAGATTGGAATGTCAGTGATGTCAACAACAACAACAACAACAATATAAACACAGATTTTCTTAAAGACAGGGACATTCTATCTGTCTATCGTCCAACCATCAGTGATCACGAATGTATATTTTTGCTGATGTTTTCTAGTGAGGAAGGGGAACTGGAGGCTATTTGATCCGAAGTGAACCCAGCTGAATTGCAGAATAGTGTAAATCTATACCAAAATAAGCTCTGAATAGATACTTTCACACTGCTAATAATGGTTTTCACTTCACGTACCACACAAAAGTATAACACACACACACACACACACAGTCAAACACACACAAACACACACACACACACACACACACACACACACACACACACACACACATTCTCCCGTACACCCACACATTTGTCATAAGTGTGCACATCTACAACCACACACACACATCTACTCACACACTTGCCTTACTAACAACGAATGAGTATAGGTTCATAGTTGAGGATAAAATTATAGTTTAGTGTAGTCATCCTGTGCTGCTTCTTGTCTGTGAGTCTAATGCACTTCAGACTGATAGTTAACATACCACATAAGACACTTAACACATGTTAAGCCTCAAAAGCATTGCTTGTTACACACACGCGTGTGTGCGCACGTAATCGCGTACGCACAGTACACACACACACACACACATACACACACACACACACACACACGTGTCATACATCGATACAAGTACATTCAGTACACGCTCAAACCATCATGCATGATTTCCATATGAAAAAAGTGCTCATAAACTATATATACACATAATGGATCAAATAAATAAAAAGGTTCGGGTTTAGTTAGTTTCAACACACACGCACACGCACACACCTACTTTGCACACACGTGCTTGTGAATGTGTTACATGCATTACCCCACATATACAGCAACATGCTTTGAGTCAGAATGTATCCCTTTAGACGGGCATGTATGAAAAGAAACAAATGGGGGACAGGGACAATACAATAACATTCATAATGATCATAATTATTAATGAATATTCTATTATACCAGTGCCAGGTAACCACGTGTATAAATCCCTCCAGCTATATTCCTGGTTCTCAGGCTTTTAGTGCAATACTACAGACCGCCTGTCTTTCTGCAGAACAGGAAACATCAGCAAATGCTTTGATAATAACCGCTTCAAAGAAGAAATAACATGCTAGAATTAAGCCTACATTTACGGCACACCCAACTACAGGAAGAAAAAATATATATATATATATATTATATTTTTTATATTAAGTCTGAATAATATGTACTTATGCGCATGGACGTTGGTATCTATATGTATCTGTTAAGGGGATTGCAGGGTGGGTGATGGGGCTTTGAGGAAGAGGGGTTGTTACTCATGAGATGCCCAGGGCATCTAATTCAGTGGTTCTCAAATTGGGGTCCAGGGTCCCTCAGAAGGGGGCGCTAAATTGAAGAGATTGAATGGTTCCTAAATGGGTCCTTATTATATGGGTCTGAACAGATCCTCTCATGGGACTGCCCTTGAAATAACATAGTTTGAGAAACACTGATGTAATATTCATGCAATCAGGAATTAGAAAGTAGTCAGAGGGCTCTGTGTTAACTAGCGTAGACTTGTTGTGCAACCTGGCTTATAGTTGGGTAGCTAGCTGTATAGCCAAGCTAATGCTGGGAGGGCACTCATGCGCAGGTGCATGACACACACACATTGTAAACCCGCTCTAGAGCAGCAATAAGTAGACAAGAACCTGCAAGCAATGCTCATATCCAAGCCCAAACTATGAACTTTGACCTTATCCCGAGCTTCGTGGTGCCCGGGAAATGTGATGTGGACTGGAGATGGGACTGTGTTTTGTGCAAAGCATTATTGTGTACTGTAGCCACAGCACGCCGGGTGTGTTACGTCACCTCGCCTCATCACTTCATCTGTTTTCACCTGGATTCGTTAAATGGCCAAGCTGCAAGGTCCAAACAATAGCTTCACCCTTTGGGAAATGGAACAGTCCAGTTTGTTTATTCATTCGTTTATCTTTCTAGAGAAGGGGGCGGGGGATTGAATTGCTGTGCCGTCAAATAGTTTTGTCCTTGCAGCTGAGACAGAAAGGTGACGAGCGCCGTCGCCAGGTCTGACCTGTGTCCATCTCACCACCTTCATGTACTCCTGTGTGACTCAGCAGCCAACGGCAACTTTAGTTTTCTTTCCCTGTTTTGGCTTCTCTCTTTTTACCCTATTTATCACCCTGCTGCTCCCCCCCTCCCCCTTTCCTCCCCTCCCCTCTCCTCCCTTCCCTCCGTCCATCTTTCTTTCCTCTTGGCTCGGCCACTCACTGACACAGTAGGGGGAACGGTCAACGGATACTGGAGCGACAGCCCCTGGTAGAAGACCCCTCTACCTCGCCAAAACGACATCCATCCACCACCCACCCACCCACCCACCCAGTGCCACAACACTCACAGAAGAGACAAACAAACACAGGCAACATGCAGAAATAGAAATATGCAATGTATATAAATGCTCATGTATTTGTATCAGGAGGTATTTCTGTTGAGATGTGTTGTACGTGTGTATACCCACTGCACATTTGGAGGACTGAGCGTGTGCGTGTGCGTGTGCGTGTGCGTGTGCGTGTGTGTGTGTGTGTGTGTGTGTGTGTGTGTGTGTGTGTGTGTGTGTGTGTGTGTGTGTACACCCAGATGTTTATCTTCCTCTGTACTAAGATGCACCTATACAAAACAAAAGAAAGAAAGAAAACTAGGGCAAAATTATTCTCTCCTGCTTCAAGGGTTTGCTTTTTTTTTTTCTGAAAATGATTTCTGTTTTATTTTAATTCATAATTTTGTCTCTTAATCTGCCCAAGTTAATAAGGTATTTACTGTTGTGTTCTCAACAGACAACACTGTACTTCTGTTCAATATATAAAGGTTTTTTTTCCTTCTCCCACATCCCTCTCATGCGGCTTCTCCTCCCATCAGAAAGCGATGAAATGTTGAGAGGGCAGAAAATAATTTCCCTTTGATTTGCATTAAGGCCAAAGAAAAATATATAGATATGGTCACCACAACACACAGAAAGGAATAATAAACGACTAAAAAGTGTGGAAAGAACTATTCTGTCTGTCCGGCTATAATCTCAGAGATAATGGCATCTCACCGGGAGCTCAGGAATTCCTTTTTATAGAAATGGCCTTCCTGTTGTTTTGCACAACATCAGAGATATGTTTCCCACTGAGATTAAATTTTCGTCATGCCCTCATGAATCCGCTACTGAGAGAAGAGAAGCCTCCTGCCACCTGGGTGGAAGGTGAGAGACTTTGGCAGCGTTTATATGTGGAGAAGAAACCTAGATTCGACCTGCATTTCGCCTTTCAGTTTCAAGTTAAAAAGCTTGACAGGGGTTTAAAAGGTTTGTTTAATCCGAGTGTTGAAAGGGTTTTCCTGTAACTGTACGTGAATGCAGCCTTATGCTCAGGTTTGGCGCCATATAGGTCTGGGCTTGTGCAGGTCGAGTCCATTTCAAACCATGACCTATGCATGTAGCTATTAACGGTTTTTATTGTTGCTGTTTGTACTTTCTTTTTAATGTTGACCTGGATGCAGGTTTTAATGCCAGTCGTCAATTAACTGAAGCCAACAGATCTAGAGATCAATGTATGTAGTCACTATCACTCAAAATCTAAAGTAGAGTACTTCCTTTATAAAACCGTCTAAAATGTCTTTGCAATCTCCCCCTCTATCCTTCTTTTTGTCACCCCTTGTTCCTTTCTGTCCTCTCTCCATGTCTTCCTGACCTATGTTCGTGTGTGTGTGTGTGTGTGTGTGTGTGTGTGTGTGTGTGTGTGTGTGTGTGTGTGTGTGTGTGTGTGTGTGTGTGTGTGTGTGTGTGTGTGTGTGTGTGTGTGGTGTGTGTGTGTGTGTGTGTGTGTGTGTGTGTGTGTGTGTGCGTGCATGTGCGTGTGTCTCTCTCTGTGTGTGTGTGTGTGCGTGCGTGCGTGCATGTGTGGATACTGGATAGGTGTCCATTAGACGCTTTTTGATTGGTCACATGTACAAATGTATACTTTCCATTGTAGATTAGTCTGCATGGGGTTTCCACTGCAAGCAATAAGTAAACTGATGTGACATAATTCCCCTTAGATGAGGGAGGGGTCTACAGTTTGATAAAGTTAATCTCAAAGCTTAATGAATGTGTATAGAACAATTTAAGCTACATATAAGAGTGTGTGTGTGTGTGTGTGTGTGTGTGTGTGTGTGTGTGTGTGTGTGTGTGTGTGTGTGTGTGTGTGTGTGTGTGTGTGTGTGTGTGTGTGTGTGTGTGTGTGTGTGTGTGCGCGCGCGCGCGCGCGTGTGTGTGTGCGCGCAAGCGACATGCGTGCGTGCGTGTGTATGTGTGTGTACGCGCGCCCATGTGTGTTTCTACGCATATGTGTGCACTAGCAGCATGCAGAGCAAAAACAAAACAAAACGAAAAAAAAAAACTATACTCGCCTCATTCCTGTAGCGAGGAAGAGGTGGGCGGGCCTGATATTATGCATGCGAAAAATGCTATGATGCTATTGGTCGGAATGGACCGTTTAGGTACTGTAATGGGAGGGGGGTGGGTGGGGTGGGAAAGTTTATTTTTTCAGGATGGGGGAAGGGTTCAATTTGTAGTTGGTCTTGTACAGCTGCTTTCTTAACGACCCCAGAGAGACTTATGATAATAAGAGAAAGAAACTTGATAACTTAAAACCGTCGTAGCTTATGATTTGTTTTTCCCCTCCCTTTGTTGTTTGTTTGTCTTTTCACAGAGAACTGTTCTGAAAGCCCAGTGCTTATCAGATATATGCAAAAAGAAGCATTAACTGTGAACTAGGGGAAAAAAAGACAGAAAAAAATGGCTTCTTCCGTCATTGTCCTTCAATGCGAACATCTCTTCTGCCAGAGAGAGAGAGAGAGAGAGAGAGAGAGAGAGAGCACCCCCTTCCCCTCCCAAGATAAACCTACAACCCACACATATGGCAACAATTGCCCCCTCCATCTTTGCACTCATTGTCCACAGTTCATCTTTTGTCTCTCTTGCTCTCTCCTCGCCTCTTGTTGCTTTCGCTTGTTTCATCTTTTGTTCTATCGTTCTATGGTAGACCTTCGTTCTGTATCTGTCAATCAACCTATCAATTTACTCTCTCTCTCTCTCTCTCTCTCTCTCTCACCACACTGTATTTCAGCACCAAACTGTTCCAGTCATATTTCATACCCTCTCTCTCTTCCTGTCCTCTAAACCGAACCACACATGGGTGAAGTGAAGGGTAAACAGTACTTTCTTTCTCGATGACTCAGCAGTATGATGCATTTTGCTTCAAACAAAAGGAAAAAAGTAATCTCTGACTCTGATTTCCAAACCAGAAGAGTGTCAACTCCCGTGAGAAGTCCAAAAGGTCTTTTCATTTCACTTTAAGCATCTTTGCGGAAGTTGCCTCGAACTGCGTGGTGTCACACTGCAGTCGCCCTTAGACATCAAAGACAGAGGATAGTGCCAAGATCACTTCTTTAGAGGAGATATCTGCAAAGAACCAATTTCAACCAGATATTCTTGAGCCTCTGATTATCTTTTTTCCCATATTTCCCCCACATCCGTTCACAACTCAGGTATCTCACTCTCTCTTAATCTTTCACTCTCATGTTGTCTCATCCCTGTCTCTGCTCGTGTTTATCCGTGCTTCTGAAAGATGTTGAATGTATGAAGGAAAAAAGAGATGCGAGATGAGAAAACATTTCATAAGGCTCCCCCGTTGTTTGTGAATATTATGTCCGCTGTTGCTCACAATCTGACCACAACTGTACTTCCTGAGTCCTTGACTGTCCTGTTCCCTCTGGGGTGTTTCACCCCGTCACCATACGCACACACATACACAGACACGCATACGCACCTGTCTATCCCTCGGTTTGTCCTTCACCAACCACCCTGAGCCCTTTTCATTGCAAAGAAAAACTAAACAAAAAAGAAGAGAACAGGGGAGCGTTGTAAAAAAAAAAAAAAAACAGAACATGAAAGAGTGTTCTTAGAATGGATTACACAACCGCCATGATGGAAGATAGAAAAGGACCTTTTTTATTTATTTTTTGTTTTTTTTAATCTAAAAACCTGGAGGTCCGGAGTGGTGCACTTGCATGTGCACGTGGGCGGGGGGAACAGGGGAAAGACTGATGTGTTTTGAGTGGTGTGTCCACGAAGGAGCAACGGAGTGATGGGATGAAGGAGTAAAAGAGAATGTGATGAGGAGGAGGAGGAGGAGGAAGGAAAGAAGGAAGGAAGGAAGCAGATCGCTTCTCTGTGTAAGAATATGTATCCTCGCTGTCATTTTGTCTGTGCTGTTGTTGCTTCTTTCTTGTGCTGTGGCGTGTCACACCGTGCGGTTCTGTGTTCATGTGACATTTTTGTTTTGTGTTCTGCGTTTATTTAAAAAAAAATCTCCGTCGTGTTGTGTGCTTCGCTGTTGTTGTTGTTGTTGTTGTTGTTTTGTGTGTGTCATTTGTTTTCCTCCATTTGGACCATTTAGCCTTTGTTTGGACCAGACCTGGCTCAATGCTGCTTGCAGATATACTTCATGTTTATTTATTTGTGTGTCTCATTAGATGCCAGAGGGGTGGAGGTGTGGGGTACCACATCAACAGGTTGATCTCCAAAAACACACGCTTTTCTGTGCGTGATGACTTGAAGTGACATAACGGTCATGATGTGGTATAGACCTCACTAATCTGGAACTGTATACGGAGATGGAAACAAACGCTATTATTTGCAAATACTATCTGAGCCATTTCTGATGTGCAACAACAGCACACACCAACTGAGATGTTCTGCTCTCAGCTCTTGGTCTGTATATTTAAGCCAAGTCCTGGTCGGCTGCAGTCCTACCCGATCTCTGACCTTTGACATCAAAGCCATGAACTTGTCTTTTATCAGCATTCAATTAGAGTGACCAATCAAATCACATAATATTAGAGGACCAAGCAGCCCCCATGGACTATGCGATTTTTATCGATGCGTGTGTGTGTGTGTGTGTGTGCGTGTGCGTGTGTGTGAGCGCGTGCGACGTGCGTGTATGTGTGATACATTCAAGCTATTCTGTTTTGTTGTTTTTGGTGTACATGCATGCCGGCAGGTGAGCTTTGTGATGACTAGTCGGTTTTGTTTGCTTCGTGGTTTTTTTCGTGATTTGGCCAATGATATATCCTTGCACTGATGTGTTTAACATTGTTTCCATATACACTGATATAGAACATTGCTTTCACCTTCATCAGAACGGCCGTTTTCACATCTACCCACCAGTGGGACACCACATCTCAGCACTGCAGCATATCTGAAGTCTAATTTATGTAGCCATTGCAGAAGTCTTAACAGCTTTCTACATTTTTACTGCACTGCTGCTTGACCGGTGCATTTTTGCAGAGGGTAGAAGGTTTGAAGCAACTGGGCACAGTGGCAGCTATTTAATCCTGCTGTCCCTATCTTGGGTATCATGTCATTATAGGGCAAGAATTTGGTATCTTTCAAAATAAGCAAAATTGCAGCAATAGTCCAGGAAGCATGCAACAGTTTGACCTCTGTAATGGCCACATCCATGCAGTGGTACAGCATTCATCTGAATCTGACCTGAGGTGCGTTCATTTGAGGAATGCCTTCTAACCTCAATGGACGGTGGGCTGGATGATTGACCATTTTTGTTTTACAACTTTTAGCCACGCAATTATGCTTTGGAGGGATTTTATCATTATTATTATTGCTATTATTATAGCCTAGCACTCAAATTGGTCAATATCCATGGAATGATTTTTGTCATGAGCAACAACAACATCACTCTTCTTAACACAAAACGGGACACACACCATCACCGATACAAAGACAGAACAGTATTTATTTAACCCTCATCCACCACCACCATACACTTATGCTCTGTCGTACGATTGTGTCGCTTGCTGAATGAAAAGAAATAATTGATTTGACGGAATTGAACTGAAAATCTTATTTTCAGCGAGTGACACCGTTGTGCCATGGACTATAAATGAAGCGTATCACTCTCCGACACAGATACGCATTAGACCTGCACATAACATTAACTCTAATACTAAACCAAATGGCAGATTGGACTCACTACAATTTGACATACTGTATAATACCAACAATATTACCCCTTTGGAGGCTAAAGGTTATATAAAGCCAAGTAGGCCTACTACATTTCAAATGTAAAAAAGAAAAAAAACATTTGCAGCTCTTGCTTGTTGTAGTTTAATTAATCACAATACATTGCAGTTTGAGCTTGTAGAGCGGCTATTTTGCAACCACCAATTATATAGGGCTTAAGCACTTAAACCCTATATATGGTTGAGTCCCTCAGGGCTCTATGCTAGTGTATTTTCTGTTTTTGCTCTACATTAAATATCTTCGCTGAAAATAGCCGATCTACAAGCTACAAACACGTCGCAAACGCCATGCGTTGTAACCTGGTAGATCTGCTATTTTTCTGCAAATGTTTTCCCTCAGAATAACGGATGCTGGGGTTTACGTGGCTAAGCATGTTTTAGTTGATTAAGTGCTGGTCTGATGTCGTCTGGTGTCTGATGATGTCTGATGCTATGTTTTGAGTCTTGGCTAACGTCGTCGTCCCCCCCTCTCCTTTCTTTGTTTCTTCCAGTGTTGAGTTTCTAAAATGCCTCCTTTCACTGCGAGAAGATAAAGACATAACAAAAACCCTCCGGACACTGTCCATCCGCCTCTCCCTGCTGGATCTGCTCTTGGAAAACGGAAGGCTGTTGAAAGAGACGGTGAAAGAAAGAGAGAGGGAGAGACAGATCATTTTAAGGAGATGAGCGATATAGAAACCGAAGAAAATGAGATTTCATTCTTCATTGCATCGTCTCTGCTTTTTCCCCCAGCTTTTCGGAACAAACCAACTCTTTCTCCTCTGATGACATCAATGAAAAGAAAAAATAAGTCACATTCAATGATCTAGGTGAGGACATCTGTTTCTTCTTTCTACAGAACACAGACATGCAGACGGAAAGTGTTTGTGCTTAGACATCACCCTTGTTTGTCAAAGAAACAATTGGACATTGCACCGAGCTTAGCAACCAAAGGGCCTTAACTTATCAAACACACCTTTGATTTGAAGCCCTAGAACTTGACCATTTTGACTCGGTTTTAATTCGTCGGGGCAATTAAAACTTTGAATAACGTGAACTCAAATATATGTGAGTTCAGATGGGTTTTAAGGTAGCAATTATAAGGTACGTCAAGTCCTGGTTTCTTAATTGACAATGTCATAATTTGTTCCTAGAGGGTGTTATATCATTTATAATGCTATTCATTTCAAAGGGGGGGAGGGGGGCGCTTTATCATTTTAACATCCAAAGCACTATGCAAAGTGAGGGCTTGTCTGTACTGATGTCCAAAGGCTATCTGAGCCTGATGCCAGTCTAGCCATAGGCTAAGTTCATTGCTAGCTAGGCCAGCTATTATCTCTGTGTGCATCTATTGCATGCTGTGCTGAGTGCTAGGACATTAAGTGACAGGCGTCAACACAGCCTGGCGTATACATACATATCAAAACATCAAACACATCACCATTATGTACTGTAGATACTAAATGCCATCAGACAAATCTTGTGGGTGACAGTTGGGACAAGGACTGTCCGCTTGCTTCATTGGCTGACAGGTCAGCTGACCTCAAGGACCCAATGATGGATAGAACCCAAAGACAGACGGATGGACCCTCCATTTTTGTCACCCACAAAGAGTATGGTGATTTTGGACAGCAAGTAGACAGGGACACTTTCGCTGCCAAGACCGAAAAGCTCACTGCAACACCCACAAGCAAAGGAAGGGACCGGCAAATAAGACCATATTGTCGACCTCCATCTCTTTCTCGCTCTCTCTCTCTTCTGTTGTCTCTCTTCCAACTTGACCATCCAACCCCCTGCTGCATCTCAGCATTGCTGCTGCTCCCTCATAGCAAAATTGCATGGCATGAACAACAACTAAAGAATTGAAAACACGAAGAAAAGTCTCTGGAAAAGACAACGGATGAAGAGAGAAAGAAAAGGAGGGGAGAGAGAGAGAGGAACCGGAGAGATTTGTTTATGTGTGTGTTTTTGTGTTTTGTTTAATTTTGTTTTCTATTCACCCAACAATTGCAATGCAAAAGTGAACATCGTCATTATCCAAGTCATTCCCTCTTTTATGTTTTTCAAAATGGCTGCTAGCATCTGCAACACACCACCTCCAGCACCTGATTGCTCTTTCTGAACGTGTGATTTATGATGGGGCTCTCTCTCCATAATGAGGGAACCGGGGAGGAAGGGAAGAGACCAACGCACTCTCCGTGACTCAGGGGAATGTGTGGGGGAGGACAAGTTTTTTTGTAGAGGAAGCACGCAGGTATTCAGCAGCAAAGGGACAACACTGTTGAGAAGCCAGACGAACCAGGGACGAAAACAATTTATGTCAGTGATGAATAATTGGGGAAATGTGTTTTCATGACGTTTACCAGCATGAATATTCTGCATGACTCTTTAATCCTGCAAGCCCTTCAAATCCCCAACATCCCTGAGAAAGAGGGCTAGAAATTGAGGATGTAAACATGAAAACTGAACAAAAATAATTTATGCAACCAATTTCAAAAGAAAAAAGTGCAGAATTATGTTGGGGAAAAGATATATATATTTTGCTCTCTTTTTGTTTTAGTAAAAAAAAAAAAAAAAAAAACATAATTAAGAAGAAAATAGCATTGCAAGATACTCAACTAAACTATGTTTTGTTAGAAAATGTATAGGATACAGCCGCCCTCCCCTCGCCCCTACCCACGGCCCTCCCCCCAAGGAGTGTATTGGACAAAAAACTGCAATGACATGACCCTGAGCTAACGCTTTAAAACTAAAAACTAAAAAAAAATACAGTACTACTGCTATACTACTACTACTTCTGCTACTTTGACTACTTCTCACCTGGCTTCTACTCTGCTACATCTTCCTCTTTGTCGTCTTCTTCTTGCATCATCATAATGCTGCTAGGTATCCCTGAAGCCAGCCAGCCAGCCGTGTGTACAGTATCTGTAATCACCACCCCTGACCCAGGACTTGCTTCATTGTTTCCATTATACTATATATGTCGTCATGTATGGCATTGCTGTGCTATACAGTATGCTAGGCTGTCCACTCAACTGTCATTGTCTTACGTGGAAAACATATTTCTACCTGTTTGAGGAAGATAATACAACCCTATTCCCCCTTTTCCCCTAGACTTTGGTCCTGACTCAGGACCAAAGTCTAGGGGAAAAGGGGGAATAGGGTTGAGGAAATGGGTAATCATCTCTACTGACTGAGATAGTATGAACCTATCCTGTCTATAAACCTTCCTTATAACTTAAAATGACACAAGATGGCTGCCTCAGTAGCAGGGTGTATTATTCCAATAGCTCTGAATTCTTTGAAAATACAGTTACAGTCGAGCCCACTACCCCAGACAGACATTACATACAGTCCTTCTAACCCTAGTGAGCACAGCTATTAGCTTGTTGATGTCCTATAAGTAGGCCTACTGATCCAGTAGCATTTTGTTGATGTAGCTTTTTAAATCCTCTGTTGCAGTGTCCTAATCTAAGATGCCATTTGTAGCATTTTCTCTTATAGGCCTATTCCTGTGGAGTCTGTCGTAATGCTGTACATTGTTTTTATTCCCTGTGAAAAACAGTCATGAAAAAATGCTGCAAGAGTTACAGTACCATATTTTTTTATGTAGCACAACGTTGCCCTTACAGCCCTATAAATCACGTTTTGAGGTAGGTTAGAGCTGTTATTTATTCAAAGTAAATCCAATTTGCCTACGGGGAGTAACAGATAGCACAGATGTATACTTTGCAGCTCATTAACCAGGCCAGTGTTTATGATGAACAGTGACCCCATTTGGTGGCATTACACCCAAGGCGAGAGGCAGCCATCTTTGTTCCCTGTGTTCAAACGAGCTTGGCCATGAAAAATAACCGTGTGCTCTCAAGTAGTGGGACCCACAAGGGCGGAGGACAAACATATTTGCTGCTAGTCAGCTATTTAGGCAATAATGGAGCAGGATGTAAATAAATAGCCAGGATGCTATGCGGTGATGAACCCCCTTGGGCAGTGGTCCTCAAAGTGGGGCCTGGGGGCCCCCGGGGGTCCTTGGGGAGTTCCTCCCGGTCTGTAACGCTGAGGGTATACAAATGTGACCAAAATGGACCCTTATGGGTCTATTTGGTTCCTTTTGTAGGCCTATATGCACTCTCAGACTTGGGATTTTACAGTTTAGATATACCGGTAGGTGTCCCATAGATAGATGAATAAAGTGTGTGTCTGTGGCCTAATATGCAGGGGTGGGAAACTTTGATGATGGCGAGGGCCACTATATTTCCACACTCACTCCAGAGGGCCACATTGCATATTTCTGTCATAGCAAATATAGCCGATCTACAAGCTCAAAATGCGTTTTGAGCTTCTAGATCAGCTATTTTTGCTATATTTGAATTGAAATAGTGAATCATTTTTTTGCAATTTTTTTCAAATACAAATACTCTGGACAAGCGGGTCATGTTTGCATGTTTGGAATTGTAACAGCCAAAATCAATAATTTGTCAGTATTCCGATATTAACCTGCGGGCCGTATAAAGTGATGGCGGGGGCCGCATGTGGCCCCTGGGCCGCCAGTTGCCCATGTATGGCCGCCCTAATGCATATCAAACTGGGGGCCCTTGAAACGATAAAGGTTGAGAAGCACTGCCCTAGGGGAAACATCTTTGCTCCGTGTGTTCAGACATTCTGGTGGCTCACTGGGGTGTAGAGGAAAGCAGCACAGAGGAACAGGAGGTCCGTCTGTTTTCACCAGAATGAGACTAAATGGGAAAGAAAAAAAAGTACGATAATAAGAATTGGGATCAGCTGATTCATGTTTCTGCCAATGTTCAGTCTAAACCCCGGAGTCAAAAAGCTGTCTGTTGTACTGTTGTGAGTCCAGCAGGACTGCTCAGCAACTACAAATCGCTGAGGTCATTAATTCACATTCAGCGTTTCTTTTGTCACATTTGTCTGGCAAGTGAAAGCCTATGTTACCGTGTCACATTTTGAAGCTATGTAAATACAATATTGTGCCACATTAACAAAAACAAACAAAACAAAATGAAAACGTTGGAGCCTACGAAGTAAAAAGTCTTCATACAAGAAGCTCCCAGGGAGACGATGGCTCCACAACGTATCATGTTGCATGAAGACTTTTTATTTTGTTCTTTGTGTGAAAAGAATCATTGTCAAGATGTCGTAAAGTCCACGAATGCCATTATTTACAGTATTGTCTCATTTGTCTGTGTATTACTTTGTCCTTTGTAATCACTTATACTCTTTCTTTGGCTTAAGTCCGATTTATGCCTCATCAAGCGACAGTGTTGCGCACCAAACATACTAGATCTACACGCCCATGTTGTGGACTTGATGTTCAGTGTGCGACACTGTCGTGCGATGAAGCATAAATGAGGTGTTAGTCTATCGCAGGGAAACTGAAAACAGGGCTCATCTCAGGGGTAAAATACTGGATCAAGGATCAACTCGGCTCTACCTGTGAAAATGTAGAACAATCTGTCAAGGACGAGGTCTGCAATTATTTTAGAATGTCATAAAAGAGAGTTAGGGGAATGTGTTATATTTTTAAAGCTCGGAAGTCTTGTTGTAAAGTTATATTTTTTAAAGCTGCACTGTGTAGTTCTTGGAAGGACATTTTTAAAGCCTGAAATTGTCCCGCCCATACATACATAAGTTACAACTCACACACAAAGAATCCATTCATGATGAGCTCGTATTACATACACCGATCTTCTTCACTGTAAGGTGTCAATAGAAGAATCAACGGCAGAGATATTAAGGAAACTCAGAATACCGTTTGAGACGTTTTAAAGCGCTGACCTCTTGACATCACATTTATGCAAAGATTATGTTTTCACTCCCAAACCCTCTTTCAACATGTCCTCAGCACCTGCAATTGATACCAAGTCTACATATTGCAGCTTTCATACACAGTCACCTAGGAATAAAGTATTGCAGCACATACATACAGTATACATACAGCAGAGAAACAACGGTTGTATTTAATGTAATTTTACTTCTCATACTTTATTTGAGCATTTTGGTTCACTTGCCAAAACAGTATTTTTTGTTGCATGTATTATGTATTTTGGTTCATGTATTATTTATTGCATACAAAAATTATTATACATCCATATACAATGCTGTTGCAAAGACAACCGCATTCTTAACGTGAACTGAAATGACCATCTATGCAAGTATATGAGTTGATCTGCGAGCTGTTTGCCATGTTCCATTGATGTCATCAAAACTGTATCTCATTGTGCTGAAGAAGAACAATATATTTGCATTCATCTCAGGGTGGCCATTAAGACTAATCTAAGAAGTAATGTAAAAATAATACATCCACCGAAATGTTAATCGAGATATAATAATTTGAAAACTTCAAAAAGTAATATCATTAGAAACACAGCCCTCACAGCATACCCATTCCTAATTTGATCACGACTGCAGACCTCTATTGACCTCTGAAATAGAAAGATGAATGCTTCCTGTAATATTTAATACTGTTTGTCATGGTGGGATCGGGTTGAGTTTGTCTCAGCTGGAGATTCTTAAAAGGAAAAGTCCACCCAAAAACTTGATTCACACATCCTTTTTTTTTCTTTCGTAATAACAGTTTATGGGTGGATTTTGCACTTGCCGCTTTATGGGATATGAATATGCACAGTGATTTGTCATTATATGCCTGGACTTCTCTTTCTCTCTCTGGCTCTCTCGTTCTTTCTGGCACACTAATCTCCATCCCTAGCTCTCTCTCCCTCTCTTGTTTTCTCAGGTCATCATCTTAAGACGGAATTCCCACCCAACTAGCTCTGAGAAACAGCAGGTTGACCTGCTCTTTCTCAGAGCTATAACCCATCTACTGGACCTTACAGAGAAATTACCATTTAAATGAAATGATAGTTTAGAAAGACAGAAAGATGGAGGGATTAGGATAGAGGTGATGGAAAGGCAGTGACGAGAAGAGAGGAGAGGATGGAATGCATAGTTTTGGCTTAGACCCCCCCGCTGTAGAGAAATAGTAATCAATTGATCATGACCCCTATATCATCCATTTACTGGTACAACCCAAAGACTAATGTGAATGGAGAGTGGGAGGATTCCACTGTGGTGTGTAGGGGAATTCTGCTGTCAGAGCAATAATTTGTGAAGATATCCCTCTCTTTTAATTAGAGATGGTTATCCGTTGTGTGTGCGCATGTGTTTAGTTTAGTGTATGTCTTAGTTTAGTGTGTGTGCGCGCGCGTGCGTGTCTGTCTTTCTGACATAGTAATCTGTGTTAATGCTACATAATATGACTACAATAACCAGATTGTTAGCTGACTTAAGCCACACCCATGTGATAAGACAGACAGCTGAGCCAACCAATAACTTAAACTTTACTTGAAACCCCCCACCTCTGAATAAGGAAACATATCAGACAAAGCAGAGTTAAGACATGTCATGCTTTATGTCACCTTCATCCCTAACTCATCAAACATCTCTCCTCTTTTCAACTCTCTCTCTCTCCGGTTAGCCCTCCTCCTCACTATGTTTTTGAGGAAGAAGCTGTCTTTTCTGCATCCCTTGTTCTTGTGTTTTTCTCTCCTATTGTTTGAAGATGAACTCTAATGCATGCGTGGGGAAAAATCTAAAAAGACGACTTTGAACTTTCTTTGTGAATGGCCAGGACGTCGAAGGGGGGGAGCCTCTGTGCAGTCTGCCATGGATTTTTTCCTCTTTTCTCTCTCTTACTCTATCTCCGTCAAGTGTGGCAAGAAGAGATAGAATGGAAAATATGCAATTGTATGAAACGAGAAATATTTGTTCAAAACAAAGTGCTAAAAGTAAATAATGTTCTTGTCATGTTGTTTTCTTATAATAGTGATGTGTGTCTGAGAAATGGTGTTTTACATTGCAGAATGTGAAGTTAAGTCACATTTCTTCAGACAAAGCTGTTTGTCTTGTTTTTGTGTTGTTTATTTTGTTTTCCTGACATGGTGTTCTCATATGTGTACTGACTTACATGCGGCGGTCACTTTATTAGGTACAACTAGCTACCTAGTCCTCTCAAGCTGTTACTTGTGTTCTTGTGGCCTTCCTGTTAGCTTGAACTCGTCTAGCCATTCTCCTCTGATCTCTGTCATCAACAAGGCGTTTTTCGCCTGCAGAACTGCCACTGCCTGGATGTTTTTTGTCAAATGCTGTAAACTATGGAACCATAATGGCTGCTGTCTGCTTGGTATCAAGCATACCACGTTCAAAGTTCATGCTACTGTTTAGTCAAAGCTCTTGATCCTGTCTGCTTGCTTCATGTACTGACTTGCAGCCACGTTGGGTTCATATGTTTAGAGAATCTGGCTGTTTCCATTAACAAGCAGGTGTGCCTAATAGAGTGGCCACAGAGTGTATGTCTGACAAGTAATCAATCTCTACATCATGACAGACGATTACAGTGTCCCATGTCCAGAGACTCAGTTTGATGACCCGGGTCGCGTGGTCTGAGCACCAATTTACATCCTGCTGGAAAGGGTCAAATGTGACATCATAACAATAGTGGTTCTGGGTAAACCACGCGAAGGAAGGAGCGATGTTTCAGTGCAGTGGATATGTGGACATGACACCCGGAGGACATTTGTAACTAACTGCACGTCATTGTTGTCATTGTTGTTTGTTTCCCGTTCGTCATCTTCCTATTTGTTTTCATTGTGAATTTCATCCATTGTGGTTGAACCATGGACACTCGGAGATGACAGAGTTCCCTCCTTGGCATCACGTGCGGTGACCAACAGGACCTGCCCTGTCTGTCTGTCTGTGTCAAGTCTCCTCCTTCTCTACCAGTCAGTCCGTTTCAAGATCCGGTTCTTATTTTTCCACGGTTCATGTTTGTGTTGGTTCTTGCTCTATTTTTTAAGCGAACTCTGAGCCATGCCATGTGCTGTTGTAACTGTATTGTTTTGGTTTATTTTGGTTTTCATGACAAACAAAATTACATTGCACTATACGAAGTTACGAACACTGACGCAGCTAATTGTTCTGTAGGATTCTTATGAGCACACTGGAGCTGCACTACTGTTTTAGCATTGATTGGTCAATTGATTGGCCAATCAACCACGCACATCGTCCTACAACAGTAGTGATGGAGTCATGAGTACGTCTCCAGTGTTTGCACTAACTTATACCCTGTTGTTTGACCGCGTGGCTCTCTGGAAATAACTGATTTTCGGAAAGTGACACGGCCATACGACTAAGTATAAGCTGGGCTTTAGTCTTCTTGCCACAGAGAGGCTTGGAAGAATATACCAGCCTCTGATGAAATGAAAGAGAGAGAGAGAGAGAGAAAGAAAAGGGGAATACAGAAGGTATTGTAGAGAGGCTTCCCTCCATTGTCACTGAATGGGGTTGTTGCTATGGATACTGATGCTGGAAACCATTTTAATGTCATAACGCTGGAGAGAAAAGAAACAGTTTAAAAAAAATGAGAAAAAGAATCAAGAACTGTACAAAATATATTTCAATGGAATGTTTATCATTTACCTTTTATATTTTTGAAACATGTAAAGAAGAAAAAAGGTTAATAAACTGTAATAATTTAACAGCGTTTGTGAAAAAGAGACTTTAAAACAGTTGTACTATTAAAAAAGTATGAAAGTCTGACCGTGAATGCTGATTTAACTGAGCAACTCTTCTCCTTTACTGATAAGATAAATAAAGAAAAAAATAAACAATTAAAAAAAAACACAAAATTACTGGGAAAAAAGCAAAACAAAACTAATTTAAAGAGAAAAACATCAAAAACCCAATAAAAACATTAAAAGCTTATGCCAAAATTTTCTATCTGTGTCCTTTGTATTTTGTTGTCACTTTAATGTTTCCTCCTTTAAATTGTTTAAAATAGGTGTCTCTAAAACGGGAGATCACCAAACTCCAATCAATAAATGTCACATCAGCTGGTAAAACCCATTCCCTCTTGAAACATTTTGAGCTAGATTTGCTCCATTATATGTGCTGATTTATATATGTGTTTGCTTTGCATTTTCTAGGAGGCTAACCCATTTCAAGAGTGATGAAAGGGGCCAAATTTGATCAAACTCCATCTGAATTTATTCAACAAAATACTCCCTCAAGTTCATCATGGTGGATGATACTGCTCAATAAGCTTTGAGATTCAAACATTAATTAATTATCTGGGCCAGATTATCCATAATAATTTAGTGAGCGAGTGCCCGTTGGCACCAATACATTTGCCGAGCTGTGAGGCATAAACGTAAATCGATTATTTTCACAGAATACATTTTTTCATTATTACTATTAGAAATACGACACAAAAAAGTAGCTGCTGCTATGCGTGTTTGCACCCTGAACTAACTGTGTTGATGAGAGAGAGAAAATGAGAGATAATTTCAGATAAATAATATGCATTAATTTAAATTGGTAGCCTACACTTTATTAGGCCTACTGATAAATATGTTCAAATACTGCTCGGCCTGTAAGAATGTGGTGAATCCATGCCCATAGCCTCCTAGCTTTCTTTATCTGTCTAGTCTGATCAATGTGCACTGCAGCAGTGGCACCTCAACCCTCTCATCCCTCATAAACCCAACATCGCCCTGCTCTCTACATCAGATTAATGTCACCTTTTGGCTTCCATAGTTCTCGCTCTCTGCCACGTACATCTTAGGCACGTCTAAGATTTGTTTAACAGCCCCAAAGCGAGCTCTGGCCCCAGCCGGGGCCGTGGCGGCAGCCTCTTTCCCATGAGGTGCTCCAGGG
Source organism: Protomyctophum parallelum (assembly GCF_964188405.1). Taxonomy (NCBI): domain Eukaryota; kingdom Metazoa; phylum Chordata; class Actinopteri; order Myctophiformes; family Myctophidae; genus Protomyctophum; species Protomyctophum parallelum. The sequence continues at coordinate 29,811,716 of NC_139708.1, read as the reverse complement.
CAGCCGACCCCAGCGTTGGCACATTCCCAGGCGGGTAGTACCGGGTGCCGATGTGGCATGGCAGAGAACATGTCCCGGTATTCACTGCTCTTACCAGAGAACGGCAGGTTGGCGAGCGGGCGGGGCAGACGTGGGACGCACTTTGACAAATCATGATTACGCAAAGTTTTGCGTGCAGGCGCCTGGACGTGGGCAGAGCTTTTCACCTGACTGAGGAAGGCGGGCGGGACTTCCGGAGCTGTTGGAAGGAAGAGCTCAGACCTGTGAGAGAAAGATGGAGAGTGAGATGCAGAGATTACAGAAAGTTGTGTGTGTGTGTGTGTGTGTGTGTGTGTGTGTGTGTGTGTGTGTGTGTGTGTGTGTGTGTGTGTGTGTGTGTGTGTGTGTGTGTGTGTGTGTGTGTGTGTGTGTGTGTGTGTGTGTGTGTCTGTGTCTGTGTCACATACACCTGTCATACACCTGTCAAACTGCACTGGCAGTGTTTATGTCCTTTGTACAAGGTATTCCTGTACTGGACATAAATAAACATTTCAAATGTGTGTGTGTACTGTGTGTGTGTGTGTGTGTGTGTGTGTGTGTGTGTGTGTGTGTGTGTGTGTGTGTGTGTGTGTGTGTGTGTGTGTGTGTGTGTGTGTGTGTGTGTGTGTGTGTGTGTGTCTGTGTGTGTGTGTCTGTCTGTACAGATAAAGAAACTAATATGCATATTATCCTACACTTCCCTCTAGTGGACAAACAAGGAAATGCGCACGCGCACACACACACACACACACCCCCACCATACATACCTTTCGAAGTGCCTGTGGTGTGCATGAGAGGTGCTGATAAGAGGCTCCTTTGATAGCAGCAGCTGGTCATCTTGTCCAAACCTCTGAGGATACAAATAATTAGACATGAACACATATTATCCCTCTATCTGTCTGTCTGTATGTGAGTCTGTCACTCCTACCAGTAATTTGTCATAGTTTTCCATTAGTAGAGGGGCTTTTGGACCATGCAGGCCTCTGTAGTTGTCCCTGGCCTCGCTGATAGGTGCAGACAGGAGACGGACAGATGGACAGTTCGCCAGCTATACATGGAGTGGAAAACAAGCAACATCAGACGGTCAAGCGTCACCCAGGAAGAGTGGAAATTCAACAGTGTGTGGCTAGGAATTTGTCAGGGCAGGGCAAACTTGAAATATGACGACCTAAAGCACAAGTGTACTGTGCACTGTCAAATCCTCAGTGTTCAAAGGGTCCATTTGGTTCCATTTCCGCAGTATCAGTTGACATGTTTATATACACTGTCACGTGGAACCCTTGTGCACTGTATCTTCATATTCTAGATCAATGAGAGTGTGTGGTCAACATCTCTCTGTGGGTTGTATAAATATTTAAACAAAAACCCTATCTTATTCTTTAATATTTTCAAGAATAGTAGGAAGTAAACTTTATACCAGCTGATTTCACTACTTAGAACACCTTCAAGCAGAGAAGGTAGTGGTGAAACTAGTTCAATCAAGTCATCTGGTGTGATTTCAGACAGCCTTATGCCATAATGCAAACAACAAGCTTGTTTTGACCATTTCTGAAATTGTTCATGGTTTCCCCGTGTAGGTATTTATTGTTCTTTTGTTGATGATTTTAAAATACGATCAGCCAAAAGCCTTACCCGTTTGGTCAGTTCGTTGACATAGTGTGTGTTCCAGTGCGGGGGGGCCTTGGGGTAGTGGGCCTGGGTCTGCCACTCAGCCAGGGGCCTCCCACTGTGCTGGGTGCCCGTGGTGGTCGTAAAAGAAGACAAGGGCCGTCTCTGGAGGAGAGGAGGGAGGGGGATGTCCTGGTGGAACGCACAGAGAGAAGGAAGAGAGAGTGACTTTTACACTTTATGTATTTTGCCGTCAGTGGTTTTCTGTTTCATTCATTAACGCTATATAACTTCAGTGCAGTTGAAATAGTACAGGCCAGGATCAGGGAGATTGAGAGACCAAAAAAGCAAAATAGGCTAGAACCAAGAGCGGCTCAAGAATCCACCACTCCTGAATAGAGTGTCTGGTGCTGGGAGTCTGGTGCAACACACAGGTCCTGGCGGTACCTGGTGAGACGTAGGAGGGGCCCGGACAGGAGGCAACCCACAGAGCCTAGTCCCTCCACATGCCAGAATTGTACCTCTCAGTCCCGGCATAGTAGTTCCGGAGTGGTTCCAACGGATTGTGCGGCACTGGTCTCTCGCTAGTGGGTCTGATCGAGGGTAGCTACTGGGACGTAAGTCGGGACTTGATCACCCCGGCTGGGTCACCCGAGTGAGGGGTATGATGTTCGCGAGACCCGAAACCCTGATGACCTTGGGATACATCACTGAGGATACGTCCCAGTTGCATCCATGCGATGTATATATATATTATATATATATATATATATATATATATATATAGTAAGCCTTGAGCCATGAGGCCCATGGGGCAGGAGCCTATCTCCTGTTTCTGTAGCATGAGGCAGGACATGGACATGACGCTAGTATATCGCAGGGACTTACTCCCAATCCAACCCTTTTTAGAGTCTTTGGTATGACCCGGCCAGGGATCGAACCCCCGACCTCGCATGCAGTCTCAGGGCGGACACTGTAACCACAAGGTCACTGAGCTGAACATGCTGAAACATTCGACGATTAAGGTCTAATATTTCTGAATTGCTACAAATTGCTATAATGAGCGTAGACCTGTATATCCAGAAGTTGAAGGATAAAATGAAGTCTTATAATGATGTACCGGTCTGTGCATGCATGTTCACATCATTTAAACTTCATAATTAATTAAGATCATTTTTCCAATATTTTATTTTTAACATTTTGGACAAAATAGACAATTTTACATCGAGGTATACCCAGATGTACCTAGTAAACGTGGAGGCTAAATTAAGTGCAACATGATGTCAGTGCTACAGTGGTTAAACTTTTAACTTAAGTTGCAGCAATGAACAATGTTTTACCTTGCGCAGCCCCACATTAAAAGACGGAGGGTGTTTGTAAACGAGGCCGATGTCGTAGCTCGTACTGCCAAACTCGCTCCTCCGACCCTCTGCTGCCAGCATCTCCATGTGGATCAGAGCAGTAACCTAACGACACTTCTGTTGCGGTCGATCTACTACAGCACAACTAATCTATTCAAAACTTCCATAGCAAAGTACTACAACAGGATACTAGTAGGCCTACTACATAAATCACTGAACGTGCCTACTTATTGGTCACCTACAAGGCTACAATAGAATTACCGTAGTCTATACACATGCCGCCAGGAGAATATGCATAGGCCTACACTGTTGTTGTTGTTGTTGTTGTTGTTGTGGCCGAGTTTCTGTTTAGGGAAGTGTCGTCATGGCAACATGTTAGGATTGGCAAGGGGGCAAGTTCTCGACCAATCACAGCGACTGTGAACGTCTTTTCAAGGAAGCGCGCTGCGGTCGCTGGTAAAAAATGCTGGCAAAAAATGGCAATACATTGAATAAAATAACCAAGAACATGATACCGCCGGCTTATCTAAATACCTGAATTAAACTGTTGTTAACTTGTTTCTCAGAGGAATTATGCTTTTACCACATAGGTTTAACTACAGACATCTGTAGGACATGTGGATGCCGCGGGACGGGATCTTAGCAGCACAAAGGAACACCAACAACACCAGTAAGACATATTAACTGCTGTACAATATCAGAAACTCAGGGATAGAAATTCATCATGCTGCAAGAAATAGTTTTATTTATATATAGTTTTTGTGAAATAGATATTTTTGATACATTCAATTTGCTCTAAAAAATGTGTAAATTAAAGTGCAAATGTTTACAAGCTTTTTGTCAGATTGCTGCACGAGTCAGATGAAACAGGCGCACACACAAATTGCACATGGCTCAAAGGAAGCTATGCAGGCTGTTATATCTCTGGCTGTTTTTTTCTTCAGTTCTGGTCACAACTTCTTGTATTCAAGGAAGTGATGCTCAAATGTCCCAGGCATCAACAACTGAACCCTTCACGTCTAATTTCACCCTCCCTGACACCTTCAAACCAACCACCATGTATCTGGGGGACATGCATTTTCATCATAGCGATCAGGGATGGAATCCACATCCTCACTAGCTGGAGAGAGTTTGAGAAGTGACACCATGGTACCATACCATGCAGTACCACTTGATTTAAATTAAAACACTCCCTGACTTCTGATAGGGTCATGCTTGTCTTTGTCTATGTGCTATGTTTAACCACTTTTGAGCTGCAGCCAATATTATGGCCAAAAGTATTATGGGCTCTGTGTACAATGTAAAAACATTGTACACGTAGCGGTACAAAGGGAACGTAGCGTTAAGAGCTTATAGATAGAAAAGATTCGAATAGGGTTGTCACTGTCAGTGGTGGTCAAAGCTCATTAGAATTGTCTTTCTTGTATAGCTTAACCACATAAACCCTGTTGACCAGAGTCCCCCAGGGATCTATACTAGGCCCCCATATTTTTTCCTTCTACACCAAATTTCTTTGATCTGCTAATGTTCAGCCCAGAATAGGGATGCTAAGGTTCATTGTTTAATGGATAAAAAGTATGCACACTGGCAAAATTATAGGCCTAAAAAAAGGTGTTCTTCTCTTCTTTTGTCCTAAAACGGCCGGCCTAAATTTCGGCCTGGACTTGACCGGACCGGCCGTTTAGGAGTTGTCCCAGATTTCCCAGAATGGTCAATATGTAGGCCTACTGCATGTCATTCCCCTCTCTCCCAGCCTTCCTTCAGTATCTCTGCTCACTGTTCTATCAAAATGAAGGGGAAATGCCAAACAAATAATCTTTAAAAGAAGAAAGTGCACACCACGACACACATGATATGCCTGATTTGTACTGTTGTGTTGCATGCCGAAATTAGCCGATCTACAAGCTTACCAACATGAGCATTATAGGATGATATGATGCATTGAGACCTTGTATATCTGCCATTTTCAGTGTGCGACACTAACAACTAAGTATTACCGGTACATCAGACGATATTGATTGTGTTAGTAGTTAATTCCAAAGGCATGATGCTATTCTATCAGGCAATATGTGACACGGAATATCCAATTAAAGATCCAAGGTGAAACATGAATGAGAGCAAGCTATCGAACACATGTGCACGTCAAACTCCCACTGGCAGTGATGATGGTGGTTGATGTGCTTCTATAGTTTATGTATCTGCTGCATGCATGGGTTAAGTCAATGGTCACAGTATCATTGGACCCTCCACCTCCGAGCCAAAATGACAACTGTGTGTGTGTGTGTGTGTGTGTGTGTGTGTGTGTGTGTGTGTGTGTGTGTGTGTGTGTGTGTGTGTGCGTGTGCGTGTGCGTGTGCGTGTGCGTGTGCGTGTGAGTGTGAGTGTGCGTGTGCGTGTGCGTGTGCGTGTGCGACTGTGTGTGTGAACGTGTGTTCTCCAGTCCTCAACACATTTCGGGTTTAGTCTTTGCCAGGCGACAGCGCAGCACTTTGAGGAAGCTGTCAATTTTGTGGGAGTCGCGTCTGAAGCAGGATAGCAGGAAGTGGAAGTTGACCAGACGGGAGGTCTTGTCCTGGCCAAGGTCACTTCCTCCTCGGTATGGCAGGGAGGAAATATACTGCGAGGAAGGGCCCATCTGGAGAGAGGGAAGAGGGAGGGAGAGGAGGAAGGAGAATTGAAATAAAAGGGGAGAATTGAGAGAGGCAGAGGAAAGGGAGCGGATACGGAGGTATGGTGACAATAATGTGAAAGAGGGTGAAAGGAAGGTAGTAGATATTGAGAGAAGGGGGTGGGTAAGGGTAGACAAAATAATAAATATCCATTAATAAATTAATCTTCATCTCCCCATCTTCAACCCTTCCTCACCTATAGGCTATAAATCCCTCCTGCCGGTGAGCACCCACCTTTCCAGACAGTATGTCCAGGCCTTCGCCCAGGTTCCTGGAGTGGTCTTGCAGTTCCTGTAACTTGCTGTAGATGGCGTTGTGGGACGGGTGAGGCAGGCTGGGAGCCACAGAGGAGAGGAACAGCAGGGGGTCAGCCCAGGCCTGGAGCAGAGACCGCGCCAAGGAGAGCAGGTCAGACTCCTGGATTTGGGGGGGGGGGGGGGGGGGGGGGGGTGTAGGGATGGACAGTTGAGGGAAGGAAGGAGGTAAGGAATGGGGATGGGAGAGGAGATGTTATGAGAACTGATTGTAGCTGAGAGCTTTGAAGTGAAGAAAGAGAGTGCATGTTGACTGACCGACACTCTGAGAGCTTGCTCCTTGTCATTGGGGGTCTGGAGAGAGGAGGTGTGACACATGGAGGGGCGGGGCATCATCAGGCGGCCTATAGGAGGAAAATGACTGTCCTGAGAGAGAGAGAGAGGGAGAACAATAATTATTATATGCTGACAATAAATGCATGCACATCAGGAAACCCCTAGGCTACATCTATGATGCACAGAACACCGTGGCCGTGGTGCCTTCGGGACGTAAATATACAAACTGGAGGTCCTTGACATTAAACGGGTTGAGAATCACTGCTAGAGCCGTAAAAATCTTCTGTTATGGGGGTCTGTGCAGGCATATCTTTTCAAATGGGGGTCCGCGGGCCAATTAGTGTCAATTTGGGGGTCATTGACATGAAAAGGTTTGGGAACCACTGGACTAGACTATAGCCAGAATGGAGCACCGGTCGGGAAAAATAAATAAATAAAGAAACAGACCAGTCATCCCCCAATAGTGCGGGGACATTCAGACCCTTCTGACCCCCCTCCGACGCACAGCTGCAGCTAATCGAATACGTATTGGATGTTTTAGAGTTACACATACAGATTTACAGTATGTGTGCCTACAGTATATATAGGCATGCAACACTATGTCAATTGACATATTACACAATTATGCACACTCACAGTCACCCCCCCCCCCCCCCCACACACACACACACACACACTGACCAGCTCATGGGTCAGTGTTGTGCTGATAGAGTGCAATTTGTCTGAGCGCTGAGCTGCTCGATCCAACAGGTCACCAAGAGGGACAGCATGACAACCCCACAAGAGACACACTACTAGAGAGAGAGAGAGAGAGAGAGAGAGGTGAGAGATGGACACAGAGTTACACACAGCCTATTTGCCCAATCTTAGACCCAAAGTAAGTTAGACCCAAATAGTATAATATATAAATGACAACAAATCCCCATTAAATTGAATTGAAGACAGAGGACAGACAGACAGACAGACAGATCTCACCAGTCAGGCAGAGTTTTTTTCTATGAGCCATCATCTCTCTTGTTCCTCCCCTCTTTTCAATCTGTCTCCTTCTCTACCTGACCTCCACTTTATAGTGTCTGCGGTCATTTGGTTATGGAGTGAGTGTTAGATGTGGAAAAACTCCTTAATGAAACTGATGAATAAAGACACCAGCAGGTGACATGTTCCATCGCCATAATGACCTAATGTTAGGCCACTTTAAACTCCACCCACAAACACAATGCTCTCTATGGATGGAGGCTTAACCACTTGAACCCCAGCATCCCTATTCTCCAGACTGGCTATTTCTGGTGAAGAGATTTGGTGTAGATAAAAACGGCAATTAATAATTGGATGGCTCAAAACGTCCTTCAGCTCAACTAACACTGGCATCCAATATAAACAATTCCACTAGAAACCTAGAAACTCTTTGACAACCGCATGAACCTGGAATCCCATGTTAAGAAGGTCACCCAGTCTGTTTCTTTCACCTTCGTAACATCTCAAAAAATCAAACCAGTCCTCACTCCCCAAGACCTAGAAAGAAATCATCCACACTTTCATCTCCTCCCGCCTTGACTATTGTAATGGGCTCTACACCACCCTCAGCTCCTCCTCAATCCATAAACTTCAACTAGTACAGAATACAGCTGCCAGGATTCTCACAAACACAACCCGCAGATTAAAAAAATCTGTTAATAAGCCCGTGTAATAAGGCATTACACGGGCTGGCTCCACTTTACATCACCGAACTACTGCATGCAAAGCCAAACATAAGATCCCTCAGGTCCTCTGATAAAGGCCTTCTGTCCATTCCGACAAGTAGACTGAAAACTAAGGGGGACCGTGCATTTGCAGTGGTTGCTCCCACTTTGTGGAACGCCCTGCCCTTTGAGCTAAAAAATGCACAGTCTATCGACTGTTTTAAGAACTCGTTAAAAACATATTTATTTTGTAAGCACTTTATTTTATGATTTCAATGTTTTTCCTTCTATTGTGTGTTCTTGTTTGTTTCCTGCCCTTGTTTTAACATGATTGTTTTACCTCGTTGACCACTGTACAGCACTTTGTAACATTGTTTCGAAAGGTGCTCTATAAATAAAATGTACTTACTTACTTACTAAAAGCGCTCCATGTGCAGTTGTTTACTAAGGAGAGAGGGTCTTATGGTGGTTTTAGTGCATGGTTAAAAGTTCAGTAGGCCAAGGAAGACAACATTTACAAACCAGCCACATGGTCTGTAATTGGCTTATCGATTACTAACAAAACATTTACTGCATAGTCATAGTGCATACAGTATATTATGAACATCCAATCCGATCCCCCCCCCCCCCCCCCCCCCCCTCTCTGGTGCAACCATAGACTGTAAAAAATATGGACAAAGCATTCCCCGGGTCTAACGTGTAAAATGAAGCCTGTAATTCTGGCTCCGTTTGGGCCCAGCTGGCCATTGGCTGGCCCAGACAACGAGGCGGGACTTCCCCCCCCTTAACTCTTCGTTGGTTTTTATTTTGACTGAACGGGGGGTGGCTCCCGTTCATAGACTGTAACGGTAGCCACGCCCCTCAGAACACTTTATGGTCATTTTTTTAATAAATGGGACCATAATTTTCCAAAAATAATATTATGACATGAGAAATGAGACTTTAATCTAGTGACTGGAAGCAGAAAGTATTCATGACCATGTTTTCTTTTTTTTTATATATATATATATATATATATATATATATCTAAAATGTTTATTTTTATTTTTATGATCAGTACTTTATTTTAGATTCTTTACAAACACAGAAAACAGAAAACCTACAATACAAACACAAGCAACAACAGCAGAGTACGTATTCATGGATAGACAATTAAGATAGATAAGATAAACAAATTTAAAAAAAGGAAAAATCTAATTAAAATGTGAAAATAGTTTACATTATTCACACGACCAAACGCAGCATCATCAACCGTATCATAATGTGTAGTAATACAATAAACAATCAAGAGGGCATTTCCTGACCATGGATCACACCAAGGGACCTGCAACATGACTGAGGAACACGTCCCACTTCAGATCATATTTATCCAACTGATTATTCATCTTAAAGGATAACCTCTCCAAAGCAGCCACAATACCGAGCTGAGTGAACCATACATGTGATGGAGGTAAAACCTCAGACTTCCATTATGACCATGTTTGTTAAGGTAATTCAGTCTAGGTGAAGTTGGGCCCAAATACATGGGCCTCTATGGAGCTATGGTTTTTTTGGGGCCCAATGACAGCGCCACAACAGGCCATTATATGAATTTTCAGGAAGTCCCGATTTCCTTAGTGGCTTCACTAAATATCTGTCTGACTGCCCCCCTGGGTGCAACGCACAGGTCAGGCCCTGTGCGTTGCACCAGACTCCCAGCACCAGGCACTTTATTCAGGAATGGTGGATTCTCGAGCCACAACGGTTCCACAGGCTCCACCTTGCCCTTGGTGGTGCCACAGGCTCCGCTTGAGGCTTGAGTGGCCCTCCTAAAGGCCTCACCGTGGGTTTGTTGGGCTTCTCACGGAAGACACAGGCTGGGGCGCCAACCCATACTGCTCCCGGGTGCCGTCTAATTTCCGGCTGCCACCTGTCTCTCCGGTGGTCACCAGACTATTCCTGGTTGTCACGTAGTCTATTCCTATGAGTCACTATAAATAGAATAACTAAATACATACATAAATGGATGCACCTGGGACGTATCTTCAGTGATGTATCCCAAGGTCATCAGGTTTTCGGGTCTCCCAACATCATACCCCTCACTCAGGTGACCCAACCGGGGTGATCAAGTCCCGACTTACGTCCCAGTAGCTACCCTCGATAAGTCCCATTAGGGGGAAATAAAATTAAGGTCATAGTCATAGTAACGTACACAAGTGAGAGAAGCACTGTCCGTTACATATAAAATCCACTGTCCACTCTAATCCATACACTAATCCGGGGAGGTACGGATGTTATATAAAAGGTCTCCATGCCTTAGAAAAGCCTTCAGTGGTTCCTGTGAGAGAGCATTTTATTTTTTCAAAGCTTTAGAAGTACACCACATCGTTGAGCCAGATTGAATGACAGGGTGGTTTTGGAGATTTCCAAGATAGTAATATTCTTCTTCTAGCTGAGAGTGTTCCAAAAGCAATAATGTCTAACTGCTGACTCGTATAATGTGGGTTTGATGGTGTACCAAATGTAGCTAGCAAACAATGGACAGGGTTGTAGTGCGATGTCTAGCACGTCAGACAGTGTGTCAAACACATGTGACCAGAACCGTTTTAACTGTGGACAAGACCAATATATGTGTGAGGTGTGCTTGCTTGTGCCTGGGCACAGCGATCGCACTTCAGTCTGCCTCAGGATACATTTCAGCCACCCTGGCTTTACTAAGATGAGCTCTACACTGGTATGTACCACTTTCAGTTGAATTAGACAGAGATGCACACATGAGGTGGTTGAGTTGACTCTATATAAAGCGTCTGCCCATCACTCATCTGTCAATTCAGTCCTCAATTCTCTTTCCCATTTATTTTTTTAATCGTTGGCTATTGGCATCAGTGAGATATGAGATAAATGTGTAACATTCTGAAACAAACCCATTTTCAGTTGGTAACCGTAGGAGCAGTTTTTCCCATTTCTGGTTATTAGGGAGATGTGGAAATGAGCCAAATACCTGTATTACAAACTGACGGATCTGGGGGAATCTGAAGAAGTTGTCATGGGAGAGATTGAATTCAGCACAGAGGGAAGGAAAACTATCAAATATATTATCCTTATACAAGTCCTTAAAGCACCTAATTCCCACATCGTACCACCTATTAAATAATATAAAACATCCAAACAATCTTGAGGGGCCTCTATAGAGCACATACAATGCCAAAAGTTTCCCCATATGCCTTGCATGCTATTTCCCCCTGCAGCTTCCTCATGACCTGACGCGGCTGCAACTCACTACTTAAGGCCCCCTCCCTCCCACCAGGGACCAAACAGACTACTATTATACTGTACTACAGAATGGCGTCGAATGAAAGGTGTGAAAGTTTGCTGAATGCACCTCTCTAGTCCACACTGTGCTGACAGACCGCTACTATGGTGCTAAAAATAGTCTGTCTTGAGGTTGTTTTTCAACAACAAACTAACTACTGCACTGCAGGGTGCTTATAGGACATGTCATGGGCACAAGGTTATTTGTAAGTAGACTAAAAGTGAAACCTATAGAATACTAATCTGAGCTCCCAGACGTTTTCGCCAACTCCCGCAATACAAACGGGAGGGGGTGAGGAAAACAGAATACCACCAGTTGCTTCGGTGATTTTACAGACTGTTTCACTTTAAATTAATGCAGGAGTAAGTGCTTGATAAGTTTTGTTTCACTGAAAATATGACAGGTGACAGCTGGTGTTTGAAAGAGACGAGCCACATGCGCATGTGCAGCTGTAGCAGTATTTATATGGTGCTGTATTCAGAGTTCAGACACAATAAAAATGATGTGACCACTACCTCAGTATTGTATTTTTAGGATGGGTCTCCACTACCCCTCCTAGCAGCAAACCAGAGAGCTCTACCTCCTCTCCCTATACAACTTTCGGCCCAACTTTAGTGTACACCCAGCCAGTGTACACCCATTCAACAGCAATACGCTTTGTCGCTTTCCAACACTTAGTTACTTAATACCACCGCCGACATCGCCGACATCGCTCCTATGCCACCAAAATGTGGAACGCCCTACCAACAGTCATTAAGACATGTGAATCCCTTGACTCCTTCAAAACCGCTCTCAAAGGGCACCTACGGACGGCTGCAATTTGAAACTGGCCCCCGTAAAATCTGAATCCCAACCAACTGTATGTTTGAAACATTTTGAACGTGGGTTTAGTGTCAGAAAAGGTAATAAGGAGGTGGCCAGATCAGTTTTGATGCATGTACTGGTGGAAGCTGTTATGTGTATGTATGTAAGCTGTATGTGTCATTGTGATTGATCATAATTTCAGTCCACCTCATTATTTTGTTTATTCCTGGACAAACAAACAGACTGCAGCCAGTCATTTTGTCCATTGCTGAGGCTCTGCAGTCACCCTATAGATTACCCATGGGCCTTTGCTTTTGGCAAGTTGCCCTCCACATCTTCCCTTGTGGGAGGGGACTGGCTCCATTTAACTGTCAAAGACTCACACACACACACACACACACACACACACACACACAATGTGCATGTGCATGTAAATGAAGGTGTGCGCAGGCGTACCTGTGTGTGTTTGTGACCTACACATATGACTTTGAGCATTCCGCCATGTTAACTTTTTAACCTGTATGGTGTAATGCACATACTGTACATGTGCGTACACCATTCTCTCTTTCCTTATGTTCAACACACCACCCTCAGTCATTCATGCAAAGAGATATTCATTCACTTTCTCTCTCACATACGGGCAAAGACAATGTGCTGTCTCTAAATGTTTTATTCCCTACGGCAAATGTCAAGAGCAACAATTTCCTGTGCGGAGTTTAACAAGAAAAAGCAGAAATGTGGGGGGCTGGTGTGTGTGTGTGTGTGTGTGTGTGTGTGCGTGAGTGAACAGAATTGGCATAAACCCAAGGGGAGTGTCCTCTCTCTATGGTATATATCATATTGTGCAAGAGGCTGGTGAAACAGCAAACAAAAGACAAATGAGAGAGAAAGAAAGAAAGAATGGTTTAACAAATGGGGAAGGGAGGAAAATTACATTTATACTGTATGTGTTTTATGGGTGGGACTTCGACCTTGCAGTAGCACACACACACAGTCACACACATGTGTGCACGCAGAGATAGAGAGAGAGAGAGAGAGAGAGAGAGAGAGAGCAGAGGCACACATACATTGATGCACAGGCACTGAGGCATAGACACGTGCCACACATGCAGGAAGGACCCCCTCCCTACCAGTGTTCCAGGAATACCAAGGGTCTCTCTCTCTCTCTCTCTCTCTCTCTCTCTCTCTCTCTCTCTCTCTCTCTCTCTCTCTCTCTCTCTTGTTATTGTTCTGTTTCTTGAAAATACAGCAACAGAGCAACTCTCTCGCATCAAATCAGCATGTGTTGATGAATAGGCCTACTGTCTGCACAGAGCTAAGGCACAGAGATGTGCAATAAGAACAATAAATAAGAGAAATGTGTTTCCTTGTTTTTTTGTGTTCCAGGTTTTCTTGTTCTTCTTTTCTTGTCTACTTCCTGCCATTCAATCTATTGAATTGAATTGAAGAGTATGAATGTAAAAACTCCCTCCCCTCCCCCCTCCCCCCTCATATCTCACTCTCCTCAGGCAAGCAATGAGCAGCACTTACTGCGCGTGCGCGCGCCCACACACGCACAAACTACTACCCTACTCACGCGCTCGTGCACATACGAAGCACACGCAGTGAGCACGCATGAAGAGAGATACACGCCCCCCCTACTCCATAGGCTCACAATTCCACACGGCCATATCATCTCATTGGCATTTTCCGCTGTTTTCTCGTCACAAGCACTTTATAGCTTCCTAACCTCAGGACCAGACGTCCCATCTGCCGGTAGGTTATAATTAATGCAGCTTTTATATGCATTGGATCTTGTAGGCTATACTACTATATGGTCTGTTTTCAACATGTCACACACTTGTGACGCTGCCTGTAAGGTACAGAATGTTCCCTTTTTCGTCAACACAATTGAACGTGCTGAGGAGGTGGAGCGACTTTGATCCGAAGAAGAATAAGTTGTTTTTAAAAAGTTTGTACTGTAGGCTATATCTGAAACGAGAGAATGAATCCGTATGCGTAAATGTTTTTCTTCACTGGGATATTGGAGTTCCCCGTTTACTTAGAATTTAGAAAGTTGTTTAGAAGTAGCTCATGTTAGGCCTGTTGAGTTTTCTGTGTGCTCTGACGTTGAGAGAATTTTACTTTATGCATGAGACAGTAGGATTATCCGCAAGATGAGGTGTCCTGCTGTATTCTTTCCACTCTTGGAGTTAATTGGTTGACATTTGATGCTAATGCAATTTAGAGTCTCTCGTGTTTTATATTTTAAATGAATATGAACTATCACTATTTTTAGGAACGTGCCTCTCGGGGAAAAGTTGGAAAAGAGGAGTGTGTGTGTGTGTGTGTGTGTGTGTGTGATTGTGGGGGGCACTTAGCTCTGGTCCATAGCTCTAATAGGGGGCACTGACAGTCAAGATCATCAGTTACACAGGTCAATTGGATTATACAAAGAAGAGTATGATATTAAATATCACCAGCAAATTCATGGTTTTGATCATGTTTAGTTTTTCATGACATAGCATAAATGCACTACACCCTTCAAATATTGCTTGGGTGACCTTGTATCATATGGCCAATGGCCATTGGCCAATGTTGGAATGGAATGAATGTATGGCAACGTGCACGTGCAGCCAACACACACCAGGCGCTTCTCTGCTAATGACTGCATTTCCCAGAATTCCTAAACTCATACAAGTCAGTGTATGATGAGATATCAGATTGGTACATGAAAATAAGAAAATTAAGGAATGGCAGGCCGGAGGAGTAGGCTTTTTAAGTTGTGCGTGTTTTTGTATGGTTGGATGGATTAATCTAGGCTTTAAAGCAATAATTTAAAGATGACAGGCGAAGATATCGGGCAATCCTTTTGCTCAAGCGATGAATCCTGTGATATTATGACATTATACCACAATGGCCCGGAGTGAGTTATTAATTATGCTTTCATAAAATGTTATTTGCCGTTTCAAAATGTCATTAGACGACGCACCCTCCAGTTAATACATTTATCTGCGTGTCATCCTCTTAAGGTGGACCTTTCCCCAGAAACATTGCTCTGTCCACGCCTCAGACCTCAGTCCGCCACAGTTGAGGCCCTCTCCACGGAGATTTTGAAGTCCACCTTAAATCATGTTGCTTTCAGCCTCGGATTGATATATTGCTGCTGCGCAAATACATTAAACTTAATAGATATGGTGGGGTATGGAATAGCCTATGGTAGCCAGACTAGCCAGTAGCCACACCTATCAACCAATCAGATTGCGTGATTTGACCAACCCATTTTATTTGACCAACCCATTTTATAATGTCTATTGATGCGGCAATGACTGGAAACTCCCTAGCCAGGACATCCCTATTTTGTTTTGAATGCACCTCTGTTTTATATTTCCAGTTCATTTTTATTTTCGGATGTTGAACATACAGTGTAATACATTTGGTCAATTTCCAGTGATGTGCATTGCTGCTACTGCATTGCAGCATTGGCCAAGTGCCGGAAAAAGGAAGTGGTTGAAAGTAACTAAGTACATTAGTACAGTACAGTACTATACACAAGTACTGTACTTGAATACAATTTTGAGCTATTTGTAATTTACTTGAGTATTTCGAATTTCCAGTGCTTTTACTTCTACTCAACTACATCTCGGATCCACATTTTTTACTCGACTACAATTATTTGAAAACGTTAGTTACTAGTTTCTTTGTACATTTTGATTATTATTACAGAACGACATATAACACTTCAGCCCTATATTCACATTTCAACCATATTAATTATGAAAATGGCCAATCTATCTACAGGACGTGCCACACATGAGCATAAATCCAAATCAAATCAGACTGTAAACTGTTCACTGAATGTTGGGTAATCATGTCATGGTGCTTGTGATAGACTTGCATAAAATATAGTAGCTGTCAAAAATATTTGGCTTGTTGAGAGACTTTCATTGTGGTCAAAGGCTGTAATGACTTGGTTTCCAATTAAGATAATACATTTTTCCGTTCCATTCCGTTAATTTAGTTGTGGTTGGGCTTATTAAAGATGCCTTGGGTTCGCGTATATCTATATTCTACGTCCGAGCATAGACATGTTAACGCCCTGCCTGCCTCAGATTGGCCTACCGACACTGCCGGCCACTAGACTTTCCTCCGAGGTTGATAGCTATATATGCTGGATAGTCTGCCAAGAGGTTACTCCGTGGTGGGAAAATAAATAAATATATAGATATAATACAAGAGAATGACAGCTTGGCACGCGTGACAGTAACTTTTATGTTTTGTAGAAGAGGCAAACTAATATATTGTTTATGCCGTACGTGTGTAAAATGTACACAATATAATGTAAACAATATTAGTTTGCCTCTTCTACAAAAATAAAAGTTACTGTCGCGCGTGGCAAGCTGTCATTCTCTTGTATTCTTTCCCACCTCGGACGGAGGACAGTCTGGTGAGACCAGAGGTATTCTGTAGTGTCAGTAGGCCAATCAGAGGCAGACGGGGCGTTACCATGTCTATGCTCGGATGTAGAATAGATATACGCCTTGGGTTCATGGCCTAAAACACCCCAACACCCACAATGTCCTTGAAAAACCTTGACTCAGTCGGCAAGTGCATAAAGGTAAGGTAAACCTGGTTAACCTCTAAGATCATGCAGTGTCTTTTCTCTCTGTTGAGCCCTAAATATTTAGACTTTTGCAGCCAAACCAGATTCCATCACTCTTTTACGCCAACTAAGCTTTCTACTGTATGTTACAGTAATGAGTCTTTCCTAAAAGTTACCAGCAGATGGCAGGATTCCTTGCTTCATGTCAGAGGACCCTCCACTCAAAGTAGACTGTGAAACATGCACCTCTTACTTAGGAGATGCAGATGCTATTGGTCTTCCTTCTCTTCTGTGAAGTGTTTTCAGCACATTCTTGCTACTATGCTATAATACAGTGGTTCACATTCTTGCTAGTACTATGCTATAATACAGTGGTAAACCTTTTCGCCCCTGACCCAAAAGAGAAACTTGGATGTCTCCCCAGGACTGCAGGCATCAAGCAGTATAACTGACCACTGTATCCACTCTTGTACTCCATTGGCATAGTTATACAGGGCCCCCCCAGCTCTAACCTGCCCTGTCCCTCTTTTCAAATGTCCCTCCAGATCAATCATCTTCCCCTCTGAACTTTGTCGGGGTCATTGCTCCTCCCCCCTCCTTATGTACACATGTGCTGTGCCCTCTCACATTCTCTCTTGTCCCCGCCCCTCTCATGTGTGCCCTCCCCTAACGCTGAACTCTTCCCTCTGGTCTCCCATTCTGTGTGTCTCTCTCTCTCTCTGTGTCTCTCTTGGTGAACGGATTCATAGGCGTAAGGAGGACAGGACCACCCCCCACCCCCAGCACTCAACGCACATCAGCCCAGCCACACAACAGGCAGACATGTCAGACTCTGAGACCGCACCTGCTGAGGCCCCCGTCCCCGCTGCCTGCGCCAGCATCAAGGCCGACCTGGAAAAATGGTAGGTGGAGGTGTGGTCATTCACCAGTGGAAGTAGTGTGCGTGAGCAAAAGGAAAGTATCGATTGGGGTTCGCCAGTGGGAAAAGTTATCTATGGCGGGGACGATAATTGCAAAACCACTTGACCCCTGGGCATCCATATTCTGGGGAGAACATTCGCCAGGAAATATGCGGTCGAGCGAGTGGGGGGGGGGGGGGGGGGGGAGGACCTAGTATAGTGCCCTGGGGGACTCCGTAAGTGTGTAGGGTTTAATTGGTTAAAACGTAATGAATTGTTCATGCTTTTTATGACCGTGGAAAGAGATAGCGGTTATTAGGTCGTGCACATAAGCTCCACAAATCCTCCACCTCAACACTGGCGTTCGCCATTCACCAAGCCGCCAGTCATCATAGGTCTAGACTCCTCCATCGTGGCACCAAGCTCTGCAAGTGTCTATGGACTCATTTCACTTTGCATATTTCTCCTGTAGCTCAGAAAGGAGTTGTGTTTTGACAGTGTTCAGAACTGTTGAGATGATGTGCAAATATAGATCTGAGAATTTGTTTTATGTGTTTAATTTATAGCCTAACTGTGAAGCATTAGAGCAGATCCTGTAATGGGTGTGTCACAAAATTCTTGTGAATGCAGTATTTTAGCTGAATCGTATTTTGTAGTCGTGACTGCATGAATTGAGAGGAAAACTGCGCCATGTTAAAATGGAGTCACCACTTGGGGACATTGCGGTTCACGTTGAACGATGAGCAAATTAATTGGTTCAGATGATTAATTAAATTCGAAGTCTTTGCCGTGTAACTGAATTGGACATCCTTGCGGGATGCACAGGTCAAGGTTAATGAAAATTAGGGACACTCCACTGAGGGGGTATTTGGGGGCATGCTGGTGCAGCCGGCATGTATGTGGAAGGAGGGGTTTACTGTGCACAACTGCACATCCATGCGCCTGGTTGGCCACTGGGAATTCGCCTACGTCACCATCCCTCCCCAGAATCCCCTGAACTTATGATGACTACTGTGTGTGTGTGTGTGTGTGTGTGTGTGTGTGTGTGTGTGTGTGTGTGTGTGTGTGTGTGTGTGTGTGTGTGTGTGTGTGTGTGTGTGTGTGTGTGTGTGTGTGTGTGTGTGTGTGTGTGTGTGTGTGTGTGTGTGTGTGTGTGTGTGTGTGTGTGTGTCCTTTCCTATTGCAGTGTAAGCTACGCTAACTCACCAATCCCTTGTTTCAACCTTGTGTCTGTCTGGGTGGAGATTGCACCTTCCCTATCCTTGACGCATTGTAAACACATGCTCCTCCCCCACCGTGGATTAGCTGAGTGATTGTTGTTGAGTGGGTTTTGCTCTACGTAATACAGCAGGCTCAGAACAACATGGATGACTCTGCTCTCTCTGTGTGTCGCTCAATGGCATTGCAATGTCAAAGCATTTGAGTTCAGTGATGATCAGCCCTACATTCTCACTGTAGTGGATCTTTGTGCTTCATTCTTGATGTCTACCGATGCTTCTTCTGACAGATTCTGGTTATTTCTGGTTTGTTGTTGCCAAGGTTTAAATGAATTAAAATCTACCACTTTGTACTATCGTTTCCAGCAAACCTTTTTACGCAATGGAAGACTAGCAACAATTATGGATTTGTACTTGGCATTTAGCATTAAAAGGTGCTACAAGAAATTACATTTAAAAGTAAAACATGTATGACTGTCTAGGAGGAAGCTACATATTATCAATGTTACTGTATACATTGTCATATTATTAATGTAACTTTTTATTGGTTTGATTTATTGATAGATACCGTAATTGAGCCGTTCAGGGAGACTTGGCAAAATAAATAAATAAATAAAACGAATTAAGCTCATTTTAAAGGTTACTATACTTTGGTCCGACGGAGCATTGGTCCCCCAGCTCAAAAAGACACTGCTTTCTCCCAGCCAGATGGCTGGATCCTGATAATGCTCCAGGAGTTGACCAGTGAGGGTGTGGAGATGGAAGTTAAGCCAACCAGCAGGGCAGGGTGGTGGGGAGGTTGGAGCGGTTGCTACTAGTCAAGGATACGATCATCATTACGTAAGAAGTTGTAAAGGTTTTGCAATTACAGAGGTTATCTCATGGTGGTTAGTATACTGTTCAATGTGGTTATGTTTAGGCTGGCCTGTTTGCATTCCATTCCGATTTCCGAATGCACTCTTTAACTTTTGGGTTTGGATAATTCCATTTTCACTGCTCATTGTATAAGTTCTTCTAATAAGAAGATGAAAGATTACAGTACTCGCAGTGTGTTACACACGCTGGTCTGTTCTGTCAAAGGGCAGGTATTTGTGGTGGGTGGCTGGGTGCTAGACATATTTTATTGCTGCCTGTTAAAGTCTTGCGCTAGGAACTTTGCTCTGTGTCGCGGTACAGTATAGAGGCCTTTGATGTATAGTCAAGGCCGCATGTTGGGAACATGATCTTAGGGATATGATGAAACGTATGCAACTGTCAAAGTGGTGCGTCACGCCTTTAGGTGATTTATGTGAGCTGTTAAATGCAGCTAGAGGTTATCATAAGCAGGGGAATTCAATGATATCTGTGTGACCAATGCAACACTAACGGGTACTGTATCAGGCTCTAGCATTACCTTAGCATGGTAGCGTTGACCCTGGGTGATGATGACTTTTTAAAATGTTTGAAATTACTGTCACTAGACAGACATCATCTATAAATGTAATGTGCTAAATCAATTTTACCATTTGCCGTTTGCTTAGTTGGGCTTAATCTTTAACACGGTTTGGCCCTAGTAGTGAAAATAAATCTGGTGTGTGAAAATGGTTTTCCATTTCAGTTTAAACCAGAATAGCTCATTGGCTAGCAGAATTCCCTGTGAGACAGATATTTAGCGTCAAAAGCCTGACTTTTTCTTTTAATATTTGGCCATACAGGACATGGTTATTTAAGAACTGCAGGCTCCAAGCCAGGCAACCTGCTGGCTCTGCACTCTAGGCTGTCACTACAGTATTTGCCGACTACAGTAACTGTACTCAATGGCAGTTGGACAGCTGTAATCAAGAGATGTCTCAATGAAGGACGGATCGTTTTCATGAATGGCTTGTTACACTCTACAACTTGATAAACCTTGTATTGAGGAGCTCAGATGATTGGAGCCTTTTACTAGAGTGCAAATCAAGAAAACTACTCTTGTTAGTAGTGTGTTACTACCTATACCATCTCAGTAAACCCTGCTGTTTTTTGTCAAAAGACAATAGCTAAATACTGTAAATGTAGCAGATCTACAAGCTCACAAGTTGCATTCTTAGCAATTTTAGTTATCTTTGACAATTGTTGCTACATTTCTCAATATCTGACTATATAGCATTTTGTCAAATATTGTGTGTGATTTGTCAAAAGGCATGCACACATAACATACAGTAGGTCTACATGTAGGATGTTGCCACATCCTACATGTAGACCTACTGTATGTTATGTGTGCATTCACATTGTGAATTGTGAGCTTCACAAGTAATTGCAGCATGAGTGCGATGCTGTGCTTGCTGAGCTACATGGGCCCTTCTGACCTGAGATCAGATTCTAAAAATGTCTGTTTGAAAATGACAGTTTTCTGAAAAAGCTATGTTTCTATGTCAGTCGTTCTTCGATTTTTCAAAAAAAAAACAAGCTCGTAGGGCGCCACTCGGTGGCGTGCTATGAGCTTGTAGATCTGCTATTTTTCAATAGCTAAAGTATAACATAATGCTTAGTTAAAACACCAAAAGGGGTTCCCGTACAGAATGGTTTAAACTTGAATCCCCTCACACGACCGCGTCGTTCGACAAAGACAGGTGGCGTGTTTGTTGAAACCTGTGCGCAACTACGTATAAATTGGGCAATAGATTAGATTTAGACTTTATTGTCCCAGAGGACAACAGTTCAACACAGACACACAGATCTAAACACGGCAGCTAAACAGATAAAGATAATTCGGGGTCTTTCTGTTAAAATCTGATCCAGCCTATCCTTCCTTGCTCCATCCAGGCTGCTGAAACCCCGAGCTAGTGTAAAAGGAACATGGCTGATGCTGTGTAATGAACACCAGACCTGGCCTGTATTTATAGAAACATGGCGCTTAAAAGTCAACACTGTGTGTGTGTGTGTGTGTGTGTGTGTGTGTGTGTGTGTGTGTGTGTGTGTGTGTGTGTGTGTGTGTGTGTGTGTGTGTGTGTGTGTGTGTGTGTGTGTGTGTGTGTGTGTGTGTGTGTGTGTGTGTGTGTGTGTGTGTGTGTGTGTGTGTGTCTATATATGTGGATCCCATGACTCCTTCCATAGATCTCGTTCCATAGATCAAGTTCCTGCTAAACTTGACACCTGTTTCTCTTCACATACTGTAGTCTGCCAGATCATTCAGTAGAGGACCTACAGTCAAGGAGATGTATGGAGGCGGCCATGTTGAATTTTCTGTAGGCCAGAGGTTGTGGTGATGCTGAATCTTTCGGCCAACACATTTCCCACAGTTGGATTAATTGATTGGATGTTTTCCCCCCTTTACATTACTTTTATACATGTAAAGGTTCAAGTTTGTCATTGCATTTGTACTAAAGTTGTAAAGTGAAGGTCTGACCTTGCCCAAGGTCACCTTGAAGTCAGTTTAACCAATTAACCCCTATTTTATACGTTGTTGTATTTCAAATAACAAATTGAATAGTTCGGCAAGCTTGCAACCTGTCTCAACATATTTTGAGCTTGCCTAGTAGAGCTGCTATTTTGGACTCTTAAACATTTTAATTGGAAAATGTTCAAAAAAGTTTCACCTATGTCATGGGCCCAAAATCGTGACGCCAGGTCAAAAGTGGTACACGATACATGGCTGAATGTACATGGCTGAATTTACTTGATGATTTTAAGCAGTTGTAAGTTTAGCACCTTGTTAATTATTCCTTGCGTACAGTGTACAGTGTACACAAACCTTTCACCTTGAAGTCGGCCTTTGAAACGGCAGAGGGGGCAGACGCGCATGCACCGTTCACAGGTGTTCAGCATTGTGCAGTTG
This sequence comes from Protomyctophum parallelum, assembly GCF_964188405.1. NCBI lineage: Eukaryota > Metazoa > Chordata > Actinopteri > Myctophiformes > Myctophidae > Protomyctophum > Protomyctophum parallelum. Next base: position 29,789,201 of record NC_139708.1, on the reverse strand, counting down.
AGTCAGACCGTGGTATGCAATTCACCTGTGCTCAATCAGGTGCACACTATGATCGGCTGCAAAGATTTAACACTGCTGTCTGCTTCTCAATACAGTAATGGAATGGAAGTCTCACATTTCTAGTTCATTGTACTGTTAACCATTCCTACTTGCATTAATTGCCTCAAAGTTTCCAGTATTCTGACTTTGCTCAAATTGCCATATTTTCTAAGTAGCTGAGGGCTTTTTACATTTTGAAGTAGGAGTCATTGGCATTTGTAACCATTTACTGTATATCCCCTACTGTCTGTTTATAGAGGGCTTTATGTCTCGCGAGGTGAGGGCAGTTTAAGAGTTTAACGGGACAATTCCGAGTATAGATTAGAGTTGTAGATTACACACCCACTCACCACTGTGACTAGGTGAGCTAATAGCAGTTGTTAAAGATTGGCTTTGTGTAGTAGAAGCAGAACTCTAATCCATGGTTAACTTGTTAAAGGGTCATGATCCTGTGTACTTTGAGACATGTCTTTCTCTTTCATAAGCGTAAGAGAGTGTGCACACAGAGTAGGGTGTGTGTGTGTGTGTGTGTGTGTGTGTGTGTGTGTGTGTGTGTGTGTGTAGACATGCATGTGCTTGCTGTGGCCTTCATGGAATCCTTCTGGTGTTCATTTAGAATCTGGTGATTGTGCACTAGTTGGCAACGTGAGCTGCCCCTTCACTCAGCTCAGCTGTGCTTTCTAGTATAGAACTTCCTAGTGTTGACATAGCCTTAACAGATGAATGTTAGTACTGTACTACTGTAGGGTTCTACAGTACTAACATTCATCTGATTAAAGCGGCTCAAGAACAAAATTCATTTCTGACTATAAAGATCCCCCAATGATTGAAATTCTTAGGCTATAATTCTGAAAGTTCTTAAAAGTTAAAACATCAGAAATGCATTTCACTTGGAGTGGCAGATTTGTGGACATGTGCTTGTTTTTTATGTCCTACTGGGTGAGCAGTGTGTTTAACCTTTGATTAGCACCACCATTCATCCTTTAGTTCCAAGCCGATCAAAGTTACTGGTGTAAAAAAGGCTTCGTTTCTCATTGCTATATGTTGCTTAGTTGTGATAGTGATATTAATATGAATCTAATTCCAGCATAGAATTCCAGAAATATTCGTATTCTATTTTGGTAAACTTGGATCCAGAGTCGGACACGGTTTTGGAGTAGGAGGGCTGGTACTGGTTAAAACGGAATGTAAACCAGGCTTTCCACACTGCACTGCCTGGTTATGGAGTGGTTATCACCCCTCAGTCTATGCTCTTAAACAAATTATCCATACTTGGTTGCATGACCATGTTGCTCGCAACAAAATACATTTTCACTTATGATGTAATGTGACACGGTCGCACAATGAAGTGTGACTTTATGCCTTCAAAGTGTCATGACTCTGTGTAGATGGATGCTTTTTAGAGACGCCAGTGTGAATGTGGTTAAGCTGTGCTCTTGACCAGTGTATTTCGCCAGCGCTGCAGCACCTGTCTGAGTCATCTATTATGTATTATGTAAGTTGCAGAGCACAGGCCCCTACTCACACTGAATAATTAAATGTCCATTTCCTGATTGTGTCCTGAGACAGAGTGAACACATCTCCTAGCTGCCAACCACACTGGTGTCCAGATCTGCACATTATGTTAACGCAAGCCTTGCCATACAGCGTTGTGTGGCAACAGGGTTTGCTGGGTGGAGTGGAGGCCGTTGCCTACTGTCAATTGAAAGTGGCGCAGGAGGTAGAGCGGGCGTCTTGGAATCAGAAGGTTCCAGGCTCGGCCCCCGGCTCCCCCTGGCTGCGTGTGGAAGTGTACTTGAGCAAGACACTGAGCACATGACTGCCCCTGATGCCCCCATCCCTATGTTCCCTGGGTTCTATGTTCCCCACTTACCTTAGGTATAGGGTTAACGCATTCTGGGCGGGAACCCCTTTTGGTGTTTTAAACATTATGTTATAATTTAGCTATTGAAAAATAGCAGATCTACAACCTCATAGCGCGCCACTGAGTGGCGCGCTACAAGCTTGTAGGTCTGCTATTTTTGAAAAATCGTGAAAATATTTATTTCAGAAAACTGGAGGATTTAGATTTTATTTATTTATTTTGAGGTCGGGCCTAAATGGGTTGGGTTAGGGTTCGTTTTGTAAGTGGGGAACAAAGAATCTTTTTTGCGGGATGGGGAAAAATACTGTAGGTACGGTCCCCTCCCGATGAGCAGGTTTGTTCCTTGCGTGTTTTCCTGATCCTCCACCTTGTGTGTCAATGGGTGAATGTAATGCATATTGTATCGTATGGCCTCGCTGCGGTGTGGTGATGCGCGGTGTAACATGACCGTCGTCAACCTCTTACGCTGCCTCAGGAGGTTGTGTGACCATTGTGCTTGTGGTGATGTCATTGGATCTGTCCTGCATCAGTAACCTCCGGCCCCTCATTCTTCCTAATGTTTAATTTGCTCTAATCCCCCTCCCAGTGCACTATTAACTACAGTAAATGTAAACCAAACCCTGTTAATCTGCTCTCCGAAATGTTGGCAGATCACAGATTATCTGGAGGGTCAAATTGATAACAATATTACAATACAGACACATTATGCTGTCTGTCAGCACTACTGCCATATAAACATGTAATGTTGTGTTGTTGTTAGTAGGAATAAACACAGAAGCACCCGGGAGGAAGTGGACTATGTGGACTTTCTTTTTGTTTCCAACTTCTTTTGCTTTTATTTGTTTTACACGTTTGCATAAAACATTGAATCTGCAGCCTTCAATCATCATCAACTTCACATTGACGCATACATATATTCTACGATAGAATAGGCCTAATCGGGATTATGTTGCAGAAATCTTTACAGATACTGAACGTTTAGGGCAAATATCATCCGATATGAGCGATTTAATCGTGCATCCTACTCCAAAGAATGATCTCATCTCCCGTCCTCATATTCCCCCAGAGTCACACCACCTCTCCCTATACTATCTACCTCTGCTCGTCCTAACCTGCCTGGAGAAGAAATTTTTTTCTCTTCTCTTTTCTCTTCCCTTGATTGTTTTGTCCTAAAACTTTCTTCGGTGCACCTTCTTCGGTCCTCACTAATACTCATGATAAAATTGTATCATTTTTCAGCCACCCCACCTACCAGTGACCTCATCGGTGGGGAATCAAAATAGAAACTGCAGGCTTTCTATTGCTACAAAGTTAAAATGCTATATTGGAACTAAGCCATTGTTCACACGGTAATAACAAAATAATCAAAATCTTGTTTGGAAAATAAATTAAAATAACAACTGCCTAGCGATGATGTCATTGGTAGGCGGGTTTCTGAAGTGTCACAGCCCTCCTATGAGACACAGACTGAGTAGTAAACAATGGGTACCATTTTTATCCTGAGCATTATATTAGTAAGGACAAATTGTATGAAGATTGGTTGTCCTTTAATGGCAACTTGGATAGATTCTTAACCTAAATCGTTCTGTAGGAGAGCATGACACTTCCCAATGCACCCTGGGTTAGTGCTGATTTTTCCTGCACCTTTGAGAGTGAGTTCTCAACAGAAAGGACACATTGAAGTGTTTGTCCTCTCAATAGAATGATTGGATTATATAAGGACATTTGCCCTTGATAATTATTACTCGTAACTTTGCTCTGCACCCATTCAAATACACTGAAACTTAAACTTGTCTCCATTCATTGCTTTGCATTGTGTGTGTTCTGCCTATGTGATTCAGGACAGGGCTGGCCTTGTTCTAGACTTGGTTAATCAGACTAATTGGTTCAGTTGACGGCACGTTGGTCATGTAGGGCAGAGGAAACAATCCCCTCATCTCTCCAGGAAGGATCCTGAGATTATGATACACTCAGGACAGGACAGAAGGAGAGGAGATTATAATTACATAGTACGCCTAGAGAGAAGTCAGTGTATAGTTGGTATATATTTGATATACTGATTCAGATGGTACTTTCGTTTTTTATTTATTTAGGCTTCATTTAGTCAATCCGTGGGTTGTTCAATTGAGAAGTGAGGAGTAGGACTGGTGGTAGGATTATCCAACACTGCAGCATCAGAAGAATAAGTATTGAATGTGTGCACTTGCACTGCTGTTATAACATTTTCATTGTGCATGGATATACACACTCTTCACTCATAATGCATGCACTCATTGACTAACAAAAAATAAATTCCTCTCACACATCAATAAACAATTCCTATGCCGCGCACACTCCCTGGCTGTGACCCATGCTAACATTGACTCACATGAATGCTGCTCCCATCGTGCTAACTCCATCAATGGAATGGGCGGAGTAAAGCCTGTTAGGGGCTGTGTCCACAGAAAGACATGGTAGACTTGCTTGCTATTCCCAGCACTACGCTCGCAGCGGCTAGCTTGTTTGTGACGGAGCGATCGGCACCACTCGTCAATGTCACTTTTTCTCGTCCAAACCAATGAAAATCGAGGAAGATGCTGAACTAAAAAGATCAACAAACAGAGGAGAAAGGGATTCCAATGGTGGACCCACACACTCCAACTGCTCCTCCTGTCTTAATCATCAAGATTCACCACTAGAGCAATTCAGTTTTATGGCATTTATTATGTGATCCATTAACTATATTTTGTTTAAGCTATGTGTACTATTAAGGCAGTTGATGTGACGATCAATCCTTATATTTTGTATATTGATTTCCAAAGAGCTTCGCTGTGAAAAAAGCTTTTCTGTGAACACGGCCCCTTAATCTGCATGGCTGAAGCAGGCAAGCAGCTGTGTATTACATCATAGATGCAAAATGTAGCTGCAGCCTTGAGGCAAAGGCAGGCCAGTCATCCTGCGTCATGCAGAGCTTAATTTAACATTTTCTGTGACGATTAGACTGACGGTGTCATTGGTTCTATTCCCTGCATACTGAAGGTCCAAGGGATGAGCAAGTGCCACACAAACTGACATGTTTATTCTTATTTAGGTGGTACAGTGGTACCGTAGTTGCGTATATGGCTGAATACAGTCGGGAGAGACTGGTCCAGTAGAGACACTCGGGTCTAATACAGGAAACAAGGCATGGATGTGATTGAATAGAGTGAGGAAGAACTGGCTCTGCAGTTGTCTGTCAACTGCAGGCCCCTCCCCTGCGGTCTCACCCTTCTAGCTACTGTACGTTTCCTCTCATTTGCATCATCACACATTGTGGCTCTCTGTCGCATGTCTGCTGCCTACCGGGCGGATGGGCTCAGCCTCAGTCCCGTTGCTTTCTGTATATCTTTTTTTATCTATCTCTAACTTTCCGGTCTCTTTATGAATTTCCCTTCCTCTCCCTGGCACTCTTCTCCCTTCTCTGTCATCTCTCTCTTTCTCTCTCTCTCTCTCTCTCTCTCCCTCCCCCCCTTCTGCCCCATCACCCTAATGCACCATGGCAGCGTCTGCCGCTGTGTTTGGTAGTGGATGCCTGAAATAATCTCTCACACATCCCTCTTTCTGCCAATCTCTCTCTCTCTCTCTCTCTCTCTGTTCTTTCTCTTTCATTTTCACTATCTCATCCCTCATTCCGTCCAGAGACCAGTCTGTGACAAAATAATTCACTGAAAAGACACCCTGGTTAATGGGGGAGATTTTACTTTTAAGTGAAATAAGTTGCAGAAGTCAATGGGTCAAAGTTTTAAACTGTGTTAAAGATTTTTTTTTTGCTGATACAGAAACAAAATGTAAGACTTTAAAAGGGAGCAGACTCCCTTATAATTTAATATTATTTATTTATTTTACATTCTGTTCTACATCTCTATTGATTGTACAGTTTTAATTGGCCAATTTTCCTTTTTAGTTGATGCACTTTGAGCACAGTCGGCAGCATTTCTTTGTATGAGAGGTGCTATATAAATAGGGTTATAATTATTCTATTTTCCTGCAATTGAACTCTAAAAATAAATGTACTGAATCTCAAGTCACTATTTTTTATTGATAGTGCTTGGTGTAAATGGCCCTTTAAACTGTAAAATATTCAAAATTAGTTTGACCTGTAACTGTAACTGAGAGATTACTAAAATGGGCCCGGACCAGGTCCATTTTGTACACTCTGTTTGGGTCCATTCGTGTTCATGTATGTCTGCCACATTAAGGCCGTGTCTAACCCACCCGTTGTGTTGTCCCTCCTGCAGTGTATCGGAGAATGGAGCAGAGGGCTGTAAGGACCTGCTGGAGGCCTTCGCTGCCTGTGTGAAGGCTGCTGCTGAAGCCACGTCGTGAAGAGCCCCGCCCCAACCACTAATGTACGTAAGTAAGGATGTCACACAACGCTCTACGCTCTACAGTCCAGGTGAACTGTATTGTCCTACAAGTAGGACATTTTGCTTGGGCGTTCATTCATGCCGAAAACAATTGACACTCCGATTGCTCAGGGTTATTTAATCCATTAAATCATAGCACCCAGCGATTTATAGCAGCGGAGCTCTTTTACCGACGGACCGGATGTTATCCCGGATGTGGATGTAGCAGCTAAATGTAGCCAAAACACTCTAGAGCCGATCGAACAACAACGGGAGGTATGATTAAATGGACCGCGGTGGGCCGTCTAAGACATGATCTTTTCTTAGAATTGGACGTGAGTTATTAACATTTTAAGATTTTCGTTCTCGTCGGCTAAACGATGACGTCCCACTGTTACGCAACATCCGCTTCCAGGCTGTGGAGCGATGCGATCGGTTTTGATATCAATAATCTTCGTCTTTTGGATAAAACTTCGTCCTGGGCGCTGGGTGTTACTAATTGAAAGGACGGTGAACTTCATCCTGGGCTATCGGGTGTTAAAGACAAACATCCCTCAAAAGACGTACGTTAACCACTTTTCAGCCTGGCGTGCGTCCCTATTTTTGGCATGTCATGGCACACTTTGACCCATCTTTGTGTCGGCGGTGTCCCTGAACAAGACCCTTACAGTTACCCCTGAGCCCTCACCATGAAACTGAAAGTCTGAATGGGATTAACATTGTCATCCGCTTCCCTGATGTTTAATAAACATTCATGGCTCTCGATAAGATCAGCTAATAAGATCAGCTAAATGGCTAAAATGTTTTTATATTTAACTTTTCATCTGGTCTGCCTTGTTTATCAGACATAGTCAGACACAATTTGCATATATTGGCCACAATGAGTCCAGGGCCTTGGATTGGCACACTGCATGGTAGATTTCGACTTTCCTTCCTTTTAATGGACGCCTGCAGCAGCGCACGGTGCCTGTAAGAATTTGTGGGGTGTGAAGAATGCAAGTTTACCACACTTGCACAACAAGCTTCTCTGTGTGGACTTGCTTGCCTAGTAACAAAGAAATGGCTAAGCTTGTTTTTGACAGGGTTCAATGATGTCGTTCTGCCAGGGAAACATACAGGGCCTAAACCCTAATTGTTAGCATAGTAGTACATGGTAATGTTCTTACTTTCCATCTTTATTTTTGTCTTTCATTCATTGCGTACTTAACACTTTCTCATCACAATTCCAAATTCCAATACAGTCCACCCTGTAAATCCTTATTATGTTTATCCCCCCAGGTCCACTGCACTGAGTCCTCAAAGTTCCCAGCATTCCCTTCTGCACAACATCTCTGGACTGAACGATGGATGATGATGATGATGATGGCATAATGAAGATTGTGCCAATTCGGGCAGAGTTCGGGATCCGGCGGCAGAAACCACAAATTGTCTTCCCCCACACCCCTCCCCTCCCCCCCTTCTCTCTCTCTCTCTCTCTCCTCAGTCCTCCCCTGTTTTATGTCATAAGTGGTGTCTTCTATACCTACCTCCTTCACCCCTTGTGTGGCAGAAATAATAGCATCGACATGTAGACAATTCCGCAGAGCCGGTGGGTTTTAATGTAAATTGTCAACTTTGAGATGAATACATATAAATGGAAATAAACTATAAAAAAAACTTGATATAAAAAGGAAAACATTGATTTGACTCCACTTTTTTCAGTTTGGTTCAGATGTTGAGGGTTCTCTGATGTTTGCAACCTCAAACTAACTGGAGTTGTTAAGAGACATGGCCTATTGACAAATGTGTGTAATGGGAAGTACATTACTGTAGTGCAGTAATGTACTGTATGTGCATACTTTATCGCCTTTAACAAGTCAATTACTAGATGCTATGTCAGGTTTTGTGATCTTATACACTGGGAAACTCCACTTTGCGTCAATGGGGGAAATATTGTGGATATTAATTAAGGATGTCCCGATACACTTTTTCGTTCCCGATCCGATCCCGATGCCACAATTTTAGCCGATACCGAATACCGAATATGTTCCTACTATATGCACACTGTGGTCCTGATTCTTCAAAAACGAAATGCGCCAGAGTGTAACGGTGACGGAAACAGATATCGTATTTATCCGTCCGATCAAGCTACGTTGAGATGACGTGTTATTCAGAGAGTGGTGTGTACCACAGGTGCGCTGGCGTATCGCAGGTGTATGTCATACTGAAAGCAGCGGGTGCAAAGTGATCGGAAAAGCAACCGACAACCTCATCTGCATTGATCCACGCCCCATATCGTACCATAAAAGGCTTCAAGCATGACTCAGCAGACAGCAGTTTGTCTGAGATCACAGCCGCGGTCACTGCTATATCCAAGCTTACAATGGTGCGTGCTCCGCTGAAGCAATATAATTATAATTTATTTAATTAAGTTCGGGACCAAGGCGGGTGTTCACTCACACCTTTGCAGAGGTAAAACATATCCGATATTTAAAATCGGATATGTCAATGCAAAAGTCGTATTTTCAGAGAGAGCGAGAGAGAGAGAGACGAGAGAGGGAGGGGGGCTGCATGGGCCCTCGACACTGTTGCGCGATAAAGAACAGTAGCCCATACATTCATAAGTAAATATATTATAGGCCTACCTCGTAGGCCTGGGATCCTCTTGTCTGAAGAAATTATAATCCAGTGAGTTTATCCAGTGAGTTAAACTATTCTGTGTGTGGCATCCATATGTGATCAATATAAATATACATTATTATAAATTCTGTCTGTGTGTCCGTCATGTTCACGAGTGGAGGTGAGCTGGTTTAAAACTGATATGACTGGCCGACTTTCAAACACGCTGCATTCATTAGGCTAATATTGGTCTTCTATTTTTTTATATAGGGCTAATTAGCCCTATTCATTTTCCAATGTGAATCGGATCGGCAGTACGCTGCTGTCTGCCCTCCGCCACACACACACACACACACACACACACACACACACACACGCACGCACACACACACACACACACACACACACACACACACACACACACACACACCGACAGTCTCCGTAACAAAACAATTTCATTAGGCCTGCCGCCGCCTTGCAGGCATTACTGTCTACACTAAACTATGTTGGATTCGTACAGTGCAGAATGCAGATAAGCCTATGTTCTTATTATAACTGTGAATTTGTTTTTTAACATGCAGCGCGAGTCCGCGAGATCCGATCTACAAGCTCACAACCGTTGCACTTCGAGTAGAAGGCTGCCGAGTGAGCATCCCCAATCGCGCATGATATAAATATCCTAATAAATAAATAAAAAGTTGTCGGCTTGCGGGGCAGTTTCTGTATATGGGACTCTATAGGCTAACTTGCCTATAATGCATGCATTTAGGCATACAAGTGCACTCGGCTTTTATATATATATATATATATATCGTTTTTTGTGCTGATTTTTTGTGCTGATCGACCAATATGTTGGGGGCACATGCCTACATATTTTATCTGAGATTTGGGGACTATTTATTGATTCAGCATGAAGACTAAAGCCTTCTGAATAAATCTATATGCAAGTGTATGCTTCCGCAAATTTCTCCGCCACCTAAAGAGGTGGCGGAGGATTTAGCGGAGTTACCGACGAACCAAAGTCAGCGTCAAGTTCACGGCCATTTCCATGAATTCCAAATTAATGTGGGAAATCCACGTAAATGCCTTTCCGCCAGCGTCACGGCAATATATCAGCGGAAACACGTTGAAGAATCAGGCCCTGTGTGTGTATGAGAGAGCTGGGGCAGCAAGTCCAGCGAGGGAAACTTTTTTCCTGTAACCATGGTTTCCAGGACGTATTGCAGGTGTTCATGTCGCAAAAACGAGCGAGTGCCCGATAGATTTCAGCCGTCACATTTATTAACGTCGGAACGAAATTAAGGAAGGATCAGCCGTTTGCGATCACTTTATAAATGCCGTGGCGACGTGGGTGTACTACGAAACCCACACTCGAATTTGGGGCAGATTTTACACTGAATTGATAAATGAGGGCCCATGTATTTCTGCTTACTGATGGCCTCTCTCCCTTATCAACTCTAGCCCGTGTGCAGAGGATCAGGTCTGAGGTCAAGTCCTCTTTGTAGGCTACTCATTATTCCATTCTTTACTAGTCTGTGTACTTACCCTTGCCTGTATCATTGTTTTGTCCATACTTTGTCCAAGCCTACATTCGGAGGACAAAATGACTCAAGAATAGATGGGCGAACTTGGTGGGAATGATCAGTAGGCTAAGATGCCTTGAATAGGTGATCTACTTGAATTGAAAATGTCAAGGTCAAAATAAAAAATGTATGTGCAGATTTCTGTGAGACTTGGTGGCTATCAGTAAGCCCCGTGAAGAGGAACCTTTCGGTAAAGGGGCAAAATTGCTTATCTACAAGCTTGCAGATCTACAGTACAAGCTCACAATGTGTCGCAGCACACTTTCATCTTTCTAGTTCAACTATGAATGTCAGGTTGTTTTAACAAAATGATGCAATCTAGTATATGGCACAGCACAGGTCTTAACTAGAATATATATAAAGACTGGTTGGAATGGAACAACACATGGAGTTGTATTACAAGAGATGGCATAGTATACATGTACACACATGTGTGGCGCCTCAAAGGGTCAAAGTACCGGTATGGTATGCACACGTGACAGCGAGTTGTCTGTGTGTACAGCAGTAGACCTATACGTGCTGTGGTGACCATCCATGGTTCCAGGAATGTTCCCTCTCTTATCAACATGTGAAAGAATACACCGCCTTCCCACCTCAGACACATACCTCGCCGTACAATGTTGTACGATGAAGTGTAAGTTAACCTTTTTAAGGACAGCTAAGTACATTCTGAGTATCAGGCCTAAACATAATATCATAATAACACAAACACATTTCCAACGCTCAGCCATGTGGATTTTTTAATGCCGACTCTAACCACGCAGTACCCCTGGCATTCAGCTGAGGATACAGGAGATATTTGTGTTGGTCCCAGCAGGGAATTCAGATGAGGCTAAAGGACAAGGCAGATGGGTGAGCAGGAGTGTGTGTGTGTGTGTGTGTGTGTGTGTGTGTGTGTGTGTGTGCGTGTGAAATTTCAGACTTGAGGAAGACTATTGGCCTGTATTGCCACCTTGTGGCCAAGCCTCAACATTGCAATTACAGTAAAAACTCCATTACTACTTTGTTACTGGGAACTCCGATTACCTTGTTACAAATCAACAAAGAAGATAAGATAATAACACATTGTTTTTGGTTTCCCATCAGCAGCAATTCACTCTTAAATCAATGATGCATTTATTTTGCATTTATTTTTAATGCACATTACAAATCAACTAATAAATATAATATATATCCGTCAATTTCTATAGGCTGCAATACATTAATATCATACATTTATTTGACCACAATCTTTGCTGATGTAAACCTAAAAGCAGCATTTATTTGATTTCAAGACTAATATAAAAATAAGTTAACAGTTCCAAATACAATATAGAATCCAACAAAATGGCATGCTTCTTTTGAACAAATGAAGTCCAAAACAAACACATTGATAACATTACAAATTGCAGACCATTAATTCACAATGATAAATAATTAATCACATGAAATACTGGAAACTATACCAACACATACAGGAACAAGTTGTTGTATCATGATTGAAAAACATACCAGCACAAAATACTAGATGTTTAATTTGTATTATATTGTATAAGCAATATAGTTAGTAATATATAGCAATTAATTTATAGGCTACATTTACCACAGGCAGACAATTATAATAGGATATTACAACATGTTATTAAGTCTATCTTGAGTATTAATTTAATAAGGTTTGAAATCCACACTCCCATACTCAAGGCTGTGACGTCAAAGAGTCGAATTGCTTCTGCATGCACCACTTGATAAATATAGGTATTTTATGGTATACACATTATATACATTTAATTATATTTCACATTAGAAAGGCTTCCAGAGCATTGAAAATATAGCTGAATTGGACACAGTACATAAATACAGAAAGACATAATACAGAAAACCAGGCATGGTGAAGCATTATGTGTAAAGAATATAATGTTTCACTAGCGATAGTAGCAGTGGCGGCCTTATATATGTTTTAATCGTTTCAATTGAAACGGGCCTCAAGCCTCCAGGCCCCCCCCCCCCCCCAAAAAAAATAGTAGTAGTAGTAGTAGTAGTAGTAGTAATTGTTCCCACTTCCCAGTGTGTGCACTCACTGCACTAGCAGCGCTGGCAGTTGCGATTGCATCATTGTAGCCTATGCTGCCTTCCAGTTATACCTTAAAGTAACAAATTGTTTAATCAAGCAAGCTGCTTTTGTGTATTTTCTACTTGGCTGTGTATGCTGTTCATGCTTTGAAGTCCGATAATACACACTTCATTTGTTTTAATAATTATTAAAATTATGACGTCATGAACGGGGGGGGCGGGGCCTCCCGATCCTTAAGGCCGCCCCTGGATAGTAGTAATAAATCGTGACCATACCATGTTTCATCCTGATGGTGACTGACCTGTCCCCCTTGGCCAAACGTATTCCCTTTTTTCCCAGTAAGCCATCGCCGAAACCACGCCCCCCACCCTTGTCATACACATACACCCACATTAGTTTGTAAGGAACAGAAGTGAACCGGAGCCATTGCCTCCAGACTGGGTTGCTGCTGCCTTTGATGACTCTGCTTGTCACGGTGCTGTCGCCAACCTTCACCTATATATTGAACAGTTGATTGAATGTGTTAAGATCAGCGGTTCCCAAACATTTTTGGCCCTGTTACCTCACGACCTAGCTGACGCACCCCCCCACATGGAAATATAAATTGCATAAACTATAATAGAGACATATATTTACTATATATCCACATATATGAACCTGAATATGGCATATTTATGCAAAAACTGCCAACAGCCCACTTCTGAGACACAGAAAACAAGTAGACAGAAATAGTACCACCTTATAATGAACATTAGTGAAGAGTGAAGACAAATTATATTAAGACAAGGTGGGTAAAGTACTCCTTTAAGCAACATCATTCAACCACAAGAGATTATAGCAATGAGAGCAAGAAAGTCTTAAAGATGGAGTGCCACATTTTTTCTGTCTATGAGGTGACAGTACTTCATTAGACACCCTGGAGTCGTTTTTATGTGCAATGATGTATTCCCTTTGTATTTAGGGTTTCTTCCTGGAGGATGAACCCTTGACAGTCAAACGTGCCAATGAAAAAAACAGTAATATAGTGTCACATTATCAGCCCCTCCCCTAACCCCTCCCCCTTTATCATACAACTACAGCTGTGGGTGCGGCTTAAATTCAGGTGGATCACCACCAAAGGGCCAGCTAGGCACTCCAATGTTGAAGCGCTGGGCCCTAGTGGTAAGAGGAAGGACTGCAGGCGGACCCGTGGATTCATGACGAGGAAACCCCGTGCAGCTGAGCTTTAATATTGAGCGCTCGGTTGCACTTCCGCATTTGACCTCCACATTTTGGAGGTCAAATGCGTAAGTGCGCCCAAAAAGGCGGAAATAGACGGTCCTTCCGGCGGCTTCAAAACGCCACTGAGCAACTTCCACTGACATGAATAGCGGAGGGGCGGAGCTTCACGCCAGTTCAGTCTCTATCCTTTTAATACTCTATGATCACCACCCATCACCACCCACCAGGCAAACCACATAAAATCGACATTTTAACATACTGTACACTTTTTTGAAAAACTTCTTCCTCCTTATATAACAGTAAGACCTGATGATCATGTTTTAGGGTGGGAAAAAAATCATGGCACTCCATCTTTAAGTGATCAAATACATCTAGTTAGTTGTGACAACTTGGGAGTATATGAGAGGTTGTACCTTAATGTAGGGATCAGGTGCGCTGCTTGATTTATGCCCACGCTGCAGGTCCTGACCATAAGATATGAACACGTTTAATGGTGGTGAATGGCTCCATCCATGTTGTGGTTGGAGGAGGACCAGCAAGAGAACCAGACTCACAGCTGACTTCATCCTAAAGTTTGTTTTATTTGCTGACGACACTAATATCTTCTGTTCGGGGGACAATCTGCAGCTGCTTTTGGAGGTGATCACATCAGAAATTAATAAATTGAAACGGTGGTTTGACAAAAACAATTAAATTAAATTGATTAAATCATTAAATTTGAGTAAAACAAAGATCATGTTCTTTGGAAATCGTAAAATAGATACACAAGCAACTGTGACAATTGATAATGTAAATATAGAAAGAGTTTATCAAATAAAAGTGATATTAGACCACAAAATCAGCTGGAAACCCCATATTTCATATGTACGTGCCAAGATGGCAAGAAGTGTCTCTATACTGGGGAAATCAAAACTAATTCTAAATCAAGGGGCTCTGTACATTCTGTATTGTTCACTGGTTTTACCTTATCTTAATTATTGTGTGGAGATCTGGGGTAATACCTATAAAAGCAACTTAAATCCATTGGTCATAATTCAAAAGAGAGCAATAAGGATTGTGAAAAATGTCGCATATCAGGAACACACAAACGCTCTTTTTTTTTTTACAGTTAAAGGCATTGAAATTCATTGATATGGTCAAGTTCAAAACAGCACAAGTCATGTTTAAAGCAAGAAATAGATTACTACCAGTGAACATACAGAACATGTTTTTTGACAGAGAGGGGGGTTATAATTTAAGAGGGGAGCTAAATTTGAAGAAACTTCTTGTCCACACTACCATGAAAAGTCAATGTATAACAATCTGTGGGGTCAATTTGTGGAATGGTCTGGCTGTAGAACTCAAACAAAGCACCAACATTGTACAATTTAAGAGGATGTATAAAAATGACTTACTTAACTATTACAGAGTGGAGGATGAGGCACATTGATTGTCTCGGGCTATACTTGATTGCTTAATTACTATTCTTACATACACATGTACACATGTACGTGTGTATATGTGTATGTATGTATGGATGCAGTAATACTTGGATTATATGTTTATTGTAATTACTTATTGGTGAATGTTTAAGATGGGGGTAGGAGTAAATAAGTTTTTACTTCTTCCTACTCCTTTTTGAACTTCAGGTGCAAGACCAATGATCACATTGTTGTCATTATAATTTTCTTATTTAATTCAAAAAATAAATATACAATGCATTGTGGTTATATATATATATTGTTTTTTATTATCTTATTTGACTGTTTTACCTGAAGGTTTCAAAATAAAGATAATCAAATCAAATCAAATCCTCAATGACCTCTGTGTGTGTGTGTGTGTGTGTGTGTGTGTGTGTGTGTGTGTGTGTGTGTGTGTGTGTGTGTGTGTGTGTGTGTGTGTGTGTGTGTGTGTGTGTGTGTGTGTGTGTGTGTGTGTGTGTGTGTGTGTGTATATGAATTTTGTTTATGCCGACTCTAACCTCACAGTACCCCTGGCATTCAGAGGGGCATTCTGCTGAGGATACAGGAGATATTTTTGTTGGTCGCAGGGAATTCAGATGAGGACAAGGCCGATGGGTGAGCGTGTGTGTGTGCGTGTGCGTGTGAGTGTGCGTGTGCGTGTGCGTGTGTGTGTTTGTGAGAGAGTGTAAGAGACGCAAGTGATACTGTTACTGATACTGTTACTAAAATATGATCTTTCTTTAGCCACGGTGGTACAGGAATAATATTTAGTGCTTCAGCATTAAGTACCCTACACAGTACACGCATCATGGCATGGGTACTTTTAAAACCTGTTTAGAGGGTTCTATAGCAGAAGATGTTATATGAATATAAGAGGGTTTACATTTGAATTAAGTTTCACCATTCAGCAGCACATAAAACAAGTTTTGTAGTAATTGTCAATAAAATGCCACCATAGACATGATAATGTTTTTCTCTCACCTTTTCAGATCTTGCCGTTTGTGTAGTCTGCAGGGATGTGAGGTGAACCACACTGCTTCCAGCCTTTTATGAGGCTCCCACATCACAAATTACCTGAAATCGACTTCCTACTTCCTTGTAGTGTGTGACTCAAGCATGTTCATTCACGTGCTGTACTTGATGAGCAGCCAATGGCAACTCACACCATGGTGCCATGATTTGCCATCAGATTAGATATTCTGATGCCTGTCAGTTTTATTGATTGATTGATTGATTGATTGATTGATTGATTGATTGATTGAATAGGCTACTTTATTAACATAGTAACCAACAGTAGGGCAGTACTGTCAAGAAAACTGTGCTAGGAAATCCCAGAGGGGCTTGTTGTCATTGTGGTCCATTGTATTCGATTCATCAGTAGGACATACAAATAATACAATACATACAATGCATTGCCTTACGTAACGGTAAAAGCTCCAGTAGTATGCAGTAAAATATTTGCCGGGAAACTAGGGGAGGGGCCGGGGTAAGTTGGGGATAGCATTCAAAGACCAGGTGTGCTATATTGAACTTTGTATACAAAGTTCAGTTTGACACTCTTTGTTCTTTGTTTTTGTTCTTTTTTGACGTCACAAAGACAAGACAAACGCTCCACCTCTCATTTGGCTATATCTGAAATCAGTTTGACCACATGAAGCCCACTGTCCACCAGACCCTCCGAGTCGATCCATCAGTATACACAAAACAAGAAAATATTTTTTTTTGCATATATATTTCCGTACATGCATACACATCCACAAATGTATATAAAACCTATACATGTTTTAAAAAGAAGACCTTGCTTCTCAATAATTTAACCCATACATGGGCAACTGGCGGCCTGGGGGCCACACACCTCGCTTAATATGGCCCTCAGGTTAATATCAGAATACTGATAGACGCTGATATACTGCCATAGACGCATTTTTAGCTTGTAGATCGGCTATTTTTGCTACGACAGTAATATGCAATGTGGCCCTCTGGAGTGAGTGTGGAACTATAGTGGCCCTCGCCATCAGCAAAGTTGCCCACCCCTGATTTAACCAACTCACATACAGTATGAGTCACATAGGTGTCGTGTCAGGTTATTGTCAATAATATTGTTGCCACTCTTTTGTCACTGGAAATTATTATGTGTGGAAAAATTCTGAAATTATGTAAAGATAATAGTGGATTGACAACTTTAGAACAATAACGTTAGTGTTTTGTTATGGATAGAAACATAAAAGCAGCATAAGGCTTTGGGTCTCAAAGGCTGACCCAGCCAGGAAGAATATGAGGCATGACTACTAACTAGTAACTGGTTACATTTCAGTTTGGTTGGTAAAATAGCCTATTTCTGTTCACGTTTTCTGTATTTCCTCGTTGATTCTGCAGTTATATGAAACTTTAGCCTATTTCTCATCCACATTTTCTGTATTTCCTCGTTGATTCTGCAGTTATATGAAACTTTAACTCTATAACTATTTCAGTTAGTAGGACAATGCAAGATAAACCAAACCAGGACTAGTGCAGGAGTGCAGTGCCACAGTTTATGCCACTGTTTGTGGATATACATCACGTCCATTTGTAGATAAACATCACATTTGTTATCCTGTTCATTCGTGGATACAGTCACACATAATTTACATATCAAATCTGGTTGTATGTATGTTTCATGAAGGAGGTATGTTGTTTCCCATAAGAAGATTTCACTCCTTTTATTGCTTTTTAATGGTTTTTCACATTTCAAATCAACAACTGGATACTTTAAATGTCAATGTATCAATGTTATACAGACAGTGAACATGTAGGAATATAAAAGCTAATATGAAACTTTAGCCTATTTCTCATCCACATTTTCTGTATGTCCTGGTTTATTCTGCAGTTACAGTATATGAAACTTTAGCCTATTTCTCATCCACATTTTCTGTATTTCCTGGTTGATTCTGCAGTTATATGAAACTTTAACTCTATAACTATTTCAGTTAGTAGGACAATGCAAGATAAACCAAACCAGGACTAGTGCAGGAGTGCAGTGCCACAGTTTATGCCACTGTTTGTGGATATACATCACGTCCATTTGTAGATAAACATCACATTTGTTATCCTGTTCATTCGTGGATACAGTCACACATAATTTACATATCAAATCTGGTTGTATGTATGTTTCATGAAGGAGGTATGTTGTTTCCCATAAGAAGATTTCACTCCTTTTATTGCTTTTTAATGGTTTTTCACATTTCAAATCAACAACTGGATACTTTAAATGTCAATGTATCAATGTTATACAGACAGTGAACATGTAGGAATATAAAAGCTAATATAATATAAAAATTACATTTCTTTGAACAAATGAAGACAAAATCAAATATTGATTAAAAATAACAGAATTAAATTAAATTAAATTAACAATAAAAAAATAATTAATCACATGATTTTAAATATATGACTAACATGACTAATAAATTACCAACAACTACAGGTGCTAGTTTATTGAAAAATCATACCAGCAGAAATACCAGTAGATAATTTGTATTGTTACCAGTTTGTAGTTACAGTGTAAGCTTATAGTACAATTTACAATTTAGGCACTTTGCAGAGACGCTCTTTATAGTAGATAGTTAGTAGTCTAGATAGAAATACCCTACACTTACTGCAGGCCAATTACTGTATAGTAACACAACTTCTCATTAAATCTATCATACTTCAGTCTTGCTTTGTAATTTCAACATTTTTCAAAGCGATGGTGAAGCATCGTTGTGTAAAAGAACACTCCACTAGCGATAGTAGTAATAAACCCTGACGTAACCGTGTCTCATCCTGACTGTGAACCATTTGTCCCCCTTGGTCAAACTCATTTGCTTCTTTCCCAGTAAGCTAGGTCCTCCACCCCGGTCGTACACGTGCACCCACATGAGTTTGGAAGGAACACAAGTGAAGGTGAACCTAAGCCACTGCTTCCAGACTGGGTTGCTGCTGCCGCTGATCACTCTGCTTGTCAAGGTATTGTCGCCAACCGTCACCTAGTTTGAACAGTTGATTAAATGTGTTAGACCAGCGGTTTTCAACCATTTTCACATCAAGGTCCATTATTTATTCAGATTTTGAGCCACGGACCACCATTTGATGAGATTTAGCCTCCCAGACAGAAAACTAAAGAATATTTTGTTGTCGTTGAATAATATTTTGTCCACTATTTGTGCTGTGTTGATGTTGGTACCATTAGGAGAGATAACCGGAAAACGTAACAACAAAATAACAAGTCTTCTACATTCTGTAGGCTTATTGTGTAGACTTCTTGTAAATTAAGTAATGCTCCAAATGGACCCTTACAGGTCCATTTGGTTTAATTTCACACTCTCAAGAGTTCAAGATCTATAAGGATTCATTTCGTTACCAACTCTCCACCATTTAGCTGGGGACCACCTGGAAGCCCCTCAAGGACGTTAGGGGAGGGGATGATATTGTGATGTCACTATATTACTGTATTTTTCATTGGCACGTTTAACTGTCAAGGTTTCAGCCTCCAGGAAGAAACCCTAAATACAAAGGGAAGACATCATTGCACAACCACACCAAGGGCCGGTCTAATGAAGTACTGTCACCTCATAAACACATGAAAAACTAGACGAAATACAAAAATCACGGCACTCCATCTTTAGCACTGATGAGTGGTAGAAGAACCCATTTTTCTGGGGACCCCCTGGAACCCCCTCAAGGACCCCTGGGGGTCACTGGACCCCACTTTGAGAACCTCTGGTCTAAATGATCAAATACATGTCGTTGGGAGGTTGCGATGTCATACCTTAACGTAGGCATCAGTTGCAGTGCTTGTTTTTCTCGACCTACGGAGGTTCTGACCGTAAGCCACGTACACGTCCAGTCCACCTTGTGGCACGAGCACACACTCCTGGAGGAGGGAGGACAGCAGCAGCAGGAGAGGCAAACACACAGCTGGCTTCATCTTCAATGTCCTGTGTGTGTGTGTGTGTGTGTGTGTGTGGGGGGGGGGGGGGGGGGGGGTGCAGGAGACAGAGTTGTTGAATACAGTTGCAGCCTAGAAACAAACTTCTCTGCGTTCTTCGACCACAGGTTATTATATATAGGCTACACAATACTTATCTTTTCAATGCTGCACCTGACAAATAATCCAAAGTATAAAAAACTAATCAACTAAGACTAAAACTAATAAAAACGAACTAAAACAAGCATTTTCAGAAATATAAACTATAGCAAATCCGCTCTAAAAACTATACTGAATTACAAATAGAAAGAAAAAAACGAACTAAAACGGATCTAAAATGAAATGAAAACTCAAAAACTATTATAACTATCTGCTGTACAGCAATTATATTTGGTGCTTCACCATTAATGTTTTGGTTCTATATAGCAGAAACTGTTCTATGGCTAAAAGCTGTTTCAATGCTATCTTTCCACCTCGTATTACAAAGCAATTGACCATAAAAGTTTTCTTTGTAGTAATAATTTGTCATTCTTTAGAATAGAATATAAATAGAGTGGAGAATAGAAACTTTAAAAAGTACAGTATGATACAATAAAAAAGAAAATATGAGCAATGTCAAACCATATAAAATTAAACTACATATGATTGATAATAATATGACCAGACATGATAGTGTTTCTTCTCTCACCTTTCAGATATTGCCGTCTGTATTGTCTGCAGAGATGTGAGGCGAACCACACTGCTTCCAGCCTTTATATGCGGCTCAAAATGACCTGTCGTCTACTTCCCCTAACCGTGAGTCATGTGAGTCATTGACAATGTGTGTCAATCAAGCATGTTCATTCACATGCTATATACATTTTTGAGGGCATTACTGTCAAGAAAACTGCTAAAAGGATGACTACAAATCCCAGAGGGGCTTGTTTTCATTGTGGCCCATTGAACTCGATTCATCAGTAGGACGTACAATAGTCCTACATACAATGCATTACGTAACGGTAAAAGCTCCAGTAGCAGCAAAATATATGTCCAGAGAAAGTAGGGGAGGGGTGGTGAGTTGGTGGGGGATATAATTATAAAACCAGACGAGGTGTAGTTTTCTTTATTCAAAGAGTTATACAAAGTTGCTCTTTGTTTTGTTTTTTTGCTTCTTTTTTCACATTACAAACAAAGACAAGTAGACACCCCCCCCCCCCCCCCCCCCCGTATATATACCGTAAATGCATGCATATTACATAACGGTAAAAGCTCCAGTCACAACTAAATATACGTAATATTTACAGAGAATGGGAGAAGCCGGGGTAGCTGGACAGTAAGCTGTCCAGGCACCAAGCAGGCAATCCAGCCTGACGGCGTGCTGAGTCCCGAGCCTTTTACCGCATGTCTTCCCCCCCATCTCTCTCCCCCTTTTCTGTCACATTACTGTAAGTGTAACCTATCAAATAAAGGCAAAAAAGCCATAAAAAATATGTTCAAAAAGAAAGAAAAGTGATGCCTGTCAGTAAGGAGTTCAGGTTAACAGTTATTCACCCTCATTAACTGCTGTTGTTGTTTTGTTTTTGTTTGTTTTTTAAGCCAATGTCTTCCTTGTTCACATCTGTAAAAAGAAGTCTAAGGACCCACGCCAGACGAAGATATTTGGTGTAGAGTGAAAAACATCATAGCAACTAAGTACAGTTGCAACTCATGTCCGTTTGCATAGCGGGTTTAAGCGTTTAAAGTAAACCACATGGAGACAGCTG
The DNA here is from genome assembly GCF_964188405.1 of Protomyctophum parallelum. Taxonomy (NCBI): domain Eukaryota; kingdom Metazoa; phylum Chordata; class Actinopteri; order Myctophiformes; family Myctophidae; genus Protomyctophum; species Protomyctophum parallelum. The sequence goes on along the minus strand of NC_139708.1, from coordinate 29,767,353 downwards.
ATGATTGTGTGAGATTTGGTGAAGCACCAGGGCACTAGTTGGATGTACGTACATACCTTCATGTCTAGACTACATACATACACCATGTCTACACTACCCCCATGCCCACATTATCTCCATCCCTACATCACCTACATGCCTGGCAGTGGTGGACAGTAACGAAGTAGCTACATTTACTCGAGTGCTGTACACCAGTAAGACGCCTGAGGGCGAGAAGCAACCTCGGCCTAAAGTGCCCTAAAGGGCGAGGTCGCGTGCACGCATCCGCCTGGGTGACGGCAGACTGCTGGGCGAGCGCTGGCGTTTGGCATGGGGGGGTCAGATCAACATATGGAATGAATTCTGTGCTGGCCATATATGGAGCGTGTCTTGAGTGTACAGGGTTTGATGGAACATATGGAATGTCACAGGCCAGCTCCATATATGGATATGAGGTTGGATTTAAGTTTGAGGTTTGAAGTCAGCTCTTTATCGCACTCTCTTCTGGGCCTGGACTTTTACTTTCTGCCAGGTACCGTGTGTGGAACATTTCCCAGGTGTTCCTCTGCCTACCCTCTTTCCTCTTTCGCTGTGTCTCGTGATGTTATTTGTGTCCTTGCTATAAGGGTGTGGTCTATCCTGTTCCACTTTCTCCTTTTGTTGATCGTATAGCTATGAAGTGGTTTTTCGGGGAATCAGGGGTGTTGTTGGTGCTGTTTTGTCACTTAAAAATAAAGTTTCATAACTAGATCAGTATCACAACTCTATGTCAAGAGTTATGATACTGATCTAGTTATGTAAAATAAAGGAAAAACACAATATTGTGGATTGGCAAGTTTAGAACAATAGCATGATTGTTATAGATACAAAGGATAGGGGGGGGGGGGGAGCACGTCCATAAGGCTTTGGGTTTCAAAGGCTGACCCAGAAGGAACATGACATACTGGTACAGATGTATGTGACAAATAGTAGGATTTAAACTTTTAACCTGTATTTCATTGGGTACATAAATATTCAACACTTCAATCACTTTGATACAGCTCCCATAAGTATGGTATACTATACGTTCAAAAAAAGTTTTAAAAATGCTAAAGAATTTCATTAGTAGACACTTTTCTAAACTCCAACAACAATGTGTGATGGTCTGTCTTCTACTTTTATGTATGGTGCTGCTGATTGTCCAAAATGTCCAGAGAGGTTGAGAACAATAATATGAACACAAGGCTCCCCACTAGTGGTCAGCAGGGCATGCTACAGGGGATCAGTATACCATGTTTGTGTGTGTGTGTGTGTGTGTGTGTGTGTGTGTGTGTGTGTGTGTGTGTGTGTGTGTGTGTGTGTGTGTGTGTGTGTGTGTGTGTGTGTGTGTGTGTGTGTGTGTGTGTGTGTGTGTGTGTGTGTGTGTGTGTGTGTATCATCTCACAACAGATGGTAGGTAGGCCTATATGAGCACTGACTGTCCTCTGGTGTTCATAAACAGAACTGCAGGAGGAAGTATGGTCAGCATAATCTCTGCCAGACTTGCAGGCCCAGGTGGCAGAGATGTCATTAGGACCCGAGCACTGCACAGTAGTGCGAATCCCAATGATTATTGCGACTGTAGGTCACATTTACTATGAAAACCTGCATATCCGTGTGTCACGCCTCATGACACGTCATGTGTAATGGAGCTGAACAGCGACTCTACATCTGACCTCATACCTCAAACCCTTAGATCTCCATATATGGAGCTGACCTGCTCTGACATCCCATATGTTGATCCTACCCCATCCGTCCTTCCTGTTCTGACATTCCATATGTTGATCTGACCTCATCCAACGCTGTACACTCAAGACACGCTCCATATATGGCCAGTACAGAATTCATTCCATATGTTGATCTGACCGCCCATGCCAAAGCGTCAGCGCTCGCCCAGAAGTCTGCCGTCTGCTGTCACCCAGGGGGATGCGTGCACGCGACCTCGCCCTCACGGCGTCTTACTGGTTATTCTTTGTTTATTATGCCCCCGAATGAATTGCATTTTTGAGGCACTAAACTACTCAAAAAGTTGCGAAACTTTGCAGACACATATTTTAATCGTCTCAAAAAGGAACATGGCCTAATGGCTCAATAGCGCCCCCTACAATGGTTTGTGCATGAAGCCCCACAGTGTGGTTTCACCTACATGTATGCAAATTGGTACACACCTGTATCATGTCACGACCAGTGGTGTAATGGTGATTTTTCTTTTGGTGCCACGGCACGTCATGCGCATGTGCAATCACGCACGCGCACACACATGCACGTGCACTACATGTGTGCGTGTGTGTGTGTGTGTGTGTGTGTGTGTGTGTGTGTGTGTGTGTGTGTGTGTGAGGGGTGGGGGGGGGGGCACGGTCCATCACCAGTAAACCTAGACCACTGGGTACTTGGAAAGTCTTGGAAAGTCTTGTAACCCGAGGTTAAGTGTGTCTTCTCTTGAATCTATATTCTAGGGGGACACGACTAGCGTGCATGCACGTGCACCGGTCTGTACCGTACCTGCATGCACGTGCACCGGTCTGTACCGTACCTGCGCGTGCACGTCACAATTGTTTGGGTACCACGGTGTGGTTACGGTACTGCGTTCTACGCCTGTTTAGCAGCTCCCACGGTAGTTTTATTTAAGTTGACAACGTTTCAACCCCAGCAGATAGTAGGTAGGCCTATATGTCAGGTATCGTAACTGCAGGTTATCACCTAAAACATCTCACCGGATCATCCACCTCTGACAACAACAGGAGGAACTGTGCTGAGGGCTCATGGGTCAACTCAACCGAGCAGGACACTGCCAAAGACATCAAGAACTGAAAAGGGAGTGTAATGTTGTCCCTACACACTGCCTCACTTAGGTTCTGCTTCAAGTTCACAGAGCTTTATTGAGTTGAGAGCACTGACATCAACTCATCTCTCTGTCTGTCTGTCTGCACGCACACGCACGCACGCACGTGTGCACTCTGTCCATCAAGAGACACAAATATCAGAGATAATCTGGACTAAATCAATTTTGCCACATCAACAGATTAAGGTTAAAAGGGATTAAGATTGGGCATAGCAGTGCAATGTCAAGATATTAACGTCATGCAACCTTCCAACCTTCATGACAGCACAACTCAGGCCACCCTGCACAGAGGACAGTACAATAAACCTACAGAACAAATCCTATAACATCTAAAATAGAACAAACACACGCACGCACGCACGCATGCACACGCACACACACACACACACACACACACACACACACACACACACACACACACACACACAACACACACACACACACACACACACACACACACACACACACACACAATGTATAGGCTGCTATCTAATCTAATCTATGCTATATTTACTTTATTTAATCCAATGTAAATTTATTTGTATGCGCAGGTGAACGATAGGAATAATAGAGGGTGGAGGAGAGGGAGAGAGAGAGAGAGAGAGAGAGAGAGAGAGAGAGAGGAGAGAGAGAGAGAGAGAGAGAGAGAGAGAGAGGTGGAATTTGGAGGGACAGGGTGGGAATGCATGCAGGACCCGGATGCTGATGAGACGATGCTGCCGTTTCGGATGAAGACGAGGAAGCGTGAAAGAGTGGTGGGGGGGGGGGGGGGAGAGGAGAGAGAGAGAGAGAGAGAGAGAGAGAGAGAGAGAGAGAGAGAGAGAGAGAGAGAGAGAGAGAGAGAGAGAGAGAGAGAGTGAGAGAGAGTGAGAGTGAGAGCTAGAGAGAGAGAGAGAGAGGAGAATAAGAGAGCACGGCCGGGGCTTTTACCGTCAGAAAAGGGGAGGGGAGGGAGGCTATCCCGTGAATGACAGAAGAACTTCTGGCTGGCGGACTGGACGATTGTTATCATTCTATCGCGAGTCGCCGTCGTTATAAAGCATTGTATTCTGTTTAGTTTCTGTGGGAAGACGAAGGATGACGACGATGATGCGGACGTCGCCGTCGGCTACGGGAAGAGATCTGTGATATGATGAGCATTATTATTATTATTATTACAGACGCGGCGAGGGAGAGAGCGAGAGGAGTGGAGGGAGAGAGAGCAAGGGAACCACAGCACAGGAAGGGAGGGGGCGTCTGCTACTGAGGATGCTGCTGCTTGTTTCTACAAACACCACCATATATCACACATGGACCAACTAAACTAGTCATTTATTATTATTTTTTCCTTATTTTGTTTCCCCTTATTAATATTTTTTTTATTTTGCACCTTTCTTTCTGAATGTTAAACTTGATATCTCGGCGGTGCGGTAGGGTATTCCTGGTGTGCAGCGTTGAGGCTGTTTGGGGGCTTTTATATCCCACTAAATGCAAGGCCTGGGATGGAAGTGTGCACCGGATATTGGAAAACCCATTCCCGTGCTGATGCCGTAAGGAGATAATGGTTATCTGACTGTGGGACATTTGCTCCACATCTACAGCTATACACACTACTTTGTGACCAAACGAGGGCTGACTTGAAAACAGCAATCTAATAGGATATAGGATTGTGTCATTTGAAGAAAACAAAGATTATCCGACTGGAATATTTATGACATTTTAGTTTACTATCAGGCTGCCCTGGCCTGGTATTGCTCATTGAATGAATTCGATTAGGACATTCTCTCTTGGAAATTTGAGACCATTATGAGACAAATGTAGCCTATACGAGTCTGAACGGGACACACAGTTTGATAGGCTATAGGCCTACAACACCAGCCACGGCCGGGGGGCCGTTTATATATAGGCTGTAGTGAGTTTGCTGTGGATTTGAATGGTTAATGTGCGCTGCTGTCACCCCCCAGACTCTATGACGTTATGCCGTACGGCGTGGAGGTATATCCCATGATCATCTGCACGGTTGCACCAGCAAACTCACACCCCGCTATCCAGCAGCACCCCAAGTTTACATCTCTGTAAAAATATGTTGCTTTCCGTATTAGAAACACCCGACGAGATCACGCGTAGAAATATTTTAGGCCTATAGGGGGCTATAAATCCACCAAAAGGACCTGCATATATCCAAATTCCCAACACGGACCTTAAATTTCGCATGACAAAAACGAGTGAAAGGGAGTAGCCTAAAGCTAAGCTTCCTGCCTGCCTGCGATCACGATTAGCCCACCACACCACAACCCAAGCCCTCCCCTCCTCTCCCCTCTCCTCTCCTCCTGTCTCCTCTCATCTCTCCATATCCCTCCCCTCCAGCGACGCCGCTATAACAGTCGTGTGTAATGTCGTTACGGCGTCACACACAGAGCAGGACCGATCGCTATCGACCCCGGTGATTTGATTTGCCTTCATCGCGAATATAATTTCGCCTTCACCTCTTTGGGCGGACGGAGGAGGAGGAGGAGGAGGAGGAGGAGGGGGGAACTGGAAGGATGAGTACCAAGGAGTTGACGGTAGGCCAATCCAGCCAGTACGTGGGGCCTTACCGGCTGGAGAAGACGCTCGGGAAGGGGCAGACAGGTAAGACCAAGTTTTAGGGTGTTCCCCCGGCCTGATTTAAGGAATCCCATTGAATATGTCTGTGTAATGCGACCCCCCGTATTTTAGCCATGCATGGATCATGGCATTGATAGATAGCCTATAACGCGTGTGTGTGCGGTCGCTCCATAACTGTGCTGCTGCTGCTGTTGGGGCGTATGCAAGGTGCAGCGTGCCTACTCTCTTGGTTGTTGTAAAGGGGTGGGGATAAATAAATCATAAGAGTCTATGAGGCTTATTCAAAACGTATATCCGTGCAGTTTACCAGTGAGCTGAGCCTGACAGCCCGCATCACCATCCAGTTATTACATTGCCAGTAAAGTGTGCTGCTGCTGATTATTATATATTGACATGCTTGCTGAGAGATTGAGAGAGAGAGAGAGAGAGAGAGAGAGAGAGAGAGAGAGAGAGAGAGCGCAAGAGCCTGTGTGTGTGTGTGTGTGTGTGTGTGTGTGTGTGTGTGTGTGTGTGTGTGTGAGAGAGAGAGAGAGAGAGAGAGAGAGAGAGAGGTGTTACACACATCACACTTTTCTTGCCCTGAGGGGTTGTGACTGAGGGCTGACCTCACTGCACAGTGGTCTGGCATAATTTCATGGATTCACACTATTTTTTAATATGATCTCTGCCTGTCTGTCTGTCTGTCTGTCTGTGTGTCTGTCTGTCTGTCTGTATATACGTATAGGCCTACTTCACTAGTCCTGCTGATTGTCCTTTCTCTCTCCCTCTGAAAATCTACCAAATCTCTCCCCCCCCCCCCTCTCAGGTCTGGTAAAGCTTGGTGTCCATTGTATAACTGGGCAGAAGGTGGCCATAAAGATTGTAAACAGAGAAAAGTTATCAGAGTCCGTTCTCATGAAGGTAGAGTCTGTCTGTCTGTCTGTCTGTCTGTCTGTCTGTCTGTCTGTCTGTCTGTCTGTCTGTCTGTCTGTCTGTCTGTCTGTCTGTCTGTCTGTCTGTCTGTCTGTCTGTCTGTCTGTCTGTCTGTCTGTCTGTCTGTCTGTCTGTCTGTCTGTCTGTCTTATTGTTACCATTCACCTTCAATACATTTAACCTGTTCATCCTAATTATTTCATAGTAGGGGCTATAATGCACCTGTGACTAACTTATGGTCAACTAAACTGTGATAGAGATGATGATAGGCCGGGCGTGGCGGTGGAAACAGAAAGGTCACAGGTGCATTCTCCATGATAATTATGCCATAATTCATATATCCATTAGCCATGTGTCATTGTGCAAGGTGCCACGCCTCTTCTTGTCTAACACCAGCATGGCTCAAAGCATTCACAAAAGTAATGCTACGTTAGTAACGAGTATAACTTGCATTCTCTAGCCGGCTTTCACATCCGTTAATTCTTTATGTTTGTCTAATTCTTTATGTTTGTCCAACTGGCTTGGCAGTGTGCTAGAACTTGGTGTGTGTTGGTTCAGATAATTCTGGTATTTACATCACAAAGTCTACCACTGCTTGAAACACTTAATTATGGAGTGTATATAACTATATATCTTATTGGTTCTTAAAATACTTTATAGCGTTTTCGTCTAATTTGAAACACATTGAGTTTATTTTTATTAAGTTTAATATTCTTCTCCAAGTATTTTTGACTGACTCTAATGAAGTCACTGAATCATCAGCATCTGAATCCCATAAGCAGTTACACTGAATCCCATGAGCAGTTGCACACAGTTACACATGTCTATTATGTGAACAGTCAGTAGAATTTGGACATTATCCCAACAATCAATCCCCTCTTCCTGCTACAAGCTGCTACAGTGTATTGCTCATCTCCATCGCCCTGGAATGTGGCCCATTGCCTTACTATGCATTCTGACCAGTAGCAATCACCACCGCCCATGTTTGTTAGGCAAAATGTAGCAAGCTGAATGATAGCTGCAGCAACAGGCAGAAGGTACAGACGTCCTAGTTTGGCAGCTGAAATACAATGTCAGCCACAATTTCTGAATTTCATCCAAAGATTCAGCTATTGGTTCCAAATCCAACCAGGAAAGGAAGTGACCTTGGTCAACACCATGGCACATTATGAAATGTATGACTAGTACAGAGAAGGAGTGGTCCGCACACAGTCTTTGCTCCAACAGTGTTTATTGTGTTTAAAACACCATTCTTAATCAGGACACAATGTTTCGGCCATGAACGGCCTTCATCAGGTGATACCTTTTGTCCAGCACCAGCAAAGAACTGGATGTGTGCCAGCCACCTGATTTTTAAACACATTATGAGTAGCCTGAGCTAACGTGTTAGGTTTCTGGTCTAGAGGGGCGGGTCGCGGCTCAGATTTGCGCACGCCCTGATTGGATCTCATCGATCTGTCCGTCACCCCCGGCCCCTCCTCTCCCCCCTAGTGCAGCGCTACGTCACATCATTTGGAGCGACGCCCACCCAGAAGGGTTGACTCCCACTTTTAGACCAGAGAGGCCAATGCGTTCCTCCAGGCTTTCAATTTTTGCACCAACAAAAATGAAAGCCTGGTACCGAGGCTACATTATAGTATCAGCTCATACAAAATGCATACGCATTCAGAAACCAATTTAACTATTGTTTGTTGCAGCCCGTGTGCACGGTTCAGATAAAGTAGCCTATATAGAGACCCGGAAAATAATTCCCCGTTCATTTTCCTCATAGACTTTTCAAAAAGTATTTATTTAAAGACTCCTGAGTTCATTTCCCCGTCTGCTCAGGCTTTTGAGTTTTTAAGTCGCATAATTCCTTGAAATGTTCATTTGATCAGACATATCCCCCTCCAATACTGCATGTGTAAGCCTGTTCAACTTGAAACTCCACGCTAACCATGAAAACTCACATCCCTGGTTCTGGTGACTGACTTTGTCCTTCTAATGAATGAGGGGGGTCCATAATTTTTACCTTTTTTCCATCAAATAAATATAAATTGGTTTTGTATTTATTTCATTTTCCTAGACATTTAAAATGAATGAGAAAGATAGATAAAGAAGGATTTATTTTGAGCAAGGCAACAATTATGACCACCGCGTATTGACACCAACTAACACTGTGTATTATGTATTGTATCATTTATATTGTATTTATATTGTATCATTTGTATGACCATACAAGTCATCTGGCCTTCTATTTGAGAGGCACTCACCTCCATTCGCCTCATCGGGCCATGTCTTCTACATATAGACTGCTATTGGCGAATAGTGACTGGAGTTAATTCAATCTGATGATTGATTTACTCAAACTCTTCTCATCTTTTGAACCCCCTCTCATACTCCATACCCTGCAAATCCCCTTACTACTCTCACACACTTGAGCATTTTTCACTGCTTGCTTGCTCTCTCTCTCTCTCTCTCTCTCTCTCTCTCTCTCTCTCTCTCTCTCTCGCCAGGTGGAGAGAGAGATAGCAATTCTAAAGTTGATAGAACATCCTCATGTTCTGAAGCTTCATGATGTCTATGAGAATAACAAATACCTGTGAGTACCTGTCTGCTTCTCTCTTCCCTCTAACCCGCCCTCCATTCTTTATCTTCTTCTCCTCCTTCTTTTGCTCTGCCTTTCTCTCTCCCCTCCTCTCTCGTCCCTCTCCTCCTGCCTCCAATGCCTTTCAACTCTCCTCTCCACCGTCTCCTGTGCTCTCTCCTCTGCCTCTCGTATATATTTTTGTGAACGGAAATGACAAACAGATGACTCTGATTTCGGGAGGTGTAGTTCCAGACTCTACAGAATATAGCATTCGGAGATTGTGGAATAGTTGTCTGGCTACGCGAGACTATACCCTCTCTTCTATTCCGCATTTCAAAGAAAATATATATAAATATCGAATCGGGAAAAAACTGTATCGGCATATACTCTAAAATCTGATCACTAGTTATTATAAATCCCACCGCAGCGATTGACAGTTCTCATTTTGCAACTATGCCTAAATCCTGCTATGTTTGGCGCCCCCAGAGGCAAATTCAAAGGAAAACAGGGCACTGTTTTCTCCTTTTTTGCAGATGGGTTCCCAGATTGCCCCAACCCTTACCTCAGTAAAACTATGACTAAACCTAACTCTAACCTCGGTAAAACTATGACTAAACCTAACCTGGTCCCTAGCCTCAGTAAAACTATGCCTGCCAGGGAGCCAATCAGACACAGGTAAGGCGGGTCTATCCCCTAACGTTGGTGGGATTCATAATTACGTCACCTATATAGTCTCTCCCCTCACTCTGTCTATCTCCCATTTCCTTCCTCTCTTGTCTTCTTCCCTAACACCACCACCATCCATGTTTATCGTTACTCTCTTTCCCCCTCACTCGATCTTACCGACCACCCACCCTCTATTTCTAGACACTAAAATAAAACAATTACATGCTGGACAAACAAGAACAATGTAGTGTCTCCTGTCTGTCTCCTTGTCTACTCCCTGTCTATCCCTGTCTGTCTCCCCTTTGACCCTGTCTGTCCCTATCTGTCTGCATCTGTCAGTTACCTGGTATTGGAGCATGTGTCAGGAGGAGAGCTGTTTGACTACCTGGTGAAGAAAGGCAGACTGACTCCCAAAGAAGCCAGGAAGTTCTTCAGACAAATCATCTCAGCCCTGGACTTCTGCCACAACCACTCCATATGGTATGTATTTCCAGACACACTGTTGGCTCACACAATGTTCAAGGCTGGTTAGGCTTCCGCCAAAAACCAGTCTACAAGTGCTGAAAATGGCACGCACGCACGCACGCACCTATGCAAGTGTGCATTTTGGCACACTGGAAAGAAACGCCAGTAGGATTATTCTGTGAGGCTACAATTGCAACCTTTGTCAACTTTGTCAAGTAGGAGTAGACTACATGAATCACACATACATCATTACATTGCCATGAATGGAATACGTTTGTAGGCTACCGACTAGTGCGACTACCGTTTATACATTTGACCCATTCGTGTGCATTGCACGTTAAAGACGTCATAGGTTAGGCGATCCCCGACTGCTGTGAGTGAGTGATGCCACGTTAATGAGAGATAGCCTGGCAAGGCAGTCAAAATGAACATTTATGGAGTGATGGATGAATGAATGCATCAACGTATGGAAGGCTGGTGTGTGTGCTGGGTGGGATCACTGGGATGCATGTCCATGAAAAGATTCAAACAGCTGGCCGCGCCCACCGCGGTCCCGACTCCCGAAAATGATCTCGCGCTCAGCATGACTGATCCAGATCTGCAATTTATCTGAATGACTGTCAAAGGCAAGCACTTATTTAAAATTAGTGAATGATTTAGCCCCTAATGCCTACAGTATGTCATTGCAAATAGGCATGCTATGCTGTCATTGTCACTTATTGGAAATACAATAGGGGTGCAGTGCATGTCCATTTATGCCCAAATAAAAATGTTATATTATCACTGGGATATTTATAGGCATCTGATGCTGCACTCCCGTGGTCAAATTCATGAATGAATGAATTTTGGGCTTACGCCGCATTGATAAATGAGGGCCTATGTTTTCATCACTAACATCAAAACAAACACGTTCTGAATGCCCCTGCCGACAGATTCAGTAGCGCAGCTCGGGAATCTGTTTTTGAGAGATTAGGATCACAGTTGTGTCAATGCTGCTGGCTCATCATGCTCATGTATGTCAAGATGTCTTACTTTTCCTTTGTGTGTGTGTGCGCGCGCGTGTGTGTGCGTGCGTGCGTGTGGGTGTGTATGTGAGACTGTGTGTGTGTGTGCGTGCGTGTGTATGTGAGACTGTGTGTGTGTGTGTGTGTGTGTGTGTGTGTGTGTGCGTGCGTGCGTGAGTGCATGCATGCATGCGTGCGTGCGTGCGTGTGTGTCCGTGTGTGTCCGTGTGTAGTCACAGGGACCTGAAGCCAGAGAATCTTCTCCTGGATGAGAAGAACAACATCAGGATAGCAGACTTTGGTATGGCTTCTCTCCAGGTGGGGGACAGCCTGTTGGAGACCAGCTGTGGGTGAGTCTCCTTTCATGCTCATCTATGCCATTTCTGCTTCATTGGACATTACTAGGGTTGCACATACTCTGTAACTACCTGGTGCGCCGGTGGGCATGCGTCGTTGAAATGCATTATGCTGCGCCGCAGATCAAAGGCATGGAGGCGCTTTTGCCTACCGAGATCTGGGGCCGCTGGTAGTCTGGGACACTACAAATGTCTATCTATGTCCTGTAAGTAGACTGCCATGACAAGCCGTTCGGAGCGCTAGTCTAGTAAAGTAAGTGAACAAGAACCCACGTTAAACTTTAAGCCAAAGTTCATATATTTAGGTTATGAAAACCAGACCATGCATCTGTCACTTAATGTACGCACTTTGAAATTTCGTTAAACATGGAACCTCTGCGGCATTACGTAGGTGATTCATTCATTTTAACTGTGTGGAGCGCCTCAGTATAGGCTACAGCTGCATGCTTCATGTGCAATCTGCCTCAGTATAGGCTACAGCTGCATGCTTCATGTGCAATCTGCCTCAGTATAGGCTACAGCTGCATGCTTCATGTGCAATCTGCCTCAGTATAGGCTACAGCTGCATGCTTCATGTGCAATCTGCCTCAGTATAGGCTACAGCTGCATGCTTCATGTGAAATCTCATGCTGGCTAAAGTAACGTTGGTAGAGTAGAGAAGCTGTGCGCACCAAAGCTACATCTCCAGGTGCCCTCCAAAAGGTTATGTGCACCCCTTGATATTACACTGATAGATATGTAAATATTTATATATTGTATATCCTGCCAGCGGGCGCCCCAGTATTACCAGTATTAACCGTTATATGAGTTCATGCATCAACCACAAAGTCAACCTGTATTCTAATTTATAGCTACAATTTAGTCCCCACTATTCACTCCCTTGGGGTATTTTTGTCACTTTACACATGTGACATACAGTATGTGAACATTGTCCCGTATTTACCAATGCTAACTATTAGGACGAGTCTTCTGGTTGAGGACCTGTGTTGCACGTGGTTTCTTGGTTTGTCGACCTACCCTGTTTTATCCTGCTAAATCTAATAAGATGTACACCAACTGAAAACATTATTAAAACAGTGGCTGTTAGTGATTCTGAAGTCTGTTCAAAACAATCGAGTCCACGCTTAAAACGGCTTCACCTGTTCTGACCTGGTTTACTGACAGAATAGAGCATGACATCATCATCATACTCGGAGCTTATGCGGGAACGCTTACTGAGTGTCAAAAACAACTGTCTGGCCTTGACAGCCAAATACATCCGAACAGCAACGTTCTATCTGATTGCATTAAGCAATGTTAAACGACATTAAACTCACTTTGCCACTCGATTTGCCATTCACGCTATGCATGCGCATATACCCTCTAAAAGAGTTCAATGCTATTCAAATATAATTATGCTGTAGAAATGTACTGTGAAATACATGTAAGACCTGAGTAGATTGGTTGGAGAACCAAGAGGTTATTGTGTTTTAATTCGTTTAAGTCCGTTCTGTCTTTTCTTGCCAGATCGCCTCACTATGCATGTCCAGAAGTCATCAGGGTGAGTGCTTTGTGTGTGTGTGTGTGTGTGTGTGCATGCTTGTGCATGTGTGTACATTTAACACTGCTGTGTCTTTTATGTTTAATGCTTTTCATGTGCATATGTGCCTAACATTGCTGTGTGTGTCTGTGTGTGTGTGTGCGTGTGTGTGTGCATGCGTGCGTGCGTGCTTGCGTGCGTGCGTGCGTGCGTGCGTGCATGCCACAGGGGGAGAAGTATGATGGTCGCAGAGCAGATGTGTGGAGTTGTGGTGTCATCCTCTTCGCTCTTCTAGTGGTAAGACCATCATCATCATCAATGCTCTCTCTCTCTCTCTCTCTCTCTCTCTCCGTCTCCTTGCCTTTTTAGAAATGTCTCTGTATGTTCTTCTGCATCTCATCTATGTTCCTGCTTGTTTGGATGTGTGATGTCTTATGCTCACTCTTTCTCTATATCCCTCCCTCTCTTCCTCGTTGACTCACTGGCTTCTCTCCAACTCTGGCTGTATTTCCGCTCTCTCTTTTCCCTTCCATCTCCCCCACCCGTGTCTCTCTCTCTCTCTCTCTCTCTCTCTCTCTCTCTCTCTCTCTCTCTCTCTCTCTCTCTCTCTCTCTCTCTCTCTCTCTCTCTCACACACACACACACACACCACAGGGTGCCTTACCCTTCGACCATGACAACCTGCGTCAGTTGCTGGAGAAAGTGAAGAGTGGAGTGTTCCACATGCCTCACTTCATCCCTCCTGACTGCCAGGCTCTGCTGAAAGGAATGATCGAGGTCAACCCCGACAAGAGACTCACAGTATGTGGGAAGGGATGAGAGAGGGGGGGGGGGGGGGGGGGGGGGGGAGGGATGGATACTTTGAGGGGAGCGATGGCGATATACAATCGAAATATTTAAAAATCACCTATTTCACATTTTAGTGAAACTATACTAGGACCCCAATTCATACAGGGTTTAAACCATAAAAAAAAAAAAAAAAACTGCCGGGCTTTGGCATAATGTAGGGAGTGCTCCTCCAATGTTGTATTTGTATTGTATGTATCTTCAGCTTAACAGCTGTGATTAAAAAGTAGACCTATGCATTCTCCATGTTCTCACCTAAAGTAGACCTATGCATTCTCCATGTTCTCACCTAAAGTAGACCTATGCATTCTCCATGTTCTCACCTAAAGTAGACCTATGCATTCTCCATGTTCTCACCTAAAGTAGACCTATGCATTCTCCATGTTCTCACCTAAAGTAGACCTATGCATTCTCCATGTTCTCACCTAAAGTAGACCTATGCATTCTCCATGTTCTCACCTAAAGTAGACCTATGCATTCTCCATGTTCTCACCTAAAGTAGACCTATGCATTCTCCATGTTCTCACCTAAAGTAGACCTATGCATTCTCCATGTTCTCACCTAAAGTAGACCTATGCATTCTCCATGTTCTCACCTAAAGTAGACCTATGCATTCTCCATGTTCTCACCTAAAGTAGACCTATGCATTCTCCATGTTCTCACCTAAAGTAGACCTATGCATTCTCCATGTTCTCACCTAAAGTAGACCTATGCATTCTCCATGTTCTCACCTAAAGTAGACCTATGCATTCTCCATGTTCTCACCTAAAACAGACCTATGCATTCTCCATGTTCTCACCTAAAGTAGACCTATGCATTCTCCATGTTCTCACCTAAAGTAGACCTATGCATTCTCCATGTTCTCACCTAAAGTAGACCTATGCATTCTCCATGTTCTCACCTAAAGTAGACCTATGCATTCTCCATGTTCTCACCTAAAGTAGACCTATGCATTCTCCATGTTCTCACCTAAAGTAGACCTATGCATTCTCCATGTTCTCACCTAAAGTAGACCTATGCATTCTCCATGTTCTCACCTAAAGTAGACCTATGCATTCTCCATGTTCTCACCTAAAACGCTGGGTTATTTCTTCAAATCTATCTCAGAGGCAGCGGGCAGTATATGAAGTAACATGTCATGTCTCTGGTAGACCCTGAACCTTATCACTGGATGATAATCACCTTGGCCTGAGCACATAATATTCAATATAAAACCAACTGTACTACTGCAATCCAAAACAGCTGCCCTGCCTTCTGAAACAATCTGGCTATAAAGAGAGGAACATGGCATTGGCAGCCGATTTGAGCAAATAAACACCACACGCACGCAGCCACGCACACACTGGACAACTGATTATCTTTCTCGCATTTCATAACACAAAATGTAATCCTGGTGGCATGAGTCTCGCGTAGCCAGACAACTATTCCACAATCTCCGAATGCTATATAGAGTCTGGAACTACACCTCCCCGAAATCAGAGTCATCTGTTTGTCATTTCCGTTCAAAATATATTATTAAAAAATATCTTTAGATCTTATTTTTCCATTTCGGCTAACAAGCAAGCAAAAGGCTTTTTTCCCCCCACAATTCGTTTCCACCAGGGAAAAGGCGTGGGCACAGTTCACCTAAGGCTCTATTCAAAGAAATGATAGAGATCAAGGTTAAAAAGAGATGAGCAGAGATGATAGAGAGAGAGAGAGAGAGAGAGAGAGAGAGAGAGAGAGAGAGAGAGAAGCTGAGGGGAGAGGATGAATGGATGGATGAAATGGACAGATGGCTGAAGGAGATTCGTGAGAGGCAGCAGGACAAGAGAGGGGCATGAGTAGCATGGTTTAAAATGGGTTTGAAATGCAGTTCACTTTACTTGATTGAGGCTGACACAAAGTTCCCCAACAGACGTAGTAGAACATGCTGCTGTTGTCCAGCTCTTACACCAACATGCCTGTTTGTGTCATGATGGACATACGTTGTGATGTCTGTTGTTTGTTGCTAATAACTTTGTTTTTGTCCTTTGTTGGTTGCAGCTAGAAGCAATACAAAAACATTCCTGGTACCAGTGAGTATCTTTTTTTTCTCCTTCTTCTTTCTTTTCTATTTTTATACTTCTATACAAGTCTCCATCTCCTAATGTCTCTCTCTAAAGCCTACCTACAGTATACTCCACGTGAACGTGGACGCTAGTTGCGCTCTGTGTTGTGTCACCTGAACATTGTCATGCTGTAGGTTTCTACAGCAGGCGACAATAGAATGAAGCTGTCTTTCAGTGTTCATTTGGACAGCAAATTATTATTTAGTTTTAGTCTTATTTTAGTCATCTGACATGTTTAACCTGTCTAGTTTTAGTTGGCTAAATAGCATTCGACTTTAGTCAACTAAATCTACAGTTGATTTAGTCGAGCCAAGCACAGATTTATTTTTTTTGTTCTGCTGGATCTCTTGTCCACTGGTCCCGCCCCAACCATTTTCATCAGTTCAGTTTTTATTTGTTGACGAAATTGACAGTATATTACTTACTGTAGTTTTTATTTAGTTTTCGTCAGTGAAAAAATGCAGTCGATGAATATCTTTCATCATAGTTTTAGTCAAAAAAATTAACACTGCTGTCTTCTTGGATTTGTGTTCTCTTCTGCTCTGTTTTTCATAATATACGTCATTCCCCGGATCCATTTCATTCTCGTTATGTATATATCTTTCAGACATATTTCATATTAGGAGAAAAGGAGGCACTGGAGCAGCTCAGACAGTTTAAGCCCTTATTTTATTAACAGGGTGCAAGTAACAAAGCTACAACGTTTCGATGTTTCAGTTACATCTTCGTCAGGTCATATTTCATATTAACAAAATGGACTCTTTTAATAACTTATTTACAAAATAAGTCATTAAAAGACCCTCACATAAAAAAAATATAAAAAAAAGAAAAAGACCCTCACATCACCTACGTGTTCTGCACAGGAAGGGAGTCCAATATGTCTAGAATAGATACTGTACGTCGTCTACTGAGTCAGTGTGATAGTAGCACAGTTACGCGTGTTCTTCAGGGATGCATATTTGTACCGACTGCGTCCGGTGTTGTCATTTGCGTCCATGTACTTACGTTGGAGTATGTTTCAGGCTGTCCACTCACTATCCTACATCCTGTGTGTGTGTGTGTGTGTGTGTGTGTGTGTGTGTGTGTGTGTGTGGGTGTGTGTGTGTGTGTGTGCGTGTGCGTGTGCGTGTGCGTGTGCGTGTGTGTGTGTGTGTGTGTCTATTTTCATAAATAAGACCATTGGAGTGCATGTACATCTCTGCCAATAGCACACATAGCACATATATACGACTCTACTGTTTGTTTATTTATATCTATATGTATGTCTCACAATATCATGGAATATCTCCATGTTATCCATTTGGTGTACCTGCTATTTCTGAATTAAACATCTATTATGTTGTGTTTTGACTGATGAAGGTCGTTGTATCAGTGCTGGGTGTTTTTTTTATGCTTGTATATTTCTTTATCTTTTTACTTATTATCGGATTATTTGTCGATTCAAAATGTCGATTTGTCTAACAAATCAAAATGGCAAAAAAATGTATGTCCCCTATATATGGGGACTAGGTTGGCGGAGGGTGTGTAGAGCCCAGGATCACATTAGATAATTGACACAGGGGTGAAAAATCGTGGGATCAAATTTATTTAAAAAAGGCAGTTCATTCAACAACAAAAACAAGTGTTGGTCCCCAAGTTGCACGAGGTCATTACAAAGTGTACCTGACATCCGTCCTCTGGCCCCTGTCGCCCTGGTTCAGGGGCGGTCGTAACGAGCCGTGTCCAGAGCAGCCCGCGCCGCGCCGGGTGTGTCTGAAGAGGATCCTGTCGCTGACCGAGCTGGACCCGGACGTCCTGGACAGCATGCACTCGCTGGGCTGCTTCAGAGACCGAGCCAAACTCACACAGGACCTGCAATGTGAAGAGTGAGTGCTGCACGTATACTGGAGACAAACGCACGCACACACACTGCGTCTGCCCATGGGGTGATACTAAAATACCACTGTGTTGCACTGCGTCTGCCCATGGGGCGATACTAAAATACCACTGTGTTGCACTGCGTCTGCCCATGGGGCGATACTAAAATACCACTGTGTTGCACTGCGTCTGCCCATGGGGTGATACTAAAATACCACTGTGTTGCACTGTGTCTGCCCATGGGGTGATACTAAAATACCACTGTGTTGCACTGTGTCTGCCCATGGGGTGATACTAAAATACCACTGTGTTGCACTGCGTCTGCCCATGGGGTGATACTAAAATACCACTGTGTTGCACTGCGTCTGCCCATGGGGCGATACTAATATACATACCACTGTGTTGCACTGCGTCTGCCCATGGGGCGATACTAAAATACCACTGTGTTGCACTGCGTCTTTTCATGGGGTGATACTAAAATACCACTGTGTTGCACTGCGTCTTTTCATGGGGTGATACTAAAATACCACTGTGTTGCACTGCGTCTTTTCATGGGGTGATACTAAAATACCACTGTGTTGCACTGCGTCTGCCCATGGGGTGACACTGCGTGTTTTGTTACTGTAACTTCGGGGTAGGGTATAGCGGGCTGTAGTGCTGTCTACAGAAGACCACAGGTTCCCTGAACTGGGTTGATCTCTTCAGCTCCTTTTCAGAACTGTATATTATTGCATCATGCTTTCAAAAATGCTTTCAAAACAACATTTTAGCTCTCCCAACAATTCCCCGATTTCTCTCTTTTGTAAACTTGAACTCCCTCTTGCTTTCTGTCACTCTCCATTTCTAAACCGCTTCACTCTAATTATCTCACGGTCGTGTGTCCCCCCCCCGCCCCTCTCTCTCTCTCTCTCTCTCTCTCTCTCTCTCTCTCTCTCTCTCTCTTCCCTTGTGTCTCCACCTGGGCCTCCATCAGGGAGAACCAGGAGAAGATGATCTACTACCTGCTGTTGGACAGGAAAGAGCGTTACCCCAGCTGTGAGGACGAGGACCTACCTCCCAGGAATGACTTAGGTTAGAGCACAAAGAACACACAGGAATAACATAGGTTAGTTAGAGCACAGAACACACAGGAATGACATAGGTTAGTTAGAGCACAAAGAACACACAGGAATGACATAGGTTAGAGCAGGGGTGGGCAACAATGGAGAGGGCAGTGACAGTGACATCACTGATGAAAAACTTGATAACCAGCCTTGAGCGTAACGGCATATGTTCGTGCCACTTCAGTGTCGCTTGACAGTGACATCACTGACGAATCCTTGGTGTCTTTATCCTAGTCTGTTCAGAGAGTGTTGAGCAGCGTCGTCACTCACTATAAGCTGTATTTTTTTCACGCGTGTGCTACTGAAACACAATATATAGAGGGTATGCGCGTGGCATCATCATCATACCCGGAAGTTATGCGGGAATGCCTACTCCCACTTTTGTGGAGAACAGAGAGGAGTGCATGCACGGCAATATACAGTTTAAGGTTAAGGTTGTAGGATTGTTATAGGATACGAATGTGTGAACACACACGCACACGCACACGCACACGCACACACACACACACACACACACACACACACACACCATAACTCATGTCCGCCCTTTCACAGACCCTCCCAGGAAGCGTGTGGACTCCCCCATGTTGACGCGCCACGGCCGGTGTCGGCCGGAGCGGAAGAGCCTGGAGGTCCTCAGCGTCACGGAAACGGGGTCTCCCACCCCTCCGCGCAGGGCCCTGGACACCTCAGCACACAGCCAGCGGTATGCACCAACACACACACACACACACACACACACACATGGGTCAGAGTCTCGTAAGTAGAAGAGCATGACCTCGATCTATTGAGATTCAACCGTCTTTTTCTTTCTTTTTTTTTATGTTTTATGTTTTTTGCGGCTTTCGCCTTTATTTTATATTTTTTATAGAGGACAATTGAGGCGAATGAACGCAACTAGTGCAGATACAGATAGAGGTTTGAGAACCACAGCTCTAATTGACCCCCATGACCAGGGTGACTGTGTTTCTCTCCAACAGGTCTCGCTCTGTCAGTGGAGCCTGCACGGGCCTCTCTTCCAGTCCTCTCAGCAGCCCCAGGGTAAGAAGTCTACTGTATTCTACTAGTGGCTCATTCTAATCTCCTCTCCTGTATATTACATCACGTAATAATAATTATTATAAACTAATTACAGCCAGGAGTGGAGGGGATTGGCACAGAAAACTGAGGACAGTTCTAGTATTTTAGAAGTCATCTGGATGGCTTATTCTGTGGTCTGCGCCACGAGAGTCCATGTGGATTAGCCATGCCATTACCCCCATGCTACCCCCAACACCTGTACATGCTGTCTCATGATCACCCATCTCATGATCTGCATTGTCATGTTATACCGCTTGGAACAAAATACAACCCTGAAGGTCATTACACACTGGCGAATTGGCGACGCGATATATTCGTGCGAATAATTCGCATTTTAAAAAAAACAATTGAAGTCCATGCAAGCTTCCACATCAGTGGCGAATGTGCGAAAATGCGACCGTTTTCGCTTTTATTTGTTCGCTCTGGTGTCGTATTTTGCAGAGATTCGCAGGCGAACTGCAACATGCAATATTTCGCATTTTCAGATCGCTTATTCGCATCGCGTCGCTAAGGACCACAATGGAAACAAGTCTAGGCCCTATAGGGGCTTGGCCCAAAGCCTGTTAATAAAGTATGAAATCAATCAATAAATAGCCTATACTCTTTTCCACGTGTCTGTTGTCACAACTGAATGACTACTGAATAAGATGAGTACACTAATTAAATGTAGAAAAATGTAACGTTTATTTTTACTTAAGATTTTACATAATATTTGATTTGGCTTTTGTTCTAGACTAGAGGTACTGGCCACTTTTGATGATTTTTTCTTTTTACATTTTTCATTTAAAAATATTTTTGCTGGTGAAAACCAATTGAGACCATTCCGATACCGATATGGCCGATATGGCCAATTCGGATTATGCTAGCGATGAATCGTGCATCCCTACTTGGACATATGGCCCCTGGTCAGGGGCCCTGTCGTGTCCAGAGCCCGGGCAGAGGCTTTATGTGGCAGGTCTGTGCATCTGTGGGTCCGACCCACTTGACACTGGGCACTGCACTCCCGTGTTGTTTTTGGCAGCAAATTTCTATTTTAGTTTAGTCATAGTCTTTGGACTGAAACTTCATTTAGTTTTAGTCCCATTTTAGTCACCTGGAATGTCTTAGTGTTAGTCTAGTTTTAGTCGACTAAATGTCATAAGATTTTAGTTGACTAAATCTACAGTTGATTTAGTCGACTAAAATGTATTTTGGCGGGTCTTGATGCTGTCGTAATGTGTTTTTACACTTGCTGAAAATAGCCGATCTAGCATGCAACCAAGTGTAAAATGACTTATACTGGATCTCTTGTCCACTAGTCCCTTCCTAACATTTTAGTCTAGTTTTTATTTGTTGACAAAATTGTCAGTATATTTAGTCTTAGTTTTAAGACTCGTAGCTTAATTTTCATTTAGTTTCCATTTGTTTTTGTCAGTGAAAAATGGTAGTCGACGAACATTTTTCGTCTTGGTTTTAGTCGACGAAAACAACACTCCCTGTGGGGGTGTGGAACACGATGTGTCGAATTTGTGTACACAAAGACACTCATGTAAATAAATAAAGCCATGCGTGTTGGGCTACACTAAAAGCTCTTGTTGGACATAAGTAGATAGCTATACACTACAAATTACTTATTAAACGTAGCTGGTTACTTTGAAACAATTTTTGGGTCCTATTCTGTATTTTTGTGTGGATGCTGTGATGCCAGATGATCATAAACATCTAGTTGTCACCTCCATGGAGTGGCCATTTGAATCCATCTGGTCCATTCTTCTAGATTAATTCTAGAAGTAGTCACAGAATAGTTTACTATTCCTAGATAGACCATAACCCATGGCCATCGCTCTCTCTCTCCTATCCTTCTCATTCCGTGTGTCTATCCATCCATCCATCTCTCCTCCCTTCCCTCCTCCTCCACCTCTTCTCCTCTCCTCTGTCCTCTTCTCCATCCATCCATCAGAGCCCAGTCTTCACTTTCAACCAATCCGAAGTCACGTCCGCCTCCTCCGCCAAGAACACCTCCCCCAAACCGCCGCCAGAGCCCAAAGTGAGTGGCGGCGGGGCCTCCTCCGCCACCTCGCGGCCGCCATCTCGCGCCGCGCCCGACCCAAAGACCCAGACGCTGCCCTCCAAGGGCCAGTCCGACCACCGGCCCCACCTCCAGTCCATGAAGTCCCTCCCCCTGCAGACGCCCTCCTCCCCGTCCCCCTCGCCCTCCCCGCTCCTCTCGCCCATCCCCCGCTTCTTCTTCTTTCCCGCCACCTCCGTCTTCAAGTCGTCCGCCAATAAGGGCGGCGCCCACCACCACCACCCCTCCTCCTCCACCGCCTCTAACTCAGTGGTGGAAAAAGTACTCACATTCTTTATTTAAGTCAAAGTGTCACGGACTGCAATGTAGAACTATACTCCGTTACGAGTGAAAGGACAATCTAAATTGATTTAAGGAAAAGTGCTAAAGTATTGGTATCAAAATGTACTGTACACTGTACTGTAATGCCAAAAGTGTACTCGTTATGCAGAATGTCCCAGTTCACAAGTTCAAAATGTATAAGAATCTTTAGAAAATAGCCGATCTACAAGCTCACAATGCGTTGCGATGCAATGCATTGTGAGCTTGTAGATCTATTTGCTATTTTCAAATGGCAGAAATGTATATAGTGCTGAAGTGATAATAATAATCTAAATCTCCAAAGCAACTAGTAACTAAAGTTTCCAAATAAATGTAGCGGAGTAAAAGTGCAATATTTGCCTCTGAAATGCAGCGGAGTGGAAGTAAAAAGTACAGAAAAGTTGACGTGCTCAAGCAAAGTACAAACACCTCACAATTGTACTTAAGTAACGGTACTTAAGCAAATGAACTCAGATACTTTACACCGCTGCCTCTAACTCCCAACTCCGCTTTGTCACAGGTCACGCCGCAGGGCTCCCCGCTGCCCACCCCCCTGGGCACGCCCGTGCACCAAATGCAGCACCCCTCCACCACCCCTCCCTCCTCCTCCTCCTCCACGTCGTCGGCCTCCCGGGCGGACGGCGGGGGCGGGGCGTCCATGTCGCTGACTCCGCCTTCCAGCCCCGGCGGCAGCGGAGGCATGGCCTCCTCCAGCTCCGCCCACTGGAGGACACGTCTCAACTCCTTCAAGAACAACCTGCTGGGCTCGCCACGCTTCCACAGACGCAAACTACAGGGTGAGTTTCAAACTGTAATTCATAGCTGGTTTATACGAACAAACTACAGGGTGAGTTTCAAATTGTAATTCTTAGCTGGTTTACGAACAAACTACAGGGTGAGTTTAAAACTGTAATTCATAGATGGTTTATTAACAAACTACAGGGTGAGTTCAAAACAAATTTCAGGGATTTCCCCGAGATTCCTTGCGAAGCATAGCCGGAAGCAAAACGGAAGAACGGAAGGGGCAGTGGCGGCTGGAATGCCCCACGGGCCCTGAGGCGAGATTGACAGCTCGGGCCCCCCCCCCCCCCCCCACACACACACACACACACACACACACACACACACACCGGCAGTCGAGACATCCCTCCCTCCTCCCACGTGTGCGCAACACGCGCGTTAATAAGAACGCTTCAATAAGTATGTACACACTGAAAATCGTTTAATGGTCCACTCCAAAACTGTACAAATATATAGCCCATAGGTCTATCATGACTCTATGATATATCTATTCTAGGCCTATATGTGTTTGCCAGAAAGGTCCATTGAAAGTTGAAACAGAATAGACATTCATATATAGTAATTAGGCGGCCTATTAGCCTATATGTGTCCATCAACTTAAAGTCACGGAGCATGATCATACTCATAAAAAAATAAAGATAAAAATAAAAATCGCGTTTGTCTTCTCTTCTACTGTGAAGGACAGTGAAGCCAAGCTGGGTCATGCAGGTCTCTCTCCCATCTCTCTCTCCTATGATCCCATCTCTCACACACAATTCTAGAAATTCCTGGAATAGTGGAATACAACAGGAAAAAACGTTTCAGCACCACGGAGAGTGTTCTCCGCACTGACGCGGTGCGGGCCGTGAGGCCGCGGCCGCGCGGCGGTATATAATGCATACAGATAATAAATACTATTATAGACTAGAGTAAGAAAAGGAAAGTTTACTCACCTATTTGAATGGCATACGACGAGCCTTGCGTTGTGCAAAATCATTGACAATGTCTTTAATGTCCAACTCCCGGGCTCTGGTGTTTTCAATGGACAGGATTGCAAGCCCACTCAGTCTCGCCTGCCCCATGGTGCTCCGCAGGTAGGTCTTAATAAGTTTTAATTTAGAAAAGGATCTCTCGGCTGTCGCCACGGTCACAGGTAACGTCAGGAATAACAGCATGGCAGTACACACCTCAGTGAACGAGGAAGTTACGGACTGATGATCCACAAACAGCATTTTGGCAAGCTGGAACACTGACGACTCCTTAGCGATCTGTTGTTTAAAACAGACCCTGAATGACAGGAGTTGAGTGGCAAAGTCATTAGCTAGGTCCCTGTTGTAGTGGTCAGATAGACGTTTTGCCTTCTCATATAGCTCATCGTCTCCTGCATGCTGGAGGGTCATGGGGTGCAGAGCCTCAAACATGAGAGAGGTCTCGCGCATACTACGGAATCTGTGGGACAGCTGGTTGATTATTATGTCCAGATTAGCATTGAAGATATTTACTCTGAAATAGCTTTCTGCATCGGATAGTCGCTCATCTTCACACAGCTCGTCAAAATGACGTTTTTTTCTTCTTACTCTTGTAGGGTCTAATTCGAAGGTAGTATGAGCTCCCCATTTGTCTGCGAGCGTCTGTGCAGTTGTCTTTGCCTCATCAAAAGCATCCCTGTACTCAGACAAGACTTTTAACGCATTCTCCAACAAGTTCGAGGCTTTCTGCATGTCCATGTTTGTGGTTTGGAGCAATTTAGAGACAGCATTAACACTCTCCAATATTTTCGTCTGGAGCACCACTAGACAAATGAAATTAAAAATTTCCAGTGCTTTCTTCAATCCCGCTGCTTCATTACGCTCAGCCTTTTCACTAATTAGAGTTATTTTTGTCAGCGCTTTCATCACGTCCACATATCTGTAGCGTATAGCAGTAAGGGAGGTATGTCTAGAAGACCAACGGGTAGGGCATAATCGCTTCAACGTGATGTCTGGGTGAGATGAATCATCTGTGGAAATTATGCCAGTCAGCATGGCCCACCGTTTAATGCTGTGGCCAAAAAATGTATACACATTTTCTATGGTGTCATAAAACTGTCTGAGCTCTGGAATGTCTTTAACTGCATCATTGAGTACGAGGTTTAGGTTGTGTGCTGCACAATGCACATATGTTGCAAGGGGTTCTTTTTCCCTAATTCTAGCCTGGACACCAGAATAAACCCCACTCATATTGGCCGCTCCGTCATAGCCTTGCCCACGACATTTGAACATTTCCAGGCCATGTTTTGTAATGCTGTCTATTATTTTAATTTCCAGCTCTCTTGCAGAAGTATCTGGTGTCTCCTCAAATCCCAAAAAAGCCTCTGTTATTTTCACATCAACAGCTTCGTCCATCGGATTTCTTACTATGGTGACGTATCTATATACTTGGCTTAGCTGGTCTCGCTTGGATAGATCTTGTGTAGTATCCATAATCACAGAAAAGAACGGTGCTTGGTTTATTTCTGCCGTAATCTCTTGCTGAACTCGCTGGGACAATATATATATTAGCTCGTTCTGGATATCATGGCTAAGGTATTTAACTGAGCCCTCAGGCCGGTTGATCAGCTCTTTCAGCACAGGGTCATAGCTTGCCAGCAGCTGGATCATTTCAAGAAAATTCCCACTGCCCGGCTGTCCCAAACTTTCCCTGTGCCCCCGGAATGAAAGGTTGCAAATGGCTAGCGTTAGTGTCACATTAACGATACGTTCCAGCACTTGTCTCCAAAAGTTAGCTGCATTACGCACATCCCTCTCCATTTGCGCATCAATTGTGCCGCCATGCCTTTTCCACTGTTCATATATGACACAAGCTACAGTGTGCATTTGAGAGGACTGATGGGTTTTTATCTTGCTAGTCATATTCTTCCAATCTTTGACTCCATTCACCCATGCGTTGTGGTAATGTGTTGAACTGCGGTCTCCAAATAGCCAGCATGGCTCGCAGTACGCACAATCCAGTTTAGGAGAGTAGCAAAGCCAGCTACGGGGCAGTTTTAAACCAGCTTGTGTTGTTGTATGGTAATGTGCCTCAGAAAAAGAACGGTTGCTTTTTTCATTAATTGGGAAAGGGCCTCTGGGTTTACAAGATCCTTTAACTATGACATACCGTTTTATATCAGCTGAAACATTTTCATCAAAAAAGCCCCGGTCTGTGGGCCACTGCTGAAGTGGCTCGTTTTCGTTGTCCAAGTCCAACTCATCTTGCTGCTCCTGTTCCGATTCTGCATTGGAATTAGTGTCCGACTCCGCCGGTGCCACCTCCATTTCCTTCTCATTGTCATGGTCAGGCAGGTCAGCAGAACTTGGCTCTTGGGTCGAGCTTGGTGTGTTGACTGTCACTGTGACTGAACTGCTTGGCTGTTCTGAATCTGACTGGTTATGCCTGCAAAGTGCAAACAAAGGCCGATAAATGATCTCTAAAAACCAAGTATGTTATTTACATTAATAAGCGCCCTATATGTATAAATATAAGTTTATACTAGTAAACTGTAATCTCATTATCTGCAAGGTTACCTGCTGCTGCATGGTAGTTGACACACCGCGGCTGAAGGCAGTGTCCGTGGGCATGTTGTCGGGTGATCAGGTGGTGTTGAAGGGCTTGTTGTTGGGGATGGGGGGTCTGGAGGAGGAGGAACGTCGGCACCAGGTTGTTTCCCTGTTACTTTTATAACAAATGCGTCTAATTTAGGTAGCTTTGCGTTCTTCTCGTCCCGTTCTTTTTTGTCGGTTCTTTTTTGACGGCCACATTTATGTTTGTAAGGCTTAGGTGGCATGGTTGCGGAATATGGATCATATCATTCACTCACTGATGATTTCACTCACTGTAAGAGACAGTCTGCTGTTCGTTTTCCGCGCCAGGTAAATTGTCTCATGACGCAATGACGCATTGATTGCTGGGTAATGTTGTTGTCCTCCAGTAACAAGTCAGTTTTTGCACTGCAGGCACAACGGGAGAGACAACATTTCCCAGCAATCATCATTCTTTAATTTATTTTAGGCTACAATCGGGAAGAATAGGAGGGCCCGGGGAAACAAGAGACATAGATAGACACCACCACCAGTTTGATTTAATACTTTATTAGTTTGTCAAACACCGCCACGCGTGTTTGGCGCATGGCGGCGATGGCGCAATCCAGTCTGTCGATCCAGTCCCGCGAACGGGAACTCCATTCAGTCCCGGACCCGGGCCCCCCCCCCCCCCGGGCCCTGAGGCGACTGCCTCGCCTGCCTCGCCTATATCGCCGCCGCTGGGAAGGGGACTTGTCGCACGTTCTGTATAGGCCAATCAGAGGCGCGACTCCCTCTTTCCCAGCAGCACTTGCCTTCCCGAGATTACACTTGACTTCCTCCTCCCGTTGGAGACAGGTCTCCAATGAAAGTGCAGCGACCAATGAGGCATATATATAATCTATTGCGGCTGTAGGCTGTTCAAAAGCCGTGAGCCGAGGAGCTAAGCAGGAGAGTAGTAGACCCTTGTATGACGCGCGCGCAAAATAATTCAGGTCCACTCCAAGCCGTCAGTTTGACCATTACAGTACAACAGTTACACCCAGCTAACCATTATACTACCGTGGATGTTAAAAGGACAGAAAATGTCGACTCTCAGCTCACCCCCTCTCCGTCCATGTTCCTCAACTCTAGTGCCAGGTAAACGCTGTGTAGTTATTAGCGTGGCAGCGCCCAGCCCCAGTGATCACGTCCACCACCACTACCCAATCTGTCCATTAAAGTGACATACTCAAAATACTATGGATCACATTATGGCTCCTACAATAATATTGTGGCTTCATGTTGCGGCCATAGATATTATCTATGGCCGCAACATCAGCCGTGAGCTGAGGCTGAAGAGAGCTTTCTGCACCTGGCAGTTATGACTTGTCATTCTTGTTTCTTTATTTCCTCATTTCTTTCTTTGTCTTGTCATTTCATTTCTGTTCCAGTTCCTACGTCTGAAGATATGTCCAGTTTGACCCCAGAGTCCAGTCCAGAGTGAGTATTACACTACAATACGCTACAGTACACTACACAGTACACCACACCACACTACATTACAATACATACAAGCTCAACCATGGATTGAGAATCTACATCGCTGACACAATGCAATAGAGTGACTAAAACAGCACAGTTTAGTTTATCATGCAAAATAAACTTGTCTAAACAAGTAGGACGTCTACAGTACGCTTGGATTCACTGATTTAGAATTAAAGGCTGCACAGACAAATCCTCAGTGTTCATTTAAAGATGGAGTCTGTGTTTCTCTGTCTATATAATAGACATAGATAGGTGAGGTTATAATATTCAAATAACTATGACAGAATTACTCACATGTTACTCATCAGGTTACTCATGATGTTAAATAGCTGTGTTTGAATATAACACTAGCCCTTGAATCTATATGGCCACCTGGTGGCAGTATACACCACTGTATGCATCCTGTAGAGCTGTAATATCAAATCATATTGTGTTTGTTTTCAGATTGGCAAAGAGGTCATGGTTTGGCAACTTCATCACTCTGGAGAGAGAGGAACAGATCTTTCTGGTGATCAGAGACAAACCTCTCAGCTCCATCAAGGCCGATATTGTCCACGCCTTCCTTTCCGTGAGTGTGTCTGCTCTCTTAAGAACCAATATCCGGGTCTCCATCCAATTCGTTTCAGATGAATTTCATTAGAATAGCTACCTTTGTCTTTCTCTTGTTCGACCATTTATCTCTCTCCCCCTGGCTCGGCCTCCAGATCCCATCTCTCTGCCACAGTGTGGTGTCTCAGACCAGTTTCCGGGCGGAGTACAAGTCGTCTGGTGGTCCCTCTGTCTTCCAGAAACCTGTCAAGTTCCAGGTATTCATCAGCTCATTTCACCTTCAATTGCTTTCTTTTGAATAATAATACTATACAAGTATAGTTTTTAGTCTGCTTACAGGTGGATGACTGCTTACTTCATGGATGACTTTAAACAAAAGGTGTACTAATGGTTAATTCTCCTTTACGTTTGATTGGCAGGTGGATATCAACTTCTCTGAGGTGGAGAGGGAACGAGAGAGGGAACGAGAGCGGGAACGAGAGAAGGAAGGCAGGAAAGAGTTGGGAATCTACAGCGTGACCTTCACCCTAATATCAGGTCTGTTCTGGATGGAAAGTCTACGAAATAACATAATATAATATCCTGTTTTCATTCTCAGTTTGCAAATATCTCTCCTCTCCTCTCCTCTCCTCTCCTCTCCTCTCCTCTCCTCTCCTCTCCTCTCCTCTCCTCTCCTCTCCTCTCCTCTCCTCTCCTCTCCTCTCCTCTCCTCTCCTCTCCTCTCCTCTCCTCTCCTCTCCTCTCCTCTCCTCTCCTCTCCTCTCCTCTCCTCTCCTCTCCTCTCCTCTCCTCTCCTCTCCTCTCCTCTCCTCTCCTCTCCTCTCCTCTCCTCTCCTCTCCTCTCAGGTCCCAGTCGGAGGTTCAAGAGAGTAGTGGAGACCATTCAGGCTCAACTTCTAAGTACTCATGATCAGCCTTCAGTGCAGGCACTGGCTGGTGAGTAGTATATCCCCTCCCACCGCACGCACGCACGCACGCACGCACGCACGCACGCACGCTGGCTGAATTATAATTAATAAAGCTTTTTACAATTGATCATGAAGAATTTAAAATAATTATTTTTTCTACTTTACACACAAATACACATATACTCCTTTTCTCACTCTTTCTCTGTTCGTCCTTAATTCTCTCCTTACCTTTCGGTCTTTGACTGTTTCACCGTCTTTTTCACTGTCTTTCTCTCTCCCTCATCCCCCCCTCCGCCACGAGAAGACGAGAGGAATGGCCAGCTGAACTCTCAGCCCACCACTCCCACACGGCAGAATTCCCGCCGAGCTGAAGGCGGTGGCGGCGCCGAGCGGGACCGCGAGCGAGAACGAGAGCGGGACAGAGAGCGAGGCGACGGAGGGACCGTCGCTGTCGTCGGAGGCAGCGGGAGCAGTGTGCTACAGAGAAGAGGCTCTTCAAAAGAAAAGACCAGGCTGCTCTCTACATCCAACGGGACCCAGTCTCAGCCCTGAACAAAAACAAAACACACCTGTGAATGTTCTGGAAGGACAGGCCACCCTCCCTTCTAGCTACCTTACTTTCTTCCTTCTTTGAGTCCCACAGCAGCTTCCTGCTTTCCTTCCTTCCTTCCTTCCTTCCTTCCTTCCTTCCTTCCTTCCTTCCTTCCTTGTGTCCTTCCGTCCCATGCAGTGGATGGAGGAGGGATTTGCTCGAAGCTGGTCTGGGGTCAGAAAGTAAAAGAAAATACAAAAAAACAACAACAACTAAGATGTTGATGGGGAGGCAGATGGACAAACTTCACCCCCCCTGGAGGGATGAACCAGAGACACACTTAAGCCCTCCCCGGAACGACAAAGGATGTGCGAACACAAACATACCCAAATCAGAAACCCAGGAAACACATCATCAATCAATTAAATAGATCAACCCCCACTCATGGATGGAATGAAACAAAAGCACAGGAAGGTACCACCGACTGATTGCAAGTCACCTTCAGAGCCAATCAGCTAATCACAATGATTAGCAACACTGATATGACCAATAATGGAATGCATAAAGACAATTTGTTTATCATTGCCACCCAGTCAGGAGCATCCCTAGTGTTTAGCCTACAGTTGGCATCCCACCAATCAGTTGTCTGTATTCTTGATACGCATCACCAGTCAGCCAATCAGCTGCATCTGTTCACCTGGCCAGTCACATGGTGACTGTTTACTCCATAGAAAAAAAGAGATGCCTCATTGGCCGCTGCAGTTCATTGGAGCAACGTGTGTCGGCGTGAGGGCAGAAGTGAGGTGAATACTGGCCAATCACATCCGCTCTGTGACGCACGTGGAAGCTTCTATGAAGCACTAGTCTCACGTGACCATTGTGTTGCCTCTTATAGTTGTCAGGCTACGCGAGACTAGTGAGGCACCAACCAAGGAAGCTTGCCCTGACTTGAGAGCATTTGGCCCAGAGCCGGAAGAGGCGTCTACCTTTCTATGTCTATGGCTTACTCCAGCTCACATCTGGGTAGAGGAAACTAAGAAAGGACAACCATTTCATGTCAAGCAAAACACCAAAAACAGAATGTCCACTGGGTCAGGAAAGAAGAACATAGTATATAAAGAATATGACAGAATGTTATTTAAAATAATGTTCTAATTATGACATTAAATAAGTCCCTGCAACCATAAGATTGGATATGAAGTGGATATGAAGTCCACACACACTCTGTACCGCAGCTCCAAAGATATCGATGCGCCACTATTTGAACATCAACACAACAACTCCCCCCAACCTCACTTGACGAAAGAGGAACAAAACATGAATGTCAAGCAATGATCGTAGAACAAGGTTCAAAGTACATATAGCTATGATACCGTATTGCCTTTTACAGAAGATAAGTGATGGCTAGCTCATCAGAAATAGCCCCCATTTGAAAGAAATGTTATGCATCATGGGTGAACTGAAATTCTCAAACACAAACACCTCCTCTGTGCTAGAGAGGAACACACAGCAGTGCCCTGTGCGTTCATTCAACTGCCAGGGTTGAATTAGCACCCAGGATTTTACCATGTTGATACGTAGACAGAGAAACCATGAAGTGGTAGCAAATGAATGTGGAGGGGTTTGACGTAGGCTCACAAGAAGAGGATCGTGTCAAGCTCACTGGAAGAGGGTGGGAAATATTTGAGTGATCTCAAACTTGTCAGAGAGAAACTAAAACAAACCGTCAGGTCAACATTTAAAATCAGTTGAGTGAACTCAAGAAGGACAGGTAATGGGACGACCAACACAATTCAAAACAATCAAACCCCCCCTACCTAGTTTACTTATTGGATGAACAAAGGAGGAAAAGATGAATGATGATTGTAATCATCCCCAATACACCCCAACACATTCTGACTGCCTGAAATTGACAGCAGACGGGAAGACAAGTCACTTATTTTACCTTCTTTTTTAAGAAAGGAAAGGGAATCTGAGAAGAAACGGCAACAGATTAGAGTGAGGAACAATGTAAAGCTACTCCTCAGAGCCATTACCACATAAAGAATGGAAACGCACATCTTTTCCTCTGTTTTTCCTGTGTTTTTTCCTGTTTTAGTTCGTTTTTTTGCACTATTTATGTTTCGGTGTTTGACGCCATCAGAACTGAATGAGGATAACCGAGTGAATGTTAAAAACATTTTAAGGTGATTTAAATAGTATTTATTTATCATATTAATTTAATTGAGATTTATTTATTTATTTATTCAACATTAGTTAATTTGTTCACATTTTGCTGAGAGAGTGGGAGAAAAGGCACAATCAGGCTGCTTACATTCGGTGGTTCGATGGTTTTATTATGATTATTATTATTAATATTACATTTTGGAAACCAAGGCTGAAACCAATCACATTATTGTGGTTCTAATATATTCTTTTCAAGTTGTTTCCATCCATTTCATAACAGCTTGTGCTACATTCTCAGTGGATATCCTGACATGCCTAACATGAGGGACTGAGCTTAATTAAAGTAGAACTGAAATATGATTAGGGCTGCAACTATTCATTCTTTTCTCAGCGATTAGTCTATCGATTACTTTTTAATTGATTGAATAATCGTGAAGCGCATCTTTTATAAATAAAATAATCAACACAAAAAATATTATAATAGATTTTTTTAAATAATTGACTATAATGATTAGTCTGGTTAAACCACTTAAGCCCTGTTTTATATTTAATCGTAGAACAGTGTCACATAAAAATAGCTATTTTAGCCAATCTACAAGCTTACAATGCATTACATCGTGACATGTTGTGAAGCTTGTAGATTTGCTATTTTTGCTATTGTATGTTGTTATTTATATAAAAGGGTAAATTTTCAATTATTTTTCTGAAACAATTTAAAAAATAATAATAATCAATTAAATCGATTAGTTTGATTAATTGTTGCACCCCTAAATCTGATTTCTTTAAACCTTTGATGGATTAGGATTTTTTTTATTTTCAATTCCAGCATTGAGTGTATTTACACTTGAGCAAAAACAATTGCTTGGAATGCTAAATGGCTACAGTCTATAGGCACATTGTGAATTAGAATTAAATGTTGTAAAAAAAAAAGAAGAAAGAAGTAAACTTGGGCACAGGTTTATATATCAGCTTCCTTCTCCTTCCTCTCAGCTCCCACAGATGGCCCCATATGGCTGCCAGCCGGGAGGCGCTAATTATCAAAGGTCAGGGGTCGGGGTTGTGCAGAGGGGCACCAGTTCCATGCAAACCCATGCACACACACACACACACGTAATGATGAGAGTGCTATGCAAAGGCCAGAGTCGTGTTCAACTCTCACCCTAGTAACAGAGAGGTGTGAAGTGCGTGCACAGGAAAGAAGGCAGGAGGAAGGAAGGAAGGAAGGAAGGAAGGGAAGAAGGAAAGAAAGAAAGGCAGAAAATAATAACAATAAAACAAATCTAGCAACAATTGATTCTGCTCAAGAATCTGTTCATCAACTCAACAGTAGTCTTGAAAACACAACAGCCATAATGCTCCCCGTTCACACCCACTGTGGCCCATGAGTCCCATTCCCCAGCCTCTCCTTGTACAAAGAAAATCTCTCTTGTCCCTCCCTCCCTCTCTCTCCAGCCATGCCTGCTTTGCAGCCAGTATCTCCCAAGCCATTCAAATGAATTCTCTGCCCCCCACCCGCGAAAACACGTGCACACAGCCTTCCATTCACTCTTTGTACCACCCGAATCCTGAGTATCTGAACTCCACCTGCACCCGTCAGCCTGAAACCCCCCCCATGCACTGAATATACCTCACCCCCCCCCCCTCATATAATCACTCCCATTCACTGTATACTTTTTGATACATTGCATACATCGAAGGCTAGACACTGTATACATTTGTATACACATGCATTACCCATCTTCATCCATTGTATACTGTCTGTATCTACATATATCGATCACTATCTTTTATTCGACACTGTAGTCACCGTGCCACTCTTCTTGTCGTCATCATTATTGTTCATTCATTCTTCTGCACTTAATGATTGTAAAAGACTGTAATCTCATCGGTTACACTTGCCATCCATCCATCCATCCATCCATCCATCCATCCATCCATCCTTTCTCTCATGTGTCCTC
This sequence comes from Protomyctophum parallelum, assembly GCF_964188405.1. Classification (NCBI taxonomy): domain Eukaryota; kingdom Metazoa; phylum Chordata; class Actinopteri; order Myctophiformes; family Myctophidae; genus Protomyctophum; species Protomyctophum parallelum. Next base: position 29,733,134 of record NC_139708.1, on the reverse strand, counting down.
CTCTACTATCTTCCCTAGCACCCCCCCCCCCCCCCCCCCTTCCAACTCCTCATACGGTAGAACAAAGTTATTTTCCTTCCTTGGAGGAAAAAGGGAAGACGATTTTTTTCTTTCAAATGGGAAGCTTGAGGGTGTCGAGACATCAGCAAACTTGACAATGATGGCGAGGACAACAACGATGATGATCATAATGATGACGATGAAGAGATATGTCTGTAAAATTCAAAAAAGGAAAAGTGCACTATTATTATGATGAACATTATTGCCTGTGATAAATACTGAACAATAAACAACAGAAATACAAGAGTGGGGTCTGTGGTTTTTCCACTGGAATACGTGGGGAGGAGCAGGTTGTGGGGACAATAGGTCTAGCTGTGTCCCCACCAAAAAGGCTAATAATAAAGGTTAAATATGATTGGACTTCAAGAAGATTATTTAATATTCTTGCGGGTACAGGAGATACTAATGTCTTTAGTTTTGGCTGCTATAGCAAAAAGACAAGAAAAATTTAAAGTACCAATAAAGTAACAAGATAAAAACGAAATATATACAACATAGCACACTGTGAGGTACTAAATTATATGGCTACAGTACACACATGCACGTGCGCACGTGCGCACGTACCACACACACACACACACACACACACACACACACACACACACACACACACACACACACACACACAGTACACCACCTAGTAGTTATTTTGGAAGCAGGCGCTATACCTGTTGGGTAAGTAGGTAAGAGTGTAACGGGTGGGTGTGGACCCATAAATGCCATTCATCATGTCAGGACAGCACTACTGTAGCCTAGCTCTGGTCCATAGCCTTCTACTGCTTCGATTCTACCCTGCAGTAAGGCTATGGGACTTTCAGTTTTAAATCTCGAATCGAAATCAGACCAGCATCTCCTCTTTTGTGGAAATCTCACGAACGTTTGACCTACTCACCAATACAAAGACGGGTTGTGTCAATAGAAAGACTACTTTCCCACTCTGAGCCCCCCACCACACGTATAAACGGTACTTTTTGGCCAGAAAGGGATTTCTTTTCACCGGAGGAAAGATATTCTCTATGAGGCAGTTCTCTGGGCAATATCGGTAGAGGGCGCAGCGGAGTAACTAAAAGTTTTTTTTTTCCGGTGGAAACAAAATCCCTTTTTGGCCAAAAAGTACCGTTTATACGTGTGGTGGGGGGCTCAGAGTGCGTCCAATAAGGAAAGTAGTCTTTCTATTGACACAACCCGTCTTTGTATTGGTGAGTAGGTCAAACGTTCGTGAGATTTCCACAAAAGAGGAGAGGCTGGTCTGATTTCGATTTGAGATTTAAAACTGAAAGTCCCATAGCCTTACTGCAGGGCAGAATCGAAGCAGTAGAAGGCTATGGAGTATGGACCAGAGCTATACTGTATACTGTATTATACTATTAGCATACTACCCTACCTGACGGCTGACCCCCAACATAATCATATTTAAACTGGGAGTGGGGACCCCCACCCTGACAAGCACTTGGACTGGAGTTAAGGTTGAGGCATTCAACAGTTTCACAGATTTATATTTTTTATTTAAAACATTTTTGTCTTTCTTATTATTTGACAATTTTGGCCAATGTTTTATAGATTACTTTTGATGCAGTAAAACCCCATGAACCACTGGCCAGAGGAGAGGAGTGAGTCTCTACTGTAGCTACTTTAGGCCTACAAAGTACAAATCATACATGCTTCCTCTGAGGTTTCCCCCCCGAGATGGGCGGGGTCGCTTTGAAAGAGTGACGTGCGTGAAAGGAGTGCTCGATGCCATTGGCTGTGACTGTTTTTTCTAGAGGCCCCGCCCACTGTGGCAGTGTGTACTGTGTGTACTGTGTAGTGCCAACGTTTTGACTCACTGCCCAAATACTGGAACAATCCACACATGATCTACTGTTTAGAGAGAGATAGAGCTCCTCATCTGATCTCACACACCTTCAACAACAACAACAAACACTGCTTTTAGGCCACACTACACATAGAAGATTCAGGTAAATCTGATTACATCCTATTTAATCCTATTTTCGTAGTTTTATTTCAGAGACTGTCTAAGGTGTGGTCTCTCTACTAGTGCATCATGATTTAGGCTGCTCTGTGTTGCTTGGTTTCATCGTGCGTGCGGTACCACTGCCAGCTAGGGGTTTGTTTTGTTTGTGTGTGTATAATATGTATGTGTGTGTGTGATACATGTAGTCTGCAGAAAATGAAACATAGCGGCTGCCGCTATACGAGCTTTGATGTAGAATAGATAGATGTATATTTACGACGAAAAGCCGGGGCAGGTCGTCGCACGTTTCTGGAGAACGCGCGAAGTGTGTGTGTGTACTGTGTGTGTGTTGGTGGGGGGGGGGGGGGGGGGGGGGTGAAAGTGATAGGGGGTGGGGTGAAAGTGATGGAGAGAAATGCGAGCTGATGGAGAATATCATGATGTAAACATAGAAAGGGGTTAGATTTTCACCCGATCATTTTGAGTTGAGAAGCGCTGAGCAGAGCTGTGTCGCATTCAGAGGAAGTTGCATTAAATTGCGGTTTCAATGTTGTACAATTCAGACGGTTAACTTGTTTCCCGTTTTCTCAAAAAATAAATATAGCAGGCTTTTTTTTTAGCAGGAACGCCTCCATGAATATGATGCGAGGCTAACGTGTTGGGATTCTGCACGCTGTGCATGAATGGATGATTTATGAATGAATAAACGGGTGGATGGACGGATGAATGTTTGCGTAACCGCAGGCGTGCGCGTCGCCCAGTCCGACCTGCCGCGTGACATTTTCAAACATGAAACTCGTCCGTCTTGTTTACTGGATGGATTAAATACTGAAAAGACCGGGTCTTCAATTTCTGTTCTAAGGAGGAACTTAGGAAGTGGTCTTTGTCGTCCAGTTAAGTCTTTTGCATGAGGTTTCATCAAGTAGCCTATATTTTAATTATAGGCTATTCTTGCACTGGTGCTCTACTTTATTCTCTTGTACAGAGTGAGTGTATGAACAGGTTCAGTGAGTGAATTACTCAAGAAGGCTATTCTCCACCCCACATGCTTTGGTGGGGTCTCCAGATGACAATGAAGAGTCGACAATTAATAATTCGTATTTCGTACAAGAAAAAATACCACCATCACTCCATGATCTCCATCAAAAGTAATCAATAAACACAATTTACACAAACTATACTATAAAAAGTAAAAACCTGGTAAAACATTGACCAAATTGTCAAATAGAGGCTAGCTGATCGTGAGGCGTTGTAAGCGTGTAGATCTGGCTATTTTCACTATTTATCTGTGGAACAAAACATGTAAAATGCCTGCTCCAACCCTGCATTCCAAGTGGGGCGGAGGGTCCCCAGTTCAGATATAATTTTTTGGGGGTCTTGAATTGAATTGAATTGAATTGAACCATGTCAAGGACCCCAAATTGATATATGTATTTGTCTGCAGACCCCCATCATAATTGTTTTTGTCAGAGACCCCCCCCCCCCAATACAACAAGTGTTTGTCAAATGCTTCAAATTTAAAAACCTTCAAAATAACATTTTGAAAAAAGGCTGATCTTCAAGCTCACAGGCACGTTATGAGCTTGTAGACCGAGTCCGACTATGTGTGGTTTTGACGCTCAACACATTTTGCGGGTACCCCCTGGAACTCTCAGTGACCCACCGATTTACACGACCACAATGTGAGATGAACATTATTGGAATGAAACGGGACACATTTCAAATAGCCTAGTCAGTCAGTGACTGCATTGTTGAATGACTGTGGACAATAGCTAACTTTCTGCAGCCATTCGTAATGCCTGCTTGTGATAAAGGCAGCGAGGCTTGGCCTCCGCAGAGAGATGGACCACAATAGTGTCTCTCTTCCCGCTCTCAATGCGGCATTTGTTTTCTTTGTGTGCGTGCGTGCGTGTGTGTGTGGTTGTGTGTGTCTGTGTCTGTCTGTTATAGCCGAAGTGCCAGCAGCAATTAACAAACTGTTACCCACTTCCTCCTCCGCACATTCTCTATATCAGTCGATCTGTCACTTACAGTACTCTCATTTTTACACTACTAAAATAAAACTGACACACACACACACACACACACACACACACACACACACACACACACACACACACACACACACACACACACACACACACACACACACACACAGATGCTGTCCCCCTCTACCAGTCTTCCTTAGTCTTCCTCATTATTATACTTTGATTTCTTATTTATGCTTTGTCGCAAGACGGTGTCAGTCTACAAATCTGTAAATTTGCCATATTGTTTTCAGCAAGTGACACTTATGCTTTGTACCGGTGGCGAGTGGTGAAGCATGAGTTGGTCTTTACTGTCACTATTCTCTTCCGTCACATTGCCACTCCCTCTGGCTTGCAAACAGACACACCCAGGCACAACAAACAGAGTACAAACACTCATAGACAGTGACACGGTAGCCTCGGAAACCGTTTTTAGGATAGATATTAGACGGCTAAGAGAGAGATACCGTATATATGATATAGTACTTTATTGTCAGTTTACACTGAAATTTGTCTTGCAACCCAGCAGCCAAGTATGCAGAACACATGTACACATTTGACATAACACAAAGAACAAAACAATTTTACATTCATAAAGACATGAAGACAAGAGCAATGTTTACCCCATGGCTACTACAAAGGTCAAAGGACCTCTTTAGTCTGACCTTATTGTATGCTGGTACACCGATATCTCCTTCCTGAAGGTAGCAAATATATAGCTATATTCTCCATATAACACATGGTAGATGATGGAAAACGGAGGGATAAATATTCTGCAGCAATCACTCAACTGACCAAAGAGGAGCGAGCACGCACACGCACGCACAGAAACATCTCTGGGATTATATGATGACCTACTTTTCATACTCGCTCGCATGTCCATCCATAGTTTGTTTAATCTTGTCTTGATTGAATGCTGTTAATTGTCACACAACAGAGTTAGGAGGACCCAACAATTCCCTAGTAACTGTTCTGGGGTGGTGGTTGTCCAATCATAACTCTTAGTCTTAATATCTTTACATTTATGATGTATGTATTTGATCTGTGATATGGATTATGGATCTCCCTGGGTCTGACAAAGTATTGATTGATTGATTAATATCATGTGCAGTAGCTGTGTTCATCATTGGACAAAGTTCCACTGTACGTAATCAATTGCATTTCACTTTGTTGCTGTATTTCTAGACGTTAATTTCACTGAAGTTATTATATTGATTATTGATTTGATAAATGAAGACATGAAAATGAACGCATGCAGCATGCTAGAAGATTCTAAGAACAGACCGTTACAGCTACAGTATTGTAGCTCTGTAATGAAAGATGAAAGATGACCGATGATATCTTTATCAAAATGAGGAGAAATCTTTGAATATATATTCTTTCAGAAGACCTTTTTTATTTCCTGCCTTCAGGCATGTCTGAAGAACGTTCAGAACATTGCTACGACTCTTAAAATAAACTTCTTGAACCAGCAAGTGGCGGTGTGCGGGTCTCATATAGCATAGTAACATCACATTGACATTCAATTTAGCATGTGGAGAGGAGATGTTGAAAAAGAAGGAAACCTGCATAGGCAAGAAAAACTGTGAGCGCCCCACTGCCAAAGACAGAGATGGGGGATTGTTGACACAGAAAGAGAGAAACTCTAATTTACGAGAAATGTAACAACTGGATATGGTGGTTATTGAATCAAAATGACAACAGAACAGTCATGATGGGAAACAGTTGAACAACAACATGCGCTGACTTCCCTGGCAATGCTGATAAGACCAGTTTAGCAATTGTCAGCCTTGCTGCAAAAGCAAATGTCAACAAACTCAAAATAGTTTTCCCATGTGAGTTTTAGAACACAATTCTATGGCATACTGAAATAATCAATATGCTCCAATACAATTGGGCAGTTTATTGATTTATATAATTAACCCATTTTGGACTGAGGTCGATAAAAAAAAAAGGCTTCAAAATCCTAACATTTTTCTGAAAAACCCATGTTTCTATGTCAGTGATGCTCAACCTTTTTCATGTCTTGTCAAGGACCCCCAGAATTATCTCTAGTGGGCCACAGACCCCTATCTCAAAATGTAGTTCCAGGGACCCCCCAGAAGCCAAATTTTAGTTAAAAATGTTTGCTCTGAAATATATATTAAAAGATTTGCGCCACATTTTTCGACTTTTCAAAAATAGCAGACCTACAAGCTCGTAGCGCGCCACTCGGTGGCGCACTATGAGCTTGTATGAGCTTGTAGATAGATAGAAAATGGTATGGAGGCTGCTTTGCCGCACGGGTGGAACAAAATTGGGAGGTTAAATCCCCCAAAACCCCCGAAATGCATTGATAACTATGTATTTTACCACAGTTATCATACTATAATTCACCGAATGTCTGTGTGTCTGTCTGTCTGTCTGTCTGTCAGAAACAAACACTTATCTCCTCAATGCCTGCACCAATCGCTCCCACTTTTCACACAGGCATTGACCATATGAATATGGAGGATTTGACACATTCATTATTAATAATGAATTTATTAGTGAATTAAAAACGCACCGGGCGCAGTACCCCCCGCGGCCAAATATCGCGGGGGCAAATATCTCACAACGGGTAAGGGCTAGTACCTATAACACACAATCATCTATCATCCAACTATTTTATTTATTTATTTATTTTTCTTTAGTTGTGAGCGACAATATTTGTATCTTGTACAGGGCTTATATTAAGCAAGTAAGCATCAATAATAACATCTGTTGTCTGCTTTTCTGTGAAAGCCCTAACAAATGCTTCCTTTTAAGTTAACATATTTGGATTTTACCAGAAAGATAACGCCATAAATCACTCACAGTGATTTCAACACTTGTCAGTCACTTGGCATAGGCAATCTTGAACTTTAGGTTGTTGATTGTTGTGATATATATAACACAATTCTGTTTGTTTCTGTCCTCAAAAAAGACTACTTAAACAATCTGGACTGTTGAAAATAAGTTTACTAAATCCAGTTTAGTTAAAAAATATATATATTGCTCTGCTCACTCATGTGGTTCATGGTCATAGTCGGGGTGGGTGAGCAGAAGGAGAAGATTGGTGTTTCTAGAGCGGAGGTTGGTGGTGTGAAGAGTTCCTTGAGGTAGGAGGGAGTGTTGCAGTGGCTGCATTGACGGGTTAACAGGTATATTGTATTTCAGCCTGGGAGGACGGGTGTGATGTGCTCGTATTTGCGTGGTCTCATCATTTTATATTTTTTAATTTATAATGGATAATGTTTTCCGTTTTGCTCCCAATGTACAGTTGTAGTCTTAAGTTTACATACACACTTGCAAAGAATGTATTATCTGTCATGGCTGTCTTGACTTTTACTGAGCACAAACTTTGTCACAAAAGAAACTAATCTTGAAGTTTGGCTTCATGAATTTAGTATGGGTCTTTTGAAAATGTGATCAAAACTGCTGGGTCAAAAATATGCATGGATACAGCAATGCTAATATTTGGTTACGTGTTGTCTTGGCGCTTTGGTTGCCAAAAAGGTGACTACCGTAATCTGCAAACGTTTGCAAGCTTCTGTTTGAATCTTTGACCTCTCTTCTCAGTCCAGTTCATGTAAATGTGTTGGCTTTCTGACATGGACTTGTTTCTTCAGCACTGTCTACATGTTCTCGATGTTTAGGTCAGGACTTTGGGCGGGACCAGAGCCATCTAATAGAAGAGCTGCGATGTTGAGGGGGCAGAAACCGAGCGCTCGAGCGCTGTTCATGCAGCCTGAACTGAGACAAGCTGGAGTTGGAAATACATTGTTTTCAACGAGGGCGGCGCAAATAAGAGCTATTTTAAGCACGTGTGCAACATGACAACTGTTTTAAAGTATTGTACAGTAACAACTAAAGCCCCCTTAATGTTTGTTGTATGTTTACTACAAAACAATCTAAAATAAAGGGATTTAAGATCATTAAAGCTGGGCTGTTGCCTGAGTCAAATGCATTTCTGCCTACTTCCGGTCCAGGACTTGTCCCAGTTGGTTGTCCCCATTCTCAATAGAAGTCTATGTAGAGGAGCCGCCATTGGACTAGCCCCATGAAGGGAACTCAGTTTGCGTAACTCTGACTATATCTAAGGCTCTGGGAAGGACATTCTGTATCCACTTCTTGATGTGTGTTTGGTTCATTGTCTCTCATGTTTGTCATCCTACTTCACAAAAGGAAAACTGCATTTTCTGTAGAGATGTCCCGATACTGTATCGGTATCGGAAAAGTATCGGATCGGCCCTTATTTGGTCATATCGGTATCGGCAAATATGCCAGTGTAACCACAGATCCGACACAGAGTAAGCGGTTGACACTATGGCAGAAAAGTGTATTGGGACATCCCTAATTTTCTGTATGCAAAATGTTGGGGTGGGGCAGAAATTGCTTCCTTAGAAATCCACTTTTCAACATATTTAGTCCACCAGAGATACTTTTCTTTCACATTATGAGTTTCAGAGAGCTCCTGTTCTGGTTGTTTCCCTAAGTGTGTGTGTGTGTGTGTGTGTTTTCTCTATAGTGATGGCAGAGGCCCACCAGGCGGTGGCCTTCCAGTTCACCATAACCCCCGAAGGCATCGACCTACAGTTGTCCTACCAGGCCCTCAACCAGATCTACCTGTCTGGTCTCCGCTCCTGGAAGAAACGTTGCAGCCGCATGAGGGTACGTACGACTGAGAGGGGGTGATTGCGACCAAAGGTAGCAGTTAACTATGGAATCGTGCGTTTCCTGTCCGTCAGTGTATCACTCTAAATCCCCAAACATGCCCATATATGGTGCCCAGGTCTCGTGACATCACGTCACGTCATCAGTGATGAAGATCCCTGATGTCGTAGTAAATGCGACCTGCTGTCGCAATTAAGCCCATATATGGAGATCCCTGATGTCATCAATATTTACGTTCTCAACAGGCCTGGGCCCTCATCAAACCCTGTATACTCAAGACACTGCCCCCGCTGTCACCCTTAGATCTCCATATATGTAGCTGACCCGTTCTGACCTCATCAAACGCGGTACACTCAAGTCACGCTCCATATTATGGCCAGTACAGAATTCATTCCACATGTTGATCTGAACCCCCCATGCAAAAGCACCAGCGCTCGCCCAGCAGTCTGCCGTCACCCAGGCTGATATGTTGATCTGACCCCCCCCCCCCCATGCCAAAGCGCTAGCGCTCGCCCAGAGAAGCGCGAGGTCGCTTCTCGCCCTCAGGCATCTTACTGGTCACTTTCTAAGTTTGTTTACTTCAATCTCTGTGAGGACCAGATGTCCTCGCAATGTAAGAACAGAAAGATGAAGGTAAAATAAGCCCTAAGCCCCTAACCACACCAAAAGGTCGAGACGGTTTTAGCGTTGTCCCTGCGGTGTGATATGTCCTGTTGCACGTTGATGCGTGTTGACGCGTGTCGCCCCTAGTGATTCAACGCATGGAATTCAATGGCCCAAACCACACCAAAGGGTCGAGGCGGTTTTAGCGTTAACTCCTTGCAACCGTTTGGACCCAAGGAGTTGCATGGTGACCCTTTGGTGTGGTTAGGGCTTAAGAGTGTTAAAATGGAGTTTGTATAGGAAGGGGCAGTGCAGCTAAAATTAATATCAAATATCTACTGAATCGAGCAACTTAAAAACTGTCTTCACATAAGCCTGAGTAGATGACATTAATATACTCGCTATTTAATGTGAATGGAATATCACTTGTTGTGAGTTGTGGCGGTGTTGTGCGAATCTCAGTAAGAAAAACTGTGATATTTCTGTGTGTGCATGAGCAGATGAACTTCTTTGAGTGGTTTGTGCATGGGATGATGATGGCTCTAGCCAAAGACATAAATGTCAAGGTTAGAATTCCCTTCTGTGTACGTGAAGGCTGCCCTAACATGTACCGACATGTGTTCTTTCTCATTCACTTTTATTCATATTTTTTTGAATTTTCTTTTCACTTCTTTGGTGAAACATGGCATAGAGTAGACGTGTGAATAAAGTATGTGTCGGCCAAGGGAGTACCTCCGTGCCTTTTTCCCCGACAGGTTATATCTTTTTTAAACATTTACAGTGGAAGTGACTGACAGTCACATCAGGCTTAGGCTCGGGAGGAGACTAAGCCTAACTTGCCTCCCACAATTTTCAAATGGTTCAGTCATTCAGTCTGGAGCACAAAAACCCACTTTTATGGGTCACAAGTATAAGATTTGCAACACTATCCTACAAGAAAATGACAATTTCAATTTAAAAACAAATTCCATGAATTAGTTTTACTTTTCAGAAGTAGTAAAAGAAGTAGGTTTGGGAAGAATGCACTGTCATAGATCTATGATTACATGAAGCCACACTGTTATTTAACCCGGTCTTGATTTCTAACACAGTGATTTTCAACCAGTGGTCCTTTAGGGGGTTCCAGGTGGTCTCCAACTAAATGATGGAGAGTTGGAAACCAAATGGACCCTTTGGGCTGTATTTTTGGTGTCTTAAGTACCAGGTCTTAACTTAACTTAAGACCTGGAGGCGTGATCAATTCCATTTGGCTATTCTGAGTGGCCAAAGAGCATTGACCAAACCTCCAGGTCTTAAGTTAAGTAATAATACCTGGTACCGTAATTTCCGGACTATAAGGCGCACCTGAATATATGCCGCACCAGCCAAATTTAGGGAAAATCCCAAATATGTATGTATACAAGCCGCACCGGACTATAAGCCGCAGGTGGCCGTTTCGTTAGCTCAGAGCCTTAGATGGCTCTGCGTTAGCTGTAAAAATCCATAGATTAGCCACACCGTTGTATAAGCCATGGGTAAAAAGTCGTGGCTTATAGTCCGGAAATTACGGTACTTAAGACACGCAAAATATTTGCCAGCCTGTTATCTTTTCTAATGATACCACATCAATACAGCATGGAATTGTGGGCCAAATCTTATCCAATGACAACAATATATTCTAAGTACTGGGTCTGAGAACATTGTAGTTGAACTTTATCAGAAATATTTTTCACGATTCCCTGCTTTTTGTCTAGTATAAACAGCAAGTGTTTAGAACTTTTGTTGTCGTTGTGCGTTAACAGAATCGGGTGATTAAGGGCGTGTACCCTGCTAGCCCCTCCTCCTGGCTCTTTGTCGTCATAGCGATCCTAGCAACCATGTACATGCGCTCAGACCCCAGCATGGGGCTCATTGAGAAGATACAGCAGCACCTGCCTCTGAGGTATGGACGCACGCACGCACGCACGCACACTTTAGTTTCTTTATTTGAATCCACAAATTTCAATTTGTTTTACAGGGAAACAAAATGATTTACGAGGTTGACAGTTCATGGGCACCTAAGGATACACATGGCCTTCACACAGACAAATTGCCCTTCACACAGACAAATTGCCTCTAAAAGCCGAAACAGAGCAGTATTTGGCAAGTCTTTTGGCTTTGCTCTTTGTCATGCCAGCTATTGTTAGGCGGTACATAGTAGAGTTCTCAACAGGCCTGAAAATTAAGGCCCGGCCCTAACTGATCAGGCCCAAGTCCCGACCCGGTCCTAAAACATCGGGTCGGGCTTGCCTTGGTCGGGTTTTGTCAAAGAGTAAAAGTGAAATGCCAGTCAGTTATAATTATTAAAAAAATGCGCTATATATATATATATTATATATATATATATATATATATATATATAAATAAAAAAGGGCAAAAAACTGTGCTACGTGCTAATAAATAAGTTGATGCAGTAAGTTGTCCGTCTCTGTTCCCTGGAGTGTCCAGTCCCTTTTTTGGAAGGTTTTTGCCCTTTTTGATGTCTATGCCTGCTAACTAGACTTGCACCTCCCACGGGTCTTTTTGGATGTGCAGGAGCTGGCCCTACTGATTAGCATCCATTTTAGGCCCAGCCCGAAAATGTCAGGTCGGGTTCGGGCAGAGTTTGAGAACTCTAGTACATAGGGGTGTTACAGTACATTGGTGCCATGACCTGGATCGGGTTTCCTGGAGGGACCAAAGGGTGGTCAATGAGGCACGCACATGTTTCCTTTTTCCAATCCCACACGTGGGAGATCTGGATTTGAATACGTTTGAATCTCATGGTGAACATAGTTTTGGTATTAAAAAAAAAAAGGTTTTGGTAGAACATAGAAAACGGTTGATAAAGAAATATGTGAGTTCCAGTGTTGATTTTGTCGACTAATACTATGACAAAAAAAGTTCTTCCTTTTTTCACAGACGAAAACTAAATGGGACCTAAATGTAAACTAAGCTAAATCTAAGACTAAATATATTGACAATTTCGTCAACAAACAAAGACTAAAGTGGGACTAGTGGACAAGAGATCCAGTATAACGGCCAAGCTACACCAGGCAATTTTGCGCGTGTGCGTATGCGTTTACTGTGCTCGTTTCCTGCGCGCGTACAGTGCGTTTGGATAGGACCAGTATATGTCAATGATACCAGCTACACCAGACGCACGGATACCGCGGGCCACCTATGTGTGCTCTAAAAATATGCGTATGCCCCCATGCGCGCGTATCTATATATCCTCCCGGAAGGTCCCGCACAAATCTGCTGTGCACTACAGATCTGGTGTAGCCGGGGCATTTCGCACGCAGTGCGCTTACGTCAAACGCACACATGCCCGGTGTAGCTTGGCCGTAAGTCATTTTACACTTGGTTGCATGCTGAAAATAGCAGATCTACAAGTCATTTTACACTTGGTTGCATGCTGAAAATAGCAGATCTACAAGCTCACAACATGTTGCAGCGCGACACGTTGTGAGCTTGTAGATCGGCTATTTTCAGCAAGTCTAAAATCAGTCATCCCGACGGCATCAAGGCCAGCCAAAATACATTTTAGTCTAACTGTAGTTTTAGTCGACTAATTTTTTTTGATATTTAGTCGACTAAACTAAACTAAAACAAGAGGGAGGAGAGAGAGAGAGAGCGCCAGTTCTATTATAGAACACCGGTTCCATTATAGAACACCGGTTCCATTATAGAACACCGGTTCCATTATAGAACACCGGTTCCATTATAGAACACCGGTTCCATTATAGAACACCGGTTCCATTATAGAACACCGGTTCCATTATAGAACACCGGTTCCATTATAGAACACTGGTTCCATTATGGAACACCGGTTCCATTATAGAACACCGGTTCCATTATAGAACACCGGTTCCATTATGGAACACCGGTTCCATTATAGAACACTGGTTCCATTATGGAACACCGGTTCTATTATAGAACACCGGTTCCATTATAGAACACCGGTTCCATTATAGAACACTGGTTCCATTATGGAACACCGGTTCCATTATAGAACACCGGTTCCATTATAGAACACCGGTTCCATTATAGAACACTGGTTCCATTATGGAACACCGGTTCCATTATAGAACACCGGTTCCATTATAGAACACCGGTTCCATTATGGAACACCGGTTCCATTATAGAACACTGGTTCCATTATAGAACACCGGTTCCATTATAGAACACCGGTTCCATTATAGAACACCGGTTCCATTATAGAACACCGGTTCCATTATAGAACACCGGTTCCATTATAGAACACCGGTTCCATTATGGAACACCGGTTCCATTATAGAACACTGGTTCCATTATAGAACACCGGTTCCATTATAGAACACCGGTTCCATTATAGAACACCGGTTCCATTATGGAACACCGGTTCCATTATGGAACACCGGTTCCATTATAGAACACCGGTTCCATTATAGAACACCGGTTCCATTATGGAACACCGGTTCCATTATAGAACACTGGTTCCATTATAGAACACCGGTTCCATTATAGAACACTGGTTCCATTATAGAACACCGGTTCCATTATAGAACACCGGTTCCATTATAGAACACCGGTTCCATTATAGAACACCAGTTCCATTATAGAACACCGGTTCCATTATAGAACACTGGTTCCATTATAGAACACCGGTTCCATTATAGAACACCGGTTCCATTATAGAACACCGGTTCCATTATAGAACACCGGTTCCATTATGGAACACCGGTTCCATTATAGAACACCGGTTCCATTATAGAACACCGGTTCCATTATAGAACACCGGTTCTATTATAGAACACCGGTTCCATTATAGAACACCGGTTCCATTATAGAACACTTCCATTATAGAACACCGGTTCCATTATAGAACACCGGTTCCATTATAGAACACCGGTTCCATTGTTGTGCGCTTGTAGATCGGAAATTACTTTCTTCAAATAATTTACTTTAGCATTGATTCATGAAAACGTATGCTTTTTTTTGGGAACGTTTTTTTGAAAATGTTTTGAAATTATAATTACAAAATAAAGTAGGAAACCCAAAAAATAAACGGACCCATAGAAATGTGACCCACAAATGGGTCCCGACCCAGTGTTTGGGAACCAGGAATTCCGTATTGTAATGCTAGTGATGCACTTGACCTCTCCCCCACAGCTGCAGGCCTCCTGTCACTCACAGCCGACTCACTCACTGTTTAATTTGTCCCATTTGTTTGCATGAACGCACACACACACACACACACGCACGCGCGCGCTCGCACACACACACACACACACACACACACACACACACACACACACACACACACACACACACACACACACACACACACACACACACACACACACACACACACACACACACACCTTAATTACCCCACCCAAGTACTTACATTCTTGTGCACATACTACTGTGTAGTGTGTACATAGAGAAGTAGAGTATGTAGGTCGGTAATTTCAGATGCAATTTCCCATGTGGCCAACAGATGTCACTATGTCTCCATCTAAGTGTTCTTCTATCCAGGTCCTTTTAAATTCAAGTACATTATCTATGCATTATCTATACAGTGGTGTGAGATAGTTGAGACAGCTGTTTTGGACACTGGTAAATGCTAATTTATACTGTTTGGCTTTTAGGGATGGGAATTATTGATTATTTCATTATTTATAATATGTTTTCATAACCTTATCGATCTATTAACCGGTTCGTTTAAAAAAAAATCTGAGATACTTCATTTCCCTCAATGTCTAAGATAAAAATCTACATCTTGCTGATATACAGAAAGAATACAAAAGGCATGTTATATTCCTTAATATTTATCTGACCATTTGAGATACAGGGCCAGGCAATAGCGCACCGAAGTCTGACGTCGATATCGGTAGAGGGTGCTAAGTAGGGGGTTCATGTACTTTCTATTTGCATTGTAATTCCCATAGGGGGATTTTAGATCGCCTCATATAAGAACTGTGATTGAAAAATAAGCAAATCATCCCGGCCGTTTTACTTGCTGTATATGGGTATGAAGAATCAACTGACTGAGAGAAAACGCCAAATGTCACTGCTGCTGAATTAGTTAAATTTTCTCTAGAAACAGGCTGACTGACTGTCGTAAACGAGAGACACCTCCCTGACAATATCGCAGAGGCACTTCGTTTCTTTTTGGACCACTATTATATGAGACGATTTTAAGATGACCCCATGTTATTCTCCATCGAGAAAAACGTCCATGAACCAGCGAGTGACGTCAGGACTTAGTTAGGCATCTTTGTATGAGGAATAAAATGAAATGAGAAGTACACTGTCTTGTCTGTCACATCACATGCAAAAGCAGAGACGTTTCTGTGGCTACCAAGGTGGGGGGGGACTTTTGTTAACCGGCTCACATGTGCATGACAGCATTACATTCACAGAAACACGCCTAATGATGGAACCATTTTGATTAATTGTCAACGGCGATTAATCGATTAACTATTAAAAGGAACCCTTGCTAATAACACAAATATGTTCCATAGGGCTGGACCACACAGACATATGACATCATCAACTTGTGACAGGAGCAGTTGCTATTGAGTGAAAGATTCTCTATTTATGAATTTTAGTTATAGAGGGCAAGTATAATGTTTTAAGGCATATTTGTCTTATTAGCCAGGGTTCCTTTTAACATCCCTAGTGTCTTTGAGTTCCTGTTAGCCAGGGTTCCTTTTAACATCCGTGTCTTTGAGTTCCTGTTATATGTTGTTTAATAGTTGTTTAAAAACCTCCTATCATGTTTAATGGGAAACAGAATTTGTTTTGCCATGAGTAGTGTTTATAATGAAGCATTCAATCATGATAAACGGTCAATGTTTTGTTTGTCTGCCTCTAACTCTCCCCTCTCTCTCTCTGTTCCAGTCTCCATGCGACTCTGAGTGCCCAGGGTCAGACCATGCTGTCTGCGCTGCTCTTTAGCACCATCCTGTGGCTCTCTCTCATCCTCACGCTTCGCTTCTGCCTCAAGCTGCTCCTCTCCTACCATCGCTGGATGTTTGAGCTGCACGGCCGCGTGTCCAACACCACCAAAGTCTGGGTGGTAAGTCGTGTGTGTGTGTGTGTGTGTGTGTTTGTGTTTGTTCATGCAAATAAATGGGACAAATTAAACAGTGAGTGAGTCGGCTGTGAGTGACAGGAGGCCTGCAGCTGTGGGGGAGAGGTCAAGTGCATCACTAGCATTACAATACGGAATTCCTGGTGTGTGTGTGTGTGTGTGTGTGTGTGTGTGTGTGTGTGTGTGTGTGTGTGTGTGTGTGTGTGTGTGTGTGTGTGTGTGTGTGTGTGTGTGTGTGTGTGTGTGTGTGTGTGTGTGTGCGCATGTGTAGAGATGTGTTGCATGAACTCGATCAAGGGTTCTCACACATTTTCTAACAATTACACACCCCATGACACCTTGAATTTATAGATTGTTACGTTTTTGTTGCATTCCTAAGCCAATAATTTGATGACAGCCGCAGTCTCAGGTAGGAGACTTACCGTAATTGAGCTGAAAATAAGTATTTTTGGTGGGTGAACTACTCCCTTAAGTCCTATTTCAAAAATATTGAACATAGCTTAGCAGATCTACAAGTTCATAACATGACGACACCATTTTCTTTTTTTCATTTCTGAAAATCCTTTTTCTTTGGGGAGAAAATTACATTTACTAGCGACCCGTAAAACCGGGTCTGTAACCCAACATACTGTCACCACCCTATGTTTGGGAAACATTGAACTAGATGATAACAAGTTATCTTCTGCCATGTCTGCCAGGGATGAAAGCCTGAATACGTTTCAGCCATCAGTGACGGATGTGACTGGACATCTGCAACCAACATGGGGTTGAATAACCACAGTATAGTAGCTCCCACGGCTCAGAGGGCCAAAAGAAGCACCATGTGCTCAAAGACAACATGGGTTTGCGTCCAGCACATGGCCTTTTCTCTCTCTGTGGGCCCAACTGTGGACCCATGTTTTGGGTGTAAAGGAATTTTCCAAACTTCCCACGTTAGTAGTCTGATTCAGTACTCCTTTTTTGTCTGTGAATGTTGCGGAGGGATCCCTCTGTCTCAAGTCTGCTCGGATGCAGACTTGCATGGGACAAAGCTTGCTGTACAGTATGTACAGCAATTCCTCTACAATACCTGTATGCTCAACCCAGTTCCTTTAAATTACCCCCTGGTTCAAAACTTCAAATGCTTCTTTGACCAGTAATTATATGTATACACCAACCATTAAGCTAAATGGTATCAAGTATCAACCCATACCATTATAAAGAGGTTGCATGTGGTGTTTCTTTCTTTTATCATGGCAAAATCTAGCCCCGCTCCTGTTGACTGAGGCTAAAATGACCTATGGTTTCTGTTGTAGTGCTCAATTTGAATTGGTGTGGCACGATTCCTGCTCAACTGTGACACCTGGAGCCAACTACTATGGCTTTAAACAGGCAACATCAAAGTGCTTGACTTAAACCTCTCCTAAAGTAAAACATAAGGCAATTATTCTTGCAAAGAATAACTGAAAGAATAATTAGAAATGTGATCGCAAAGGTGTATCTTGTTTCGATTCATTGTGCAGCACTAGTTCGAATGCCCCTTACGGTCATTGTAAACGTATGATGTACATGCATAGGCCCTATTCAAAAACAAGTTCTCTCTCTCTCTCTCTCTCTCTCTCTCTCTCTCTGTATGTCTTAGACTTTGTTGAGGCTGCTGTCGGGCAGGAAACCACTGTTGTACAGTTACCAGACATCTCTACCTCATCTACCTGTCCCTGCCATCAAGGACACATTGACTAGGGTGAGCACGCACGCAAACTGCATGGGCATATGACCGTGTGCGCTGGTGCAAAATGCATGAGCATATGACAACCTTTTCTCATAATAATACACAAGTCACACAACATGACATAATTTATTTTTTACGACATGCTTTTAACGATCGACAACTAATAGAATTGGTCCCCTTGTGTGTCTCTCAGTACCTAGAGTCCGTACGCCCCCTGCTGACTGAGCCAGGATATGAACGGATGGCCGCACTGGCCGCTCAATTTGAGGCAAACCTGGGGAACCGCCTCCAACGCTACCTCAAACTCAAAGCACTGTGGGCCACCAACTATGTGAGTCGATATATATACAGTACACAACCACACAAATGCATATATATATATATACTGTACACACATAACTACACAAAACCACACAAATACACACATAACTATAGACCTCTTTCAGGTGAGTGATTGGTGGGAGGAGTACATCTACCTGAGAGGCAGAGGTCCCATCATGGTCAACAGTAACTACTATGGCATGGTAAGTACTGCTATTATTACAACTATTTATCCTACTATGGCATGGTAACTACTGCTATTATTACAACTATTTATCCTACTATGGCATGGTAACTACTGCTATTATTACAACTATTGCTCCTACTATGGCATGGTAACTACTACTATTATTACAACTATTGCTCCTACTATGGCATGGTAACTACTACTATTATTACAACTATTGATCCTACTATGGCATGGTAACTACTGCTATTATTACAACTATTTATCCTACTATGGCATGGTAACTACTGCTATTATTACAACTATTTATCCTACTATGGCATGGTAACTACTGCTATTATTACAACTATTGCTCCTACTATGGCATGGTAACTACTGCTATTATTACAACTATTGCTCCTACTATGGCATGGTAACTACTGCTATTATTACAACTATTGCTCCTACTATGGCATGGTACTGTAACTACGTACCAGTAGTAATGATGAGCGTTGCGCCAGTCACAGACGTGCGCAGAGTAAGTTCAGTCAGGAAACTCAGTGCAGTTCTCTGGCAGCCGGCCGCCTCAACTCCACGTCCACATCCACTCATCCAATCACACACACTCATTTCATTCTCAGACCGCTCTATTTCATCTGGAAGTTTGCACTGCTCATTCCTGCTTTGCTGCTGTCATGCTTGCTGCTGCTGCATTCACCACTGCTGTCTTGCTTAAACACTGCTGCTCACCCTGCCACCACCCCAGCTACCACCTGTTGTCTTGGAGCATGCTGTTTATGTACAGGGGGATTCGCCGAGTCTCTATGGCTGGGAGATGCGCTTTATCAGGGTACATAAAAGCAGATCCAATTCATCAACCAAAACCATACGAAATATATTGCTCATTTTATACTCGATAAAAAAAATATTCTATCCATTCAGGAGTTGTCCTGACTGAACTACTACTACTAGATTAGGAACATACTATACCCATTACTTGTAAATGTACTTGGATGTAAAACGTTCTCTCCCTCACTGCTCTGTTCCCCATGTCTCTCTTCCTGTCCTATCCTCTCCTCTCTACGTTGTCTCTGTTCCCCATGTCTCTGTTCCGGTCCTATCCTCTCCTCTCTACATTGTCTCTGTCCCCATGTCTCTCTTCCTGTCCTATCCTCTCCTCTCTACGTTGTCTCTGTCCCCCATGTCTCTGTTCCTGTCCTATCCTCTCCTCTCTACGTTGTCTCTGTCCCCCATGTCTCTGTTCCTGTCCTATCCTCTCCTCTCTACGTTGTCTCTGTCCCCCATGTCTCTGTCTCTGTTCCTGTCCTATCCTCTCCTCTCTACGTTGTCTCTGTCCCCCATGTCTCTGTTCCTGTCCTATCCTCTCCTCTCTACGTTGTCTCTGTCCCCATGTCTCTCTTCCTGTCCTGTCCTCTCCTCTTTACATTGTCTCTGTTCCCCATGTCAGGACTTCTTGTACGTCACCCCCACCTCCATCCAGGCTGCCAGGGCAGGCAACACCATCACAGCCCTGCTGCTCTACAGACGCAAGGTCAACCGAGAGGAGCTGAAACCCGTAAGAGAACACACGCACACGCACACGCGCACACACACACACACACACACACATACACACACAAGATTGTGCAATCGTGGAATGAGCAACTAAACGTTTGGGTATAGCGCCCACAAACGTAGGCGGCAGCCGACCGGAGGGGGAAAAAAAAACCTTTTCTGCCCAAAAAGTGCATTTTATCCTTGTGGTGGGGGGCTCAGAGTGCACCCACCGGGGAAAGTAGTCTTTCTAATGACCAAAACCGTCTTTGTACTGGTGAGTAGCGAAAACGTTCTTTTACATTTTAGCAGAAGTCGAGAGGCTGTGGTGCATTTCATGCGAGGGCTCATAATAATAGCTCTAATGCAACGGCATATTCATACCAAAGACACGGCAAAGACACGGCATATGGGCTATCGACTGCCCCACCAGAGGATTTATCCAGACCTCCCGGTCTCAGGGCGGCCACTAACCACACGGCCACTTAGCTGAAACACACATCCAGGCACAGGTTTATTCATTGATCGTGTTCATCTTCATCATCCCTTTCATCCCCCCCCCCCCCCTCCTCTCCTCAGTCTCGTGTACCTGGTACGGTCATCCCGCTATGTGCTGCTCAGTGTGAGAGGATGTTCAACACAACGCGCACGCCAGGAGAAGAGACTGGTAACACACACACACACACACACACACACACACACACACACACACACACACACATATATGCACATACAGTAAGCGTGTGTGAACATGCAATAATAACCATTATTTTTAAAGGTATACGTGCACATGCAGTCACACAAAGTGTGCATGTGCATATACACACAACATGAATTTTCATTGTGAAGCAAGTTGTCACCATGGTAATATCGTATGGAAATCCTCCCAACGGAACTAACGGAGTCCAATTCAGGTCAGCTTTAGTGCAGGGTTTCCCAAACGTTTCCATGCCAAGGGCCTCCGAAATGGCATTATACCCTTTAAGTTAACAGTTTGACTGCGGAAAACGATTTATCAGACTTTTAATCAACCCCCCTTCACTGCCGAGATTGTTGTATTACCTTTAGAGCATACGCTGAATTATTTGGGCTTTTAATCCGCGAAAATCCAGCAAAAAAAGCTCCCCTGGTTTGTTGTGATCCGATCGTACCAGCCACCATCTTGGTGCACCCGGAAGACGCACACAAGACCCGTCTCCATGAGGCGTTGTACCCCATTCAGTTGCATTGGCCTCAATTTCCCAGAAGCCCTAGCAGCCCACAGCATGTGACGATTTCCGGTCTTTTTATCACAACAGATGCGCCTACTCTCTTTCTCCGCGGCGAAGAAGAATTTTCTTTTTTTTGTTTACATTACGGCGGATTAAACACATAAAACAAAACTCGCGTATGTCCGATATGGCAGCGACATTAACCTGGAGTAATCCATTCAAAGCACGGAAACTGTTAAGACCTGAGGTCGATTCTACAAATGTCTTCATTTGACTTTTGAGTTTTTCAGAAATACCTATGTTTCTATGTCAGTGGTTCTCAAGTGTTGTCATGTAAAGGACCCCAAAACATTATATGAAATTGGCCGTGGACCCCCTTCTGAAATTATGTTGTTCCAGGGACCTCCTCCCCCCCCAGAAGCAAACATTTGAGTTAAAAAACGTTCGCTGTGAAATAATAATATATTCCAAAGTGTTGCGACACTGTTTATCTGCTATTCTGTAGCATATTCTATAGCATAGACATAGACAGTTGTGAACTTGTACTGTACTTGTACTGATGGGCTATTTTCCGTATTTACAAAAACAAACAAAAAACATTTATATTTTCTTTTCTTTAGTTTTTCCTCACCACAAATCTGTGTCTCAGTACGTCGTAGGTTTTCACTTCGAATGTATGTTGTGTAGAAATAGACTTAACCCATTTTGGGAAAAGGGAACCCCTTTTGATGTTAGCATTATGTTATGCTTTAGCTATTGAAAAAGCGCGCCACCGAGTGGTGCGCTACGAGCTTGTAGGTCTGCTATTTTTGAAAAATCGAAGAACCACTGACATGGAAACATAGCTTTTTCAGAAAACTGTCAGGATGTAGAAGACATTTTTAGAACCTGATCTCAGGTCAGAATGGGTTAAACATTATGTTATAATTTAGCTATTGAAAAATAGCAGATCTACAAGCTCATAGCGCGCCACCGAGTGGTCACTAAACTGCCTCCCCCTGGCCAGCCAGGGCGCCTGATGAAGGGGAAAGGAACTCAGGCATGAAGGAAGCATGAGTTCAAGTCCGTTGCTCTCCCCTTGTCCCCCATATATGGGGACTAGGTTGGTGGAGGGTGTGTAGAGCCCAGGATCACATTAGATGATTGACACAGGGGTGAAAAAGGGGTTACAAAATCGTGGGATAAAAAATATATTATAAAAAAAAAGAAAACTGTCAGAATTTAGAAGTTTTTCTTTTTTTCGAGGTCAGGCCTAAATGGGCCGTGGCCATAAATCACTCACTCACCCTCGTCCCCGTCTCCCCTCCAGATGTACTGCAGCACTGGCAGGACAGTGAGTTCGTGGCGGTGTATCACAAGGGACGCTTCTTCCGCCTGTGGGTGTACCGCGCCGGCCGGCTGCTCTGTCCCCGGGAGCTCGAGTACCAGATCCAGAGGATCCTGGACGACCCCTCAGCCCCACAGCCTGGGGAGGAGAAGCTGGGGGCCCTCACCGCAGGAGAAAGGTATATGGGACGGGGGATAGGAGTCTATGGCTTGTTGTACCCTCGGTTAGCCTGACGGTTGATGATTAGCCGACTGAGTGAATGAATGATGCTGTGATGATTCTAAGTTGGCTTTTAACCCATTCTGACCTGAGATCAGATTCTAAAAATGTCTTCTACATCCTGACAGTTTTCTGAAAAAGCTATGTTTCTACGTCAGTCGTTCTTTGATTTTTCAAAAATAGCAGACCTACAAGCTCGTAGCGCGCCACTCGGTGGCGCGCTATGAGCTTGTAGATCTGCTATTTTTCAATAGCTAAAGCATAACATAGTGCTAACACCAACACAAAAATTGTTGATCGATTGGTTACTTTTTGCTAGCTGGCCAGCTAAATGAAAACGGTGGTTTTAACCAATCACAAACGGGACGGCAGTGGCTCAGCGGTAGAGTGGCCGGTAGAACAGCTGGATGGGAACCGGGAGGTTCCCAGTTCGATCCCGGGCTTCCCCATAACCCCAAATTGCTCCTGATGTGCAGGTTGGTGGGGCCTTGCATAGTTTCCATCACTGTATAAATGTGTGTGTGTGTGTGTGTGTGTGTGTGTGTGTGAATGGGTGAATGTAATGCACCCATTCACACACACATTCACCCTTATGTACAGCGCCTTGGATAAAGGCGCTATAAGTGCACAATTTGCCATTTACGAATGTGACCTGTAGCAACCGACCGCCCTGTGCTGTCCCCTCGGGCTATGGGAACAACAGACACGCTGAGCTCATCAGTGCAGCTGTTTGTCTCTCACCAGGAGAGGCAGTGCAGGCTGAGGCTCGTTCATTGACCGTTTTTTCACCTCAAATGTTTTCTGATACATATTTAAGTTTAAAACGAGTAATGCTATTGCCAATGTCATTTTGGGTTGGATAACATGGCAGCCCAACAGTGTCTCCCTGATGATAATCGGGTGCAAAATTCATATCCTATACTAATACTGCCACGAAGACGCCCTGAGGGCGAGAAGCGACCGCATGCGCACGCATCCGCCTGGGTGACGGCAGATTGCTCGGCGAGCGCTGGCGCTTTGGCATGGGGGGTCAGATCAACATACTGTATGGAATATACTGTACGTATTCTGTACTGGCCATATGGAGCGTGTCTTGAGTGTACAGGGTTTGATGTGGTCAGATCAACATATGGAATGTCGGAACAGGTCAGCTTCATATATGGAGATCTAAGGGTGGCAGGCAGCGGGGGCAGTGTCTTGAGTGTACAGGGTTTGATGAGGGCCCAGGTAGGACCGGGCCTTAATTGTTTGGTCCTGTTGAGAACTCTAGTGTTCGCCGGCTGCCGGGCGCGGCTGAAACTAATAACTTTGGGGCAGTCTAAAGTCAAAAGTTTGATTGGCCAGGTATCAGTCAAAAGGGAGACATCGAAGAGGAAGGACGGCTGGGGGTGGATCAACATCTGTAATGTCAGAACAGGTCAGCTCCATATATGGAGATCTAAGGGTTTGTGGTTTGAAGTCAGATGTAGAGTTGCTGGCCGGCTACATATACGCAGATCTAGATGGACGTTCGGACTGACAGGTTTTACAGGTTTTCATAGAATCATAAGAAGGGCTTGCTTATGTCATCACGCAGTACGGCTTGTGTTTGACAGGAAATAATTCAAAATTTCAAATGTGACTTTTAGGAACCTTTGCCTTTAAAAAATACAGAAACATGGATTAGTTTCATTTTTGTTTGGGGCATCTAGGGAGCAAGGATAATCTCTAAAAGTGTGGAAAAACATATTTTTGACACATAAATAAATGATGTGTTTGTCTTAAGTTTAATGTGCACACTAAACTTTCAGCTCCAGTTTGCATCCCAGTGCCTTTATTACCAACCACTAGGTGGCACCCTAGGGCCGATGGTCATCTCCATCTTTGGGCATTGACCTTATTACTAGTCTCGAGACAGACTGTTGAGTCGACTCGCATGTTTTACCTGAGTCTATAATCGATGTGTAATCTAGTCCAGTAGGCGTATATCTATTCTACGTGCGAGCATAAATGAAGGGTTCTGTCTCTTTCTCACTTCCTACTTTTACTTCTCACTTTGATCTGCAACTGCAACACATCATGTGTTGATGATGTCATCGACATGCATGTAAGGAGAGAGAGAGAGAAACGCATCTGTAATTTCTAGGAAATGCTTCTGTGTGTGTGTGTGTGTGTGTGTGTGTGTGTGTGTGTGTGTTCTACTTGTATGGTCTTTGGTCATGCTCACACTGTTGATTCCGTCGACTAAAATTATGACGAATGTCCGTCGACTACCTTTTTTCACTGGGGAAAATGGAATAAATAAGAACTAAGCTATGATGACTAAAACTATGACTAAATATATTGACAATTCCGTCAACAAGTAAAAACGAGACAAAATGTTAAGGAAGGACTAGTGGAGAAGATCTAAAAATCAGAAGTCTAAAATCAGTCATTACAAAACCAAATACATGAATCTACATTTAACTGTAGATTTAGTCGACTAAAATCCTATGATATAATATTTAGTCGACTAAAACTAGACCGACACTAAAACATTTCAGTTGACAAAAATGTGACTAGAACTAAATGAAAATGTATTAAAAGCCTTTGACTAAAACTAAAATTAGCTGTCAAAATCAACACTACCGGTACATAATATTCTGCTTACACAATCCTGGGTCAAAAGTAGCAAAGTATAGTATAGGCCGTCGGGATCGGGCGTCGTCGCGTCGAACCCACGGCACACTGCCAGACTGCCCAGACAGATACGCCAGCCGCCTGGGCCAAACTAAATTGTATTTTGCACGCATGTCTGGATTAGCACCCCCAGGGGAACTACTTGATATGATTGATGGCACTTATCTCTGGAATTGCACTTTGTTTAAGTTATCTTTCGTTTACCTAAGGCTTGCCCCTTGTATTGAGCAGATTTTGTATCACTTACGAATAACAAATAGAAACAAGCTGATTTGTTTTACTACTACCTTTATCCCTCTCTGTCCAACACTACACTCAATGCTTAATGCTTCTTATTAACAATGCTGCCCTTTGTGTGCGTGTTTGTTCATGATAGGTGTGTGAATCTACACACGCGGATACATTCATTAACACTGTCGTGTGAGTGTATAAATAGCTGTGGTGTTAAGTGCATTTACTTAAGTACTGTACTTAAGTACAATTTTGAGGTAATTGTACTTTACTTGAGTATTTCCAATACTTTTGCTTCTACTCCACTACATCTCAGAGGCAAATATTGTAGTTACAATCTGCAATGGTCAAGAGGTGCACGTACATTCACAAACTGTGAACGCGTGCAGGATCCAAAAAAATAACTGAGAAAGGAGAGGAGATCCGCACACCGTTTCAAAAACTCCCAAAATAATGTATTGACAACAGAGCAGACAAAATATACAACATTTCAGCCGAAACTTTGTATTTTAGCTTTTAAAACGGTGTGCGGATCTCCTCTCTACTTCTACAATATCTCAATGTGTCGCAATGCGACGTATTGTGAGCCTGTAGATCTGCTATTTTCGAAAAGATTTTTATACATTAGAAAACTTGAAATGGGACATTCTGCACAATGAGTACTTTTACTTTTGGTACATTTTGATGCCGATACCTTTGTACCTTTTACTCAAGTGCATTTTAAATTCCTGACTTTTACTTGTAACGGAGTACTTCTATATTCCAGTGTATTGATACTTTCACAGTTTCACTTAAGTGAACCACTGATAAATAGCATACTGAATGTGTGTTTACTCACCTACTTCCGTGTGTGTCTGTGTGTCTGTGCGTGCGCGTGCTCCTGGCACAGGATGCCGTGGTGTCAGACTAGGAAGTGCTACTTCAGCTCGGGGGTCAACAAGCGATCGCTGGACTTGATCGAACGGGCCGCCTTCTTCGTGACCCTGGACGACGAGGAGCAAGGCATGATGGGAGACGACCCCGCGGGGAACCTGGACCGCTACGCCAAGTCTCTGCTGCACGGGAGATGCTACGACAGGTGAGGGAGAAAGAGATGGATCGGCTCCCGAGTTCTGAAATTATTCACACTTAACACTCGGGATGTCGAAAGTGACACTGTGTATGTTGTGTGTTTTTAACAAAAAAATACTTACCGGTAATTAATTAATGAATTATTGTAAAGCACTTTGTTACAACTTTGTTGGTATATAAATAAAGGTGGTATGGTATGATACACTAAACCCATCTCTCCATCTCTTCCTCTCTCCTTCCTCTGTCCCTGCCCTGGTATCTCTCTCTCTCTCTCGCTCTCTCTCTCTCTCTCGCT
Source organism: Protomyctophum parallelum (assembly GCF_964188405.1). Classification (NCBI taxonomy): domain Eukaryota; kingdom Metazoa; phylum Chordata; class Actinopteri; order Myctophiformes; family Myctophidae; genus Protomyctophum; species Protomyctophum parallelum. Next base: position 29,705,971 of record NC_139708.1, on the reverse strand, counting down.
CTCTCTCTCGCTCTCGCTCTCGCTCTCTCTCTCTCTCTCTCTCAGGTGGTTTGACAAGTCCTTCTCCATCGTCATCTATAAAAACGGGAAGAACGGGCTGAATGCAGAGCACTCCTGGGCTGACGCACCGACAGTAGCACACCTCTGGGAGGTGTGTGTGTGTGTGTGTGTGTGACAGTCACATACCTATTATAGTATGCCCCTCTTTAGTGATGTTGGCACGTTTTTGTAACTACAGTGTTGTTAAGTTTGGAATTGAACCGCTTCTCTTGTGAATAAGCCAAGTGTTTTTGCATTCTTTAACCATATGTACAGTATGGACACACATACACACACACACACACACACACACACACACACACACACACACACACAGGTCGGGTAGTTACTGGTCTAGCAGTCCATATATGGGCATATACGCTCCAGATTTGTGCTTTTGGGCATGTCCTGTCCAATAAACTGCATGCTGAATATGGGCCTACAGACAGTAATAAAGGTCTATAATAGGGTGATGCTCTTGAACATGGGTATTAATCCACTTGAAATGTAAATGAAATTGATGGTATCTGTGTGTGCTGCTCTACACCTGTCCCTCTCCTGCAGTTCACTCTGGCCACAGATGCCTTCCAGCTGGGCTACACAGAGGACGGACACTGCAAAGGAGACATCGACCTCTCTCTGCCTCACCCACAGCGCCTCGCATGGGACATCCCCACCGAGGTACCGTACATGTACACTTATACATACATACATACATACACACATACATATGCAGTGCCTCCCCTGGGACATCCCCACCGAGGTACCGTACATGTACATGCCCCAGATGTGGCCCCAGGGTGGTGGGCGGGATTCAGATTTTACGGGGGCCAGTTTCGAATTGCAGCCGTCCGTAGGTGCCCTTTGAGAGCGGTTTTGAAGGAGTCAAGGGATTTGCATGTCTTAATGACTGTTGGTAGGGTGTTCCACATTTTGGTGGCATAGGAGCGAAAATAATTTAGTCCCTTGTTTGTGCCGAATCTGGGTTGTACATGGTTCGTTGCACTACCTCTGGTGTTGTGAACGACAGTCGTTAAAAATTCTTAGAGCCTTTTATTAGGTGCTAAGTATACAGAAATGACAGCTGTTATGTATACTTAGCACCTAATAAAAGGCTCAAAATTTCCGTGCTGCTCCAGTACAGTGTCCTCCTCCTCCTTCTGCAACTTATGTCCCTGTACCTGTGAAGCACCGGATCAGCCGTTTCAGGCTTGAGGCGCGTTGGTATCCTAAATATGTATTGTACATGTCAGTGTCTATGCTTTGCGGAACTGTGCACGTGTGTGTACCAGTGTCGATTTTGTCAGAAAAAACATTGATTTAGTTTTAGTCATAATCTTTTGAATAAAACATTCGTTTTATCAGGCGTATTTTAGTCATCTGAAATATTTTAGTGTTAGTCTAGTTTCTGGCGACTACATACCATACGATTTTAGCCGACTAAATGTACAGTTGATTTAGTGGACTAAATGATTTGTTTGATGGTGTTTGATGGTGTGTAATGGCTCATTTTAGACTTGGTTGCATTGTGGTTTGTAGATTGGCTATTTCCAGCATGCAACCAAGCATAACATCACTTGTCTTTCAGTTCTACTGGATCACTTCTCCACTAGTCCCTCCCTAACATTTTTGTATAGTTTTTATTTGTTGACGAAATTGTCAATAGGTTTTGTCATAGCTTTATTCATCATGGCTTCGTTTTTTTCTAGTTTTTTCTCTCTATGCCTCACTGAGTGTCATGCTGGGTCTCTATGCCTCAATGAGTGTCATGCTGGGTCTCTATGCCACACTGAGTGTCATGCTGGGTCTCTATGCCTCACTGAGTGGCATGCTGGGTCTCTATGCCTCACTGAGTGTCATGCTGGGTCTCTATGCCTCACTGAGTGGCATGCTGGGCCTCTGTGCCTCACTGAGTGTCATGCTGGGCCTCTGTGCCTCACTGAGTGTCATGCTGGGCCTCTGTGCCTCACTGAGTGTCATGCTGGGTCTCTATGCCTCACTGAGTGGCATGCTGGGCCTCTGTGCCTCACTGAGTGTCATGCTGGGTCTCTATGCCTCACTGAGTGGCATGCTGGGCCTCTGTGCCTCACTGAGTGGCATGCTGGGTCTCTATGCCTCACTGAGTGTCATGCTGGGCCTCTGTGCCTCACTGAGTGGCATGCTGGGTCTCTATGCCTCACTGAGTGTCATGCTGGGTCTCTATGCCTCACTGAGTGTCATGCTGGGTCTCTATGCCACACTGAGTGTCATGCTGGGTCTCTATGCCTCACTCAGGGGAAGAAAGGGGTGCCCCACTTCCCTACACTTCCCGTGGTCTGACAGCTGACAGCTCGATGGCGCCGTACTATGGCGACACGCTCAGAGCAGCTCTCGTCTTATTGTTTGTCTTCATGTTTTATGTCTCTGTCTCTTCGTGCATTGTTGTTTATGACCGTAAGACACTACTGGACATAAGATTGGATGTTCCCAGCGATTGGAAGCCGCGGTATTTACCGAGAGAACTTTACAACAACAACAACGCGGATACCCCGCCACAGAGCAGCAACAAACACAGACGGGGGAAGAGAGGTGGCGTCCTAGTGAGGTTACGAGGACGACCTACCAGACCCCCGATCCCCAGTTTGCTGCTCGCTAACGTTCAGTCTCTCGATGAGAACAAGCTGGATGACCTCCACAGCCGCTTACGTTCACAACGGGATATAAAGAACTGCTGTGTGTTTTGCTTCACAGAGTCGTGGTTGAGCTCAAACACACCCGACAGGGCGATACAACCGGAGGGGTTCTCTGTGTTCCGCACTGACCGTTCTAGGACGGTCACGGGCAAGTCAAAGGGAGGTGGTGTTTCCTCATCAATGACACGTGGTGCACCGACGTGGTTATTGCCTCACAGTACTGCTCGCCAGTACTAGAACATCTCACACTAAGGTGCAGACCATTCTATCTCCCCAGGGAGTTCCCCTGTGTATTGCTAACGGCTGTTTACATTCAGCCAGAAGTCAAGGCAGCCGAGGCGTTGGATGAGCTGTATGGCGTCATTAGCAAACAGGAGACTATACACCCGGAGGCCGTATAAATTTTGGCGGGGGACTTTAACCACTGTAACATGAAAACTGTGTTACCAAAGTACTACCAACATGTCAAATGCCCAACCAGAGGGAATAAAACTCTGGATCACTGTTACTCCACCATCAAGGCTGCTTATAGAGCGCTACCGCGCCCTCACTTTGGGAAATCCGACCACCTGGCCGTGCTTCTACTCCCTGCCTTTAAGCAGAAGGTGAAGTGTGAGCAGCCCACAGTGAGATCGGTACAGAGCTGGTCCACAGATCACGTTACCAAACTCCAGGGCTGTCTTGATGCGACAGATTGGACCATTTTCAAGGACTCTGCCACGAGTCTGGATGAATATGCGGATTCTGTCGCCGACTACGTCAAGTTCTGTGTGGATATCTGCATTCCAGTACGTTCCGTTCGCTCCTATCCCAACCAGAAGCCATGGATTAACAGTGACATTCGCATCAAACTGAGGGAGCGCACCATCGCTTTCAAATCCGGGGATGTCGAACTCTATAAGCGATCCAGGTATGAACTGAGAAAGGCTATCAAAGCCGCAAAGAGACAGTACAGAGTCAAATTAGAACTCGACTACAGCGGCTGTGACTCGCGGCGAATGTGGAGCGGACTGCAGGCGGTTACGGGCTATAAACCCAAGTCAGGTAATATCACTGACACCTCCGCGTCTTTACCAGACGAGCTGAATAACTTTTTTGCCCGCTTCGAGGCTCACAACTCAGACCCGGGCACGGCGCAGAGCGCACCTGAGGCGGTGGACCTGCAGGTGACGCAGAGGACTGTGAGTAAAGCGTTCCAAAAAGTTAATGCTCATAAAGCTGCAGGGCCAGACGGGATAGCCTCTCGTGTCCTTAAGACATGCTATAACCAGCTGTCATGGGTTTACACAGACATATTTAACCTGTCCCTGTCATTGTGCGTGGTGCGGCGGTGCCATTGTGTTTTAAAAAAACAATAATTGTACCCATTGCCAAGAAAAAACCTGTTACCTGTCTCAACGATTATCGACCTGTTGCTTTGACATCTGTTCTCATGAAATGCCTGGAGAAAATGGTTATCTCTTATATCAAGAGCATAATTCCTGCTAGTATTGATCCTTTACAGTTTGCTTACTGTGCAAATAGATCTGTGGATGATGCAATCTCTCTTGCTTTACACACTGCCCTGGTACATCTAGAAAAGAAAAGCTCTTATGTCAGACTACTGTTCATAGACTATAGTTCCGCATTTAACACTATTGTACCATCTAAATTAGTGTTGAAACTCAGTGGCCTTGGTGTGGGCAGCTCCATCTGTAACTGGCTATTTGATTTTCTGACGGGTAGGCCCCAGTGTGTTCGCATAGGAGAGAGAAGCTCATCCACAATTCTCACCAGAACCGGTGCGCCCCAAGGCTGCTGCCTCAGTCCTCTGCTGTACAGCTTGTTTACATTTGATTGTGTCGCCAGATACGAGAATAACATCATAATTACATTTGCGGATGATACCACAGTGATCGGACTAATAACCGACGGTGATGAGAGGGCCTATAGGAGGGAGATAGAGGATCTAACTCTATGGTGCGATAACAACAACCTCTCACTTAACACCAATAAGACCAAAGAAATCATTGTAGACTTTAGGAAGTCCAAAGGCATCCACACCCCCATTTCCATCAAAGGGTCATCTGTCGACATAGTTGATAACTTTAAATTCCTGGGCATACATATCACAGACACATTCACATGGTCACTCAACAACGAGTACATCCTCAAGAAGGCGCAGCAGCGACTGTACTTTCTGAGGCGCCTTAAAAAAATTGGCTTAAGTACAAAAGGACTAGTGAACTTTTATCGCTGTATAATTGAAAGGGTCTTAACTGGCTGTATCACAGTGTGGTACGGTAACACGACCACTCAGGATTGCAAGAGGTTGCAGAGGACCATTAAAACAGCAGCTAAAATCATCGGCACTACAGAATTACCCAGTCTCCATAACATCTACACCACTCGCTGTATGAAAAAAGCCCATAACATCATGGAAGACACCAGCCACCCCGCAAATACCCTGTTCAAACTACTCCCCTCCAAAAAACGCTACCAGAGCATCAAATCTCGTACCACCCGTCTCAGTAACAGTTTTTACCCCCAGGCAGTCAGGCTGCTGAACAGCTGACCTTGAACTGTATTGCACTTCACTTCACTTGCACTTTTCTTTTCCTGTTTTTGTCTTTTCTTGCACTATAGATGTTTGTTATGTCCTGTGTATGTAAGACTGAGAGTGCTCTGAGCAAAATAAATTTCATTGTATGTATACTCTGTATCTATACAAATGACAAATAAACCTGAACCTGAACCTGAGTGTCATGCTGGGTCTCTATAGCTAAATTCCACTACCGCAACTTTCACACTCGCTCACTCTCCTCGCGTCCTCCACTCGCTCCTCGGCTCCGCCCCCAGCGAGGAGGAGAGGAGGAGGAGAGGATTCGATGCGAGGACAGAGTAGTGGTCAAATTTTCCTCTAGAATCGGAATGTACTACGCTGTCATTTCAAAGCGACGGCACATTCCGCGATCACTAATGACGTGTATTAATTCAATTCAATTCAAAGGGCTTTATTGGCATGGGAAAACATACGTTTACATTGCCAAAGCAAAAGTGGTGGAACAATACAGTGTCACACAGCTGGATCACTGGAACTCCGAACAGAGCCGTACAGTCAAAATAGACAATTCATCATTTTGTGCATGTAACCGAGGCCAATGTGTATGTATTGGTAACATGTGCAAGGCAAGGCTATTTATTCCTGAAATAGTGCATAAGCGCCAGGATGCGCACACGTATAAATCACCCCCCCTCCTCAGTCAGTCCTCCTCCGACGGTCTTTGCAAATAACGGACACTATAACAGGAATTAGGTATAGTCTCTCTGACTTACATATTCAGTTCAGTCCACATATAAAGAAATAATTTTTTGTCACCGTCATTCATAGCAGTCTGTCAGTCTGTGCATTCAGGCATGCACAGAGATAAATTAACTATAGCTTTTGAAGTGCGCACAATATAGCCGGCCTAATTTATATATCCTACTTTTATTATGCTTATATCACACAACGCAATAAAGCCAGTGGCTTGTTGTGGTCCTTTCACTTTCACATAGCCTATGTAGGCTAGATAGGCTACTTTATCATTCTGAAGCTCTATTCATTCAGCGAAAATGTGTATTTTGAACAAACAGCAAAGCTTTTTAGTGCGTGCATGTGTGTGTTGGGTCAGAGCGACTCGGCCGGTCGGCAGCTAGTGGATGGGGGGGGGGGGGGGGGGTGCATAGATAGTATCGGGATTCAAGCAGTGTTTTCTGTGCCACATGTGGAGGAGGCGGACTTATGTCACTGGAGAAGGAAAAAAACATGTACACGTGATGCGGAAATCCGCTGCGAGGAGACAAAATACCCCACCGAGCCTGCACCTGATGTACACTCGCTCTATGCGGTCTCGGAGAGCCCACTCGGCTCCTCCACTCAACTCCACTCTCCTCCTCGATGGAGCACTTTAACAATTGGAACGTGAACCATTTCCGGGTCACGCTGGAATGACCCCGAGTGACCGAGTGGGAGTGAGCGAGTGGCCGAGATTTTGGGTATTGGAATTTAGCTTATGCCTCACTGAGTGTCATGCTGGGTCTCTATGCCTCACTGAGTGTCATGCTGGGTCTCTATGCCTCACTGAGTGGCATGTTGGGTCTGTCTATTCCTCACTGAGACCCCCCTAGGAAAATATGCAAAAAATAGAAAATATTAAAAAGCTACTACTGTGGAAGGGTTATCATATATTAATTTACTTATATTGATCCTATAAACAATTTAATATACTGTAGGTATAGTTTTTTCCATGAGCACTGGCTCATGGACTAAGAACCAAAAAGAACTGAACCGGTTCCCATTGGGAACCAACCGGTGGAAAAGGGGTCTGAGTGGAATTGCTGGCTCTTTCTATTTCTGCAAAAGACAACGATCTCTCTGTGGTGTCTGTGCACAAATACGGTCTGGAAACATTACCATTAGCACTGGAGACTGGCAGATGTAATGCCACTCCAGAGAAAGAGAGATAACCGTTAGTTTTGTGAACTTGGTGAAATTGAAAGTGAGGTTCTCTTTTTGCTTTATTGCCCTAAATATGATGACATAAGAGAAGCATTTTGTTATGTATGATGTCTTCTATTTGTGGTGATTTCCTTGAGTTAGAGTGATTATGAAAACATTGATATCTGTTTCGTTAAAGGAGCTTTTGTTGTGGCTTATTTTATTTGTCAAGCTTGGGAGTGAAGACGGAACACTCTAATTTACTGTTTTATATGAATATACTGTAAACATGTAAGTGTAAAATGGTGTCTTATAAACCCATGAGGGTTGGGCACTTTGTGTACAGGACACGAAAATAAAAATAATCAATCAATCAATTTATCAATAATATAGTAGCATCTATAGCTGTAGCATATATACGTACTCTTGCCATTTCCTGTCTTTGGCAGTACACCATAAAACCCTGTTAATTTCACCCGTGGGGATATTCTGACAACCATTATTATTGCAATTATACCCTCCCTAAATGGGTCCTTATTTGATTCCATTTGTACACTCAAGGGTTAACCCATTTAGACCTGAGGACGCATCTGGACGCACTTTAACCATTATTTTAAAACTAGCTGTTGGAAAAATAGCAGATCTACAAGCTCATAGCGCGCACTCGGTGCCTGTTATTAGATATTATTAGATCTGTTATTAGATCTGCTATTCTTTTTTGAAAATTAGTGAAAATGTGGCGCAAATCATTGGATATATATTCTTTCACAGTTGGACATTTTCAGATAGGTGTCGGCGGCAGAATACATTTTGGGGCTCCTTGGGGGGGTTTTCAGAAAACTGTCAGTATTTAGAAGACATTCTCAGCACATACATACTTACTTTATTGCGCCACAGGTTGGCTGAGGAACAAGGTTGAATTCTTGAACCTACAGCAAAGCACACGCAGGCCATTGACTCCCGTAGTTGTTTTCATGTCCCTACGGGTCAACTACGGGTCGTATTGTCATTGTTTTCATGTCCCTACGGGTCAACTATGGGTCGTATTGTCATTGCGTGCCCTTTGTCGGTCCGTCCGTTAGCATTTCCTTGACGGCGCTGTCATTCGATGCAGTCCCAATTTGCCTTCACATAGGAGTTTAGTACCGAGATAGCTTGAACCGCTCTGCCCAATCCGATCACTTGAAGCACTATTCCCAAGGTAGTACCAGTGGTGGCAAAAGTACTCTATATTCCTACTTAAGTAAAAGTATCAATACTGTAATATAGAAGTGCTCCGTGACAAGTAAAAGCCCGGAATTCCAAATGTACTTGAGTAAGTACAAAAGTATTGGCATCAAAATGTCCTTAAAGTGCCAAAAGTAAAAGTACTCATTGTGCAGAATGTCCCATTTCAAGTGTATAAACAACTTTTGAAAATAGCAGATCTACAAGCATAAGTACTTACATCAATCAAATGTATTCATTAATCCTGGCGGGCCGGGTAGAGCAGTGGTTCCCAAACTTATCAAGGACCCCCAAATTGACACAGCCCGCGGACCCCCGTTTGAAAAGATGTCAGGGACCCCCATAAGAAAATATGTTTACGGTATAGCAGTGATTCTCAACCCGTTTATTTTCAAGGACCCCCAGTTTGACATGCAGATTAGTCTATAGACCCTCATTTAATGGCATTTCTATCTCTGGGACCCCCATTTATATTGTAAAATCAATGGTAATTTAACTCTGAGAGTGTTCAAATGGACCCGTTACTTCCATTTGTACACTATCAGAGTTACAGACCCATAAGGGTCCATTTGGTTCCAAAGTATCATTTAGCTGGGGACCCCCTGGAACTCCCTCAAGGACCCCTGGGGGTCCCCGGACGCCAGTTTGGTAACCACTGGGGTAGAGGCTTGGGGTGGCCAATGAATCAGACAAGCAGCATGTTTGAGCTACTGTAAATCAGGGAGTGCGAGGCACAGACCCTCCATGGGTAAACAAGAGCAGGCCCTAAGGCGAGACATTAATGTCTTAACCGTTGAGCCATGCGACAGTGAACTGCTGTACAAACGTATAGTAACCACTTAAGCCCACTATACATTTCAGCCAATTGAAAACGGACGATCTACAAGACTTTTTTGCGCTCCTTGGCCGCGTGCGTGCACAGACAGCATTACATGCACAGAAAACCGCCTAATAATCGATTAACTATTAACATCCCTAGTATTGAATGTCAGCAGTGTATGTGACTGACATGCAGGGGGATGTGAGGGAAATTCCTTGTTGCTCACCGATTTTTCAAGGGTGAAAGTGAAAGTAACAGGGAATTTCCCCTCGCATCACCCTCCGTATCGGTCGCTCCCAGACACTCCGTAGATTGGTTTCCTACATTTCTTTCTACATTAGTTTCCTGTGTGTACTTGAGGTCATTTGCAGTCTGATTACTTCACTCTTAACTACTTCCTTCCACATACTTTGAGCTAGAAAAGTTCTGACCTGAGATCAGATTCTATAAATGTCTTCTACATCCTGCATTTCTGAAAAAGCTATGTTTCTATGTCAGTCGTTCTTCGATTTTTCAAAAATAGCAGACCTACAAGCTCGTAGCGTGCCACTCGGTGGCGCGCTATGAGCTTGTAGATCTGCTATTTTTCAATAGCTAAAGCATAGCATAATGCTAACACCAAAAGGGGTTCCCGCCCAAAATGGGTTAAGTGGCATATATACCACTTTTGAAAGTGGTATATATACAGTTTTTGTGGAGTGGTACCAAATACCAAAGACCACTTTTGGAGGTCGCCCTTTATGCGAAAAGGAGCAGTAATGGAAAAAAGACTTGCATTTTGTACTTAAGTAAACATATCAACACTGCAGTGTAGAAATACAAGTAAATGTCCGGAATTCAAAATGTAAAAGTACAAAAGGATTGTCATAAAATATACTTTAAGTACCAAAGTAAAAGTACTCATTGTGCAGAATGTCCCATTTCAAGTTTTTCAAATGTATACAACATCTTTTTGAAAATGGCAGATCTACAATGCGACGCATTGTGAGCTTGTAGATGATTTAACTCTCCACTTGAAATGCCTGCATATACTGTAGCTGGGCCATGGATACAAGTAAAGTACAATTATTTGTAACCTGCATTCATACATTTCCACGGTGGGTGGCTACATAGCTAAAACATATTTTGACCACATGGCTGGTCTTCATCATGGCTTAGTGGTAACTCGTCATAAATCATCGTACAACAGAGAGGAAACTGCCGTGGCTCTCTCTGTGTGCTCTTTCATTAGACACCTCTGCCCTTTGTAATTCTTGTAATTTGGTTGTCTCCCACGCCGTCCTGTTCCATTGCTGCCATTCTTTCCATTGCTGCAACATTGCAATGCATCTGGTTATGGTTATGGTGTGATAAGTCTGAAAGGGTTTTGGTGCCGTCTTGAGTATTTATTGGCGGAAGTCCAGCATCGTTCAAGCATGTGTTCATAAGTCTCACGAACGAACAACATTTGTGGAGCAAAGATGCCATTCAATATGATAGCCTTCAAGATGAGCAGATGTTAATCCTGTTATTCCACGCTACATTAAAAGAAAATGTCTTGTCTGAAGAGTTGTCATTTACAAGATGAGATCACTACAGTCTCTGTGCTATTTCTCCAAAACACCGGTAGAAACTTTCTTTCCCTCTTTCTTCTCTCTCTCTCTCTCTCTCTCTCTCTCTCTCTCTCTCTCTCTCATATCTCAGGTCCAGGCCCAGGTAGCCAGTTCTCTGGCTGTTGCCCAGGCGTTGGCAGATGACGTGGACTGTCATGTTTTCCCGTTCAGGGAGTTTGGCAAGGGGCGCATCAAGAAGCTACGCATCAGTCCCGATGCCTTTATACAACTCAGTCTGCAGCTGGCCTACTACAGAGTGAGACACACACACACACACACACACACACACACACACACACACACACACACACACACACACACACACACACACACACACACACACACACACACACACATTAACAATGTATTTATGTCCACACAGAAGAAATTGCATACAAGGACATAAATAGTTCAGGTGCAGCAAAGTTGCATCCACAAAATCAAGGAATATGTCCTCAGTCATGATACAACAAGCATGTCATGTCACCCAGCATTCCATGGGCACAAGCAGTGTAGGCATCGCATCCTAAGTACGAAAACCCCCTCCAACAACCAGTCCGTGGGCATGTCCCAGGCTGGACCACCAGAGGAAACAATGTCCCAGTCCACTCCTGCATTGCCACCCGGTGTCATATCGTTCTCCGTAGCGTGGCTGATCCCATGGGCCCAAAATCCACCCACTGTTGTTTCGACAGCGGACGGACACACCACTAGAAGGCCAGGTCCAACACCTCTCTTCCAGATAGCTGCTCATGGGAAGGTCCACCAAGCAGCACCGGCTGTCGGTATACTCCCATCGGTGAGCAGTGCCTTGTAGTATGCAATTCAATTCAATTCAAATTTATTATAGTGTCAACTCACAACAAGTTGTCTCAAGACACTTTACAACCAACAAACATTCCACCCAGAGCAAGCAATATTGCGACAATGGTAACGAAAAACTCCCCTTTAGGAAGAAACGTCAGGCAGAACCCGACTCTAGGTTGGGCGGCCATCTGCCTCGACCGTGTCGGGGGAGGGGGGGGGGGTAGAGGGGGAATAGGAAGAAAGAATAGAAGAGATAGACAGGGTGGGGGCTCCGTGGAGGGGCCTGGTCCACATCTGGTCCAGGTCCTGCTCTGTGAGGCCTGGTCCATGGTCACACTTCTTAGATTTTTTTTTTTTTGCGGCTTACGCCTTTTATTGATTTTTGAAGGGACAGACAGTAGGCTGACAGGAAACGGGAGAGAGATGGGGGATGACATGCAGTAAAGGCCGTGTCGGGTCCGGGAGTCGAACCCGCGGCACACTGCGACTGGATTACCAGTCCGGTGCCCAGACCGTTACGCTACGGCCTGGGCCCATGGTCACACTTCTGATGGGTTCCATGAAGAGGCCTGGTCCACGGTCACACTCGGCAGTCAATTGGGGGTTAATATTAGAGGTCCACGGAACTGCGACGGGGAAGACGAGCATGCGACCGTGTTGGAGCACACAGTCCACAGAGGTTGCACATGCATCTTAAATCTGCACCCACTACATTAACGGTGGTAGTTACAACGGAGCAGTTTAATGTCATGCTCAGGACACACACACACACACACAGATCCACCTGCAGCTTTACAGTTTTTGTAATGCGTTACATGTAAACCATTTATTGCATATTTCTACATGTACAAAATTAATTCCATGCAAAACCTTGTCACAGTACCTTGTCACAGTATGTAGTACAAATATCCACATCCCTTTTGTTTGGACACATAAAAAACGCCTATTAAACATGTGTTTTACTTTCCCTCCCCCATTCACTCCTCCATCTTCTCTAACTTCTCCTATCTTCTCCTATTTGTACTTCTTCTTCTTTGCATCTCCTCGTGTCTTTCTGTCTCTCATTTCCTTCTTGCCCTCTCCCTCCTCTCTCCCCTTCTCCCCCTCTTCCTCTGTTCTCCTCCTCCTCCTCTACTCCTCTCCCTCCGCTCCCCTCCTCTCCTCCAGGATCGTGGTGGTTTCTGTCTGACCTACGAGGCCTCCATGACCCGTCTGTTTAGAGAAGGTCGCACAGAGACCGTCCGCTCTTGTTCCAACGAGAGTTGTGCCTTCGTCAAGGCCGTGGATGCTGGAGAGGTAAATGACCCTAACTACTTGTTTCAATTATTTTTTGAATATCGCATCTACAAGCTCACAACACGTCATATGCGTGCGTGCGTGCGTGCGTGCGTGCATGCGCGCACGCATGTTCTGCGACGTGCAACACACAGTCATACTATCATAATGAGATGCAAGACGCATATAGCCTATATTGAACTGTGTGAAGTGGGAGTAGCTAAAATGTGTGTTTCTACTACCCAGACCCCCTCCCCACTCGACCTAATAAAAATATATTTACGAGTCATGTGAGAACATGTCTTACACAGAGACATTCTTGTTGTGTGAAGTGTGAAAGGCCAACATGTTTGTGAAAAGGGCTTGTGAACACATACAAAAGATTTGTGTGAAATGGGACACCAACTATTTAAGCTACGTTGACAAACAAAACTAGTTTAGCCTGTAGAACTTCCTGTCTCCTCATGTCCCCAAGTAACACTGTCCTCTGAAAGGCCATCTGCAATAACCTAATATTAAGTATACTGCGCACCCATTCACCTTTGCAGCTAAGTGTCCCTTTCTCGGACTGCAACTGTAGCCTACTTACTGTATAAGACCCATTTATTGAAATCCCAAACATGGAATATACTTGGACCATGTATTATGCCACATATAATGCCTGTCTCAGGACGGCCACCAGTATACAGTGGATAACTTCCCAGTCTTTCTGGGTAAGTTGGGTAACTATATAGCTACTTTAACCCTGAAATCCCAATTTTGGGCATGTCATTATAGGCTAAGAAGAAAGGACAATTGCTGATCTACAAGGTCACAACATGCCGTAATGTGTTGTGAGCTTGTAGATCGGCTTTTCCCCAAAAATAAGTTTTGATAAATTACTTATTTTAAAATGTGTAGCGCAGTGGAATAGAGTAGACACTATGACACGTCAAGAGTCAATTAGTACTATAGGCTATACATTTGTGTTCTGGTAATATCATTGATCACTTGTTTTGCATGTCCGTGGCAAAAATTCAATATTAATGGAAATGTCCATCACATTCACAAGCTGGCAAAGTGATTTCCCCGGGTGCAGATAGCTGCTGTATTATCATGGTTATTGGTGGTGGCGGCAATATTAATACTTTTAGTCTGGATATATCAAATCCTGTGTTGAGGATCACACAAGAATAGCATCACTTTATGGACAAAATAACACCCAAAAGGGTTCATAATTTCAGTCTGCTTGAGGTGTAATGCAGCTTTAAACAAAATAGCAGACAGTGGCACTGGTACATATCTGAACTCATCTTCTCACAGTGCGTGTCAACCACATAGCCGACACTTCTCAGCTTCAATGATGTTTTTCATACCAATCATTGCATAGAAGCATCATGGTTTTGTTGTGCGTACACACCCATGGTACTGTGCCAAGAGAACTCACAAATCAAACGCACTAACAGTACACGCAGTCAAGTTGTCTACAGTCTACCGATGTTAACCATCTCAAACCCTCACCCTAACCTCCCACGGGGAAGCACACCTAAACCTAACCTAAGAGTCTGTTTAATTATTTAATAATTTAGTTTTATGAAGGTTTACATTTTATACTGTGAATGAATTGCACTAGCAAAGTGTAACATGCAGTGAGGACGGAACGTTTGTTCTACCCCATTGGTTCTCTGGGGTCCTAATATAAGGAGTGTTCTACCCCATTGGTTCTCTGGGGTCCTAATATAAGGAGTCTTCTACCCCATTGGTTCTCTGGGGTCCTAATATAAGGAGTGTTCTACCCCATTGGTTCTCTGGGGTCCTAGTATAAGGAGTGCCGTAACAGAGGCCTGTCATGTCAGCTGTCACTCAACTCAATGAAGGCGTGTTTTGGGCTGTAAAACAATCTGCCCATTTTGACCTATTTAGTTTTTCTTGCAAATATTTGATGCTGCTGCTTTAGATTCTACCAGCATATAAACACAGCAGAGGCCCTTCCAGGGACCCCTGGGTGCCACAGGCACACAGTTTCATTCGACTATGAATGGGCCTTTTGCGCCATGACACAGTACGTGCCCTCTTGCCCTTATATGCTCCAAAGGCTAACTGAGCTGACAGTCCTGGTCCACCTAAATGCTCCGGGGTATGCCCTATAGGTATACCAGGGTCAACTCACATATGTTACCCGAACCTAAAAGTCTATGTACGTGACCTGCCTCGTCTAGAGGCGACACCCAGGACTACGTGAGTCATAGCAAGCTCTGCCACGTCCAGGTTATAGAATCTTGCAAAAAGTTGACGGAGATGACCAACTTGCAACCGTACACACGATATGGTTCAAGAGTTATAAGCCAAAACGTAAAGTGGGCTGTTATAGCGCCACCATGAGGCCGACCGATATAATTATAAGTTAATTAATTTGAGTAATTATTATGAACCTATTATTATGACGAGACAAGACAAGCTGTCAGCCAATTTCATTGGGAAAAAAATGCTGTCTGTATTACACTATACACTATTATACTTATTACACTATTACACTATTATACTTAGTACATTTATTACACTTGCACTTATCGGATTGAGGGAACATAGGGTCTGTTTTGGAATGGGGGAACATAGGGCTGAGGGAACATAGGGCTGAGGGAACATAGGGTCTGTTTTGGAATGGGAGAACATAGGGCTGAGGGAACATAGGGCTGAGGGAACATAGGCATGACCCCCTTTGTTATAGCTAGCATGTTGTTAGCATGCTAATGTGTAGCTAGTAGCCTCAATGTTATGTTAAGTGCAGAAAACGTAATATGGTGTGACACTTTATCATAATGGTGTGACTGTTTTCCTGTCACGCCATGACTTTTGTCACATCATATGATACAAACTGTATTTTCCTACAGATATAACAATAAATAACAAAGTCCCATGCTTCTTTTGTCCATTTAAACATTTTCACCTAAAATCTGCAACTATCCACAATAAATTGTTTAATTTCGTTTTATTCAGTCATTGCCATGTTATTCAATGTTAAAGCAATTTTCCTGTTGCTGTTTTTCCTGAGTAATTGTTAAATCAATCTGTAAAGTTCAGTACTCACTAATAAGTAGGTTAAAACACAGTTTGCTTTGAAAAATAAAGATATGATCATACGGTGTGACACTAAATCATTTGGTGTGACGTTCCAAATAAAAATCATACCTTTATTAATGATGAAACCATTAATGTTCATGGATTACATAGCAAATAGTCTAAGGAAGAGTCACAAATATTTGTGTAATTTTAGAGAAAGTTTTGTCACAATAAATACAAAATATATTGAAAGACTGATAACATGGGCCTCACATTGAGTGTTGATTACGGAAATAATATACAGATTTAATACATTTTCACAAAACTATAGTGGATCACAGGTTAGTTATGATAAAGGACTTTGATAAAGTGAGCAACTTAAGAAAGGTGTACTCCATTTTCATTTTATAAACATTATTGTCATGTCACACCATATGACGATTTTAGGTACAACAAAATGCTGAATAAATTCTGATTCCAATAAAATATCTAAAAACAAAATGTTTCCATAAAGATGAGAGTGAGTAGAACAAAAGTAAATCATTTTTATTCCTGTTATTTAAAGGTTTTTAAAAAACACTTTTTTTGGGGTGTCACGTCACTGACCCATATATATATATATATATATATAAAGAAGTACATTTTGATACGAATACTTGTGTACATTTATTCAAGTATATTTTGAAATCGGGACATTGCAGCATTGATACTTTTACTTCTTCCACCGCTGGTGCTCTGGCTACACAGAGCATTATTCAGTTCTTATCTTCTTTGATCTCATATGAATAATCTAAATACATTTATATCAAATATTTTCAAAATCATATTATCAGATGCTCATACTTACATGCGCGCGTGTGTGTGTGTGTGCGCGCACACACTGATATTGCCATTAAAAAACGCAAATCTACTCCTAGATTCTAGAACTGCAGGGTTTTTGTTTGCATGAATACACACGAGGCTCTCTGTGATGCACCGACTACAGTTTTTTTTTCGGTTCAACAGGGAGCGGAGCGTTGCGGGCAGCTGTTCCGACAAGCGGCGGAGAAACACCAGAACCTCTACCGATTGGCCATGACGGGAGACGGGATTGACAGACACCTGTTCTGTCTGTACGTGGTGTCCAAATATCTGGGGGTGGACTCGCCCTTCCTCAAAGAGGTAAGACAGCGTGGCCATCGGTGGTCTTTCTACTTTTAGCGTTTGGCACCCGATCAAGTCCAGAGAGACGAAATGCGTCGGTCGGGGTAAGTGGCGTGAACCTTTCTAAAATGGTTTAACCCGTTTAGACCTGAGGCCAGATTCTACAAAATGTCTTCTAAATCATGACGGTCTTCTGAAAAACCCATGTTTCTTATATGTTTCAGTGGTTCTCAAACTATTTCATGTCAAGGAGCCCCAGAATTAACTGTAATTGGCCACGGACCCCCATCTGAAAATATGTTGTTCCAGGGACCCTCCCAGAAGCAAAGATTTTAGTTAAATTTGTTCGCTCTGAAAGAATATCTATTGAAAGATTTGCGCCACATTTTCACGATAAAAAAAAAGCAGATCTACAAGCTCATAGCGCCGCACTATGGGAGACTAGTGTTAAGATAGCAAGGATATGCTACAAGTAAGCAGTCGCATACCTAGCATTTTGAGCTTTTAGTGAAATAACATAGGCCTACTGTAACATGTTGCTTCGATATAGGCCACATACTGTAGGCAATGGCCTAGGGCGACAGATTACCAAGGCGGTGAATGGTGAATAACAAGTTTGGCAACATGTACGGTGTGTGATAGATATGGGTCAAACTCAACCCACAAGAGCACAATCTATGCATCCATGTCTATAAATCAGCAGTCAGCAGTCATTTCTCAGCATCTAATCCCAGTAAACGACATACTCGTCTCTGCCATTAGCATGTGGTGTTCTGCCAGGATACACCGTTTTCAAAAGAGCTTTATTGGCATGACAAAATGTATGTTTACTTTGGAAAAGGTAAACATTTGGGTCACTTTTGGGACAATAACATCATCTTCATACAAAAAAGCCTCAGACTGGCCTGGGCCATGGCTCAGCGGTCCAGGCACCTTGGCCGGTAGCCCAAGTCTGGCAGTGTGCCACGGGTTTCGACTCCCGATCCCGATGCCCCCCCATCTCTCTCCCCATTTCCTGTCAGCCTACTGTCTGTCCCTCTATAAAAAATATTAAATAAAGGCGAAAGCCAGAAAAGGCATTAAAAAAAAAGCCTCAGACTTCAAATGTTTATGTGCAGTAGGTCTATGTCTGAGGTCCACGGATAGTGCAGGAAACGCATTGTTTAGTAGTCAAAAATGTTGAGAACCCCTGGCATAAGGCATACCGCGGTATCGAGTTCATAACCGCGATTATTCTTTTTTTTTTATGAAAATTTGTATCCCTTGAATTTGTAACCCATTTTTCATCTGGTGCAAATTGCCTAAACTGCAATCCTGGGCACTACTCTCCCTCTGCCAACCCGGGGAGAGCCCCAAACTGAGCTCATGCTTCCTTCCAATGCATGAGGAGTGAGCAGGCCGCATACTGCACAACCGTGCCCCTTGTTATTAATATTCGTTAATATAACGATTACAGGGGTTAAAGTTTTCCGTCCCCAGGACCGATTTCCGTCTATATACAAAGTAATCTACTCAGGGTTGTTTAGTCCATGATGAACCGCCTCTGTGAAGTAACTGATAGAATCATACCCATTGGGATTGTCCAACAGTGTAGGGATGCAGAATAAGCTTGTGTTGGGCTGCAACAGTTAAACCAGAAAGATGCAATTCTCGAAAATTTGAAAAGTGTGGTTGCCGCAATCGCTAATATAGGCCCCTCCCACAAATTTTGCTAGCCAATAACAATGTCACGTCACCCCTGTGTTTGTTCAAACACTAAAATTGCGTAAATACAAACATTGAAGACGAAGGTGAGGATGCAAATTGTGATTGGCCGGAATGAGATGACGTATGATGATATGAGCTTCACACGGGTTTAGTGTGTTTAGTTGGTGTTGACAACCATTGTTTAGTTAACATCATTGACTGTCTGCCGAGGGCCTCTGGAGGAATTAAGCTTTCCAGTTCTAGCTTATTATACAGTACATTTGGAGGACGTCTTTTGTGTTTCCCTTGATTTATTAGTATAGTTATTTCCAGGGTTTAGTGCTGGTTTCGATATTTTAATACAGCATTTATAAATGGACCAATTCCAACAGTTAATCATCTCTCAGTCCTTTTATGCCCATACTGCATACTCTATTATGGAGATCTCTATACCCCCCCCCCCCCTCTCTCTCCCTCTTTCTCTGTCTCTCCAGGTCCTGTCAGAACCATGGCGTCTCTCCACCAGTCAGACTCCCGTTCAGCAAATGGAACTCTTTGACCTGAAGAACCACCCAGAGTTCATTTCTCTGGGCGGCGGATTTGGACCTGTAAGCTTACGTTTCGTTGTTACAAATTTGGCAGTCACTGGTGCTGAAACACATGGATATTACAGTAATTATTGATACAATGTCAATTTGTAATAACATAGATGCTAACTAAGGTGTGGTTTGGGCCATTGAATTAAACCAGTTGAATCACTTGGGTGGACTTGGGTCAGGTCTTATAATATCACACCGTTTGGACGAACGCTAAAACCCTCTCGTCTCGTCTCGACCCTTTGGTGTGGTTTGGGCTTTAGTATTGCTCAAAAGTAACTCAGTATGATTTGAATCACGCTGCACTGATTGTTTTGTACATATTGAATGTAATTGAAATTCAAGACATAACATTGCTTTCCTTTGATTTGCATTCGAACATTACATTGCATTTTCAATATACGAGTGTTGTTTCATGTACTGATCAGTTTGTATTGTATTCTGCATTCCACTATATTCTCCTTTCCCTTGTGTTCCCATCAGGTGGCTGACGATGGTTATGGCGTGTCCTACATTATTGTGGGAGAGGACATGATCAACTTCCATGTGTCGTCAAAACACTCCTGTACCCATACAGTAAGTAACAAATCACTCAGTTTCTGCCAGTGTGACACCAATTTGGCGAATTGATCACCATAGCCTATCATAACTTAATGTAGTAGGAAAGCACAGCCGCACCTCCAGTTATTCATCTCTAAATAGCAGTTTGATCATGAATATCGAAAGAATAGCCTGCAAGTCTTACCAATCTGATGACCCTGGATAAAATCTATGTCCAGTCTCTATGTAGGACGGTGGATACTATTGTCGTATTTGTTTTTGAAAATCTCTGCATCTAGTCTACATGGCGACGCTTACAAAAGTCTCTCTGTCCACACGACAACGGTAACGTAGTCACTGTCAGTCAAAAATCTACACTTTGGCCGGAGTTTCAAACTTGACACGTTCAGCAGGCAAGGACTCAGGGACTCAAGGACTCAAGGGAGTGCAGTGCCTGCTGTCGAGTAGTTTTGAAATTCAGTTGTCCAGTTTTCTGCCCAATCCATTTTGAAGTTGACTGGGCCAACAATGTGTTAATTTTTCCTTGATTTCGCTTCTCTTCTTAACATTTTGCCGTTCTTGCGTTTGGAATTATGCTACTATACTTTTTCTCTTACTTTCATACCCTTTTTCTATCGCCTACTTTATTGTCCCACCTTTTGTCCACGCTTTTTCTCTTTCTCCCTGTCTTTCACCCATCGCACAGCCCTCTCCTTCCTCCCCACCACCTTTTCTCCCTCACCCCTCCTCTTCTTTCCTCGCCATTTTCACTCCCTCACCCCCATCACCTCCTCCATCTCTCCCTTATCGCAACGCAACAGAAACGGTGACAGCCACTGAAAAAAGACGCATTCGACAAAGAAGCATGCACAAAATACATTCTATACGATTCCTTTCATAGAAACACAAATTGGAACTAATAATTGAGTTGACACAAATACTCCCTTTCCCTCAGGACTCGCACAGGTTTGGGGCCCAGGTCAGTCGTGCTCTCCAGGACATCCTGGCACTCCTTAGCTCTGCTCCCAAAACCACCTCGTCCTCCAGAGGCCCAGGTCAGTCTAAGAAGATCCTCTGAACACGGATGGGACCTTCATACCTCCTGAGACAAAACCATGAAAACACTGAATTGGCATGTGCAAACAACTTCTCTCAACACCACACACAGACACTGCCGCAGGGTTTTCCTCTAGAACAATAATCATTTTGGTATTTTTTTAGAACAAACTGGGAAGCCTCTCAACCACAATCCCAGAAGTATATACGTCTACAGAGCGTTCCGAATATTCAGAGCTGCTTCCGAATGTTGAGTTTCAGATCCTTTTTACCCAACGGACGTCTTAATTGTGTCAAGGTCTTAGAAGTTCTCCTTTATTATCCCCCCACGCCATTCAAAACGTATTCAGTCCACTACCTGTGTGTGTGTGTGTGTGTGTCTGTGTCTGTGTATGTGTCCATGGGAAGAGAGGGGGAGATGAATCTTAATGATGGTGAAAAGAGAAAGACTTGAGAGCTGTTTTGTTGTTTGTTGCCAGGAAATTAGGTGAATGGTGAATTCCACCTTGGTGAGTTTGTGGTTTTCCCCTTTTGATGAGGATTCAGTAATAATAAATATGCCTTTTGAATAGAGAAAAAGAGGAACTAACCAGGTGCTCAACGGAAATAGCAAAACGTGATAATGATCAAAAGGTGCTCACAAAAATGGGATCAAGACATAGATAAAAAGAGAGTATCTGGGCACTACCGGTCTGTATCTGTATCTGTATCAACTATTCAAAAGGCATAGATAAAAAGAGAGGATCCGGGCACTCAAAGTGAAAAACGAGGAAAGCCTTTATTTAATTAAAAAGGCAACTGCTAACATGGTTCGACCAACAAGGTCGAAGAAATGTTGGCAGTTGCCTTTTTAATTCAATCATTTAGTTTGTAGATGATTAAATATTTATTATAAATATTTATGATTCTAAAGTATTACCAATGATTCGTTTCAGGGTCAGGGAAACCAATCAGGGTCCTAGCTTAAATTTGTACGTTTCACATTTTGAGATTATTGTGCCATTTTTCTTTTGTTGCAAAACAACTCAATCCTAGTTCAAGCAGTTTCCAAGACGTTTTGGTGACTGAACTGGAGAGATTTATTTATGACACCCAACGGAAGGATAGATGGAAGAACAGAAGGAGAAGTTCAAATATCTATTTTTAGTATTTTACTTTTTTATATTTTTTTTATCAGGAAACATAATTGGCCTAATTCAGATGTTATATAGATGGCCTAGTTCAGATGTTTAAGATCATTTTGAGGGTGCACTTGATTCTTCTGGTACAGTATGTTTATGTGTTTTATTTAACCTAAGAAGATGATGCATTGTTTCTAGAAGTCATCATAAACCAGAACACCTCAAGGATAATTATGGTCAATTAAGCTGCTGAACTTTGTTGAAGTTTTTGTGGCTTTTCACAGTGGATAAATTTGTTTAGATTTGAATATGACATTTTCATTTTTCTTTTAGCTATATTGGCAGAGGTTCATGGTTGTGGGGAGATGGAATCTTCAAAATGATGAAAACCTTTATCACGTCACAATTTTAACGTATAAAAGAGTGAATGCATTTTTTTCAAAAAGCGCCAGTCTCTGCCTCTGTTGGTCTGAGACGGACACTTGTTTTCCACCACAAAGTCTGGTGTACATTGTAGTATATGATTTCCTTCAATGCAATTCCTTATGGAACCAAATTATTATTATGTTTTAAGTGTATTTTTCCTTTGTTGTAAAAAGAAGTCTTTTAGCTGCTGTTGGTGACATCAGATGATGTTCTTGTGAGCAGCGATGTAGTGGTGCAAAATACCCTAATCAAGTTGAAGGGCCACACGCAGGATTAAAATGTTACATCTGTGAATGAATTATTCATTATAATAAATGCTGCTTAATGTTGTTATAGTATCCCACTCCTTTGCCAAGAAATCAAGGTGGAATGTTGCATACAGTTTTAAGTTAGTTGCCTCGTTTTTCATGGCGCGTTCAGTTAATACGCTTTTGATTCATTAGGGTAGCCGCAAACAAAAGCGTTTTGACAGCTGCTGCTAAATTGCTATTTTTGCTAATGCTTAATTAAATTAAGTCGGCCTTTACTCTCCACTACATCCCTGTTCACATGTGACCAAAGTGTGTTGTATTTCTATTTGTAGAGATTATTATATGAGTTTAGAATCTTAAACACCTCAAATCTCATAGTGGCTACTGTCTATAAACTCAGGTTTAACACAACACATAACTGCTTATTTCCTAATCCGTTGTCTGGTTTGATGTTTCGTTTTACAACCTTAATTTTCATTTAAATCCAATAGATTTGAATCACATTGTAACGGCATGTCATATTTTAATCACATTGTAACGGCATGTCAGATGTGAGGCCATCAAATATGTCAGTAAGTACTGGCAGCAGTACTAAAAAATTTGAAAAATATGCTGCACACAGTGCACACTCAATGTAGCTCCATTTGATTATTTTAATTGCCAACAAGCTGTCTTCACCAGGTTTTTTTTTGCATTTTTTTTTAATAAAGAGCATTCATCATGTCACATAATTTGTGCATCAGATAATCACAAGCTGTGCACAATAAATGTCTTGCACTGTACTGTCTACTGCAACTGGGAATAGATTAAGCTTGATGCACACATCATCTAAGCATGTGACTTGAATAGCCACACAATGCTCTTTAAAAAACAATGCAAATGTTTTCACATTCCCTGATAAAGACCACTTGTCGATTGGTAATTAAATTAATCCAAATTGAGCTACAATAAATGCACAGTACACCATTTGAGCTTATACTGGTGGATCTGTTGGTAAGATTTGGAGATTTCCCCTCTCGATTTCTGTGTTTTGAGGTTTCGATACATACAAACCATCTGACGCTATACTTAAGCATTCCTATTGTTGTACATCTGTGTCTTTAAGACAAAAGCTAATAACCTAATGACAGACAGATTAAAAAAAATGTCTTATGAATTCATCCTTTTGGCATTAGAGCCTTTGCAACTAACATTTAGTAGCAGCTTCAGAATGTTGCTTTGTTTTTTGGGGCTAAAGGTTGAAATGAAGATGTTAATTTTTATGTATATTTTTGTATTTCTTATTTAACCTAAATTGGTACTATTTTCTTTTACATGTGATGCTTAAACATTGTTGATGAATCTATGGGTACTGTAGGTTAATGCCTGTTGAAGTCATCTAATATCCTTTTTTACACTCAAGAAATCTCTTGTAACTATGCTGTCTATCGTTTGGATTTGAATGTTTATTTAAATGTAAATTGTGGACTTTCTGGAATATGCCTTTTAGAAATGGTGGTGATAATGGACTGCATAAATTAAAGATACTTATATCATACTGTTCTTGGGATGTTATTATATTTGATCATTAAAGGTATGAGCAGTTACATGTGGAGGTCGGCAGGTCGCCTAAACTAGAGATTAGAGAAGGGAGCCTGTTCTGACCTGGAACATAATAGAGCTGAAGCTAAAAACAGCAGTCTATTTTTGGCCATCATTTGTATATTTCATATTTATCATGTATGCCCTTTATGGACTTTGTTTGCAAAACACTAAAGGCAAACTAAGAGTGTACAAGTGGAATTAAGACAGTGTGCAGCTCTTGGGAAGTATGAACCATGCAGTTTAGCATTTTGCATGTCTACATGAGGCAGTTTACTGCAAAAAAGCCCTGTAAATGGTAAATGGTGCATTTATATAGCGCCTTTATCCAAGGCGCTTTACATAGATTGTGCATTACATTCACCCATTCATACACCGATGGCAGCGGAAACCATGCAAGGCACCAACTAGCACATCGGGAGCAATTAGGGGTTCAGTGTCTTGCTCAAGGACACTTCGACAGTAACTCTGGGGGAGCCCGGGTTCGAACTGGCAACCTTACGGTTACCATCCAGGCACTCTACCCCCGCCCCTCTCTCCCAGAGAGTCCCCCACCTCAAATTTCTCACAGTCCAATGTTGGGCAGCCTGCCCCTGCTTAATGCTTATTGGTGGAAATGGTGGGATGTCCGTCCGGGGATAAGATCGAGTCGAGAAGAAGGGGAGGAGCGGGCGGAATAAATAGTCTTAAATGTGCGACCTAAATCAAATCGAAAGTAGCGTAGCCCCGGCCCTATAGTGCCCTACTATTCTGTGAGGAGTTGGAGTCTACCCCGGTCCGTCCACACCACGACGTAGCCTACGGTAAGGTCCAGATTAGAATATATTTATATTTCATATAGTTTCGAATCACTCACTGTCTGGAGTTTATGTTCCTATTAGAATTAACCGTGCAGTATTATGTCACTTATGTGCACTGTGTGCACTGTGCAGAGTACCTCAAGAAATGTGGGCTTCAGCCGCAAGCTGCCGCATGGGTAACAAGAAGACTCGCCACATTTACTCTTTTTGGCGAGTTTTCTTGACAACTCGCCAAAACGTGAAGTATGCCAGAATGTGAAGAATGCCAGAATGTGAAGACACTCGCATTCTTCTTAACATTCTGGCGAGTTTACTTCACTTTTCGGGGCACTTTCAGCAGCTGCAGCTGCAAGTTTCTGAATGTTCTCAGAGCCTGCATCTCCGCATGCTGGGGGTGGCTGATCTACAAGCTCACAACGTGTCCGGACGCGACGCGTTGTGAGCTTGTATATCAGCTATTTTCAGCACGGAACACATTGTACGGCAAAGAATAAATCAGGCATCACTGCGCTTCATTCACGGCGATAACCACAGCAATGTTATATTTACGTTCCTTCTCTACAGCTTAAATCAAATGGAAAGTAGTTTCCAAAGTGGGTTATGGGCTAAATGATAGTTTGTACTGTACACTATCAGAGTTAATTAACATTGATTTTACAATATAAATCGGGGGTCCCAGAGACAGAAATGCCAGCAAAGTTTGGGGACCACTGGCCTGTAGTGAGCTTGCAGATCAGCTATTTTCTGGTTGTAATATTTAGGGACATTCCAATTCCTAGGGGGATGATTTATCTCCCTATACAACCTACTGCATCAATAGCACCCAATGGCAGACAATCATGTTTTGCTTTGTTGGCAACTTGGTCATAGATATAATAATAATAATAATAAAACTTTATTTGTATAGCACCTTTCATGACATGAAATGCAGCTCAAAGTGCTTTACAGAACAATGGAGAATAAAAGAAAAGCAAGGCAACGACAAAAAACAAGCAGTAATGCAATACAGTGTGATAGGAATTTTATCCTATCATGATATAAAACAGGCAGGGGAGGACTGTAAAAAAAACCCTGCAAAGACTATGAATTATGATGACAGCTCTCGTTAGCCGAAGAGCTATAAGCTGTGAGTCTCCGAAGCAAAAGCCCAAACTGCCCCGGATGCTCACAGAGTACATTTACTTTAGGAGTAATCCCATTACAATACTTATACTTAACTTTAGCTTTGACCAAAATACTTTAAGTAAATTAGCAAACATGAACAGAGGGATTACTCCATATACCAAAAACATTACCTTATTTTACCCCACAGAGAGACGTCCATAGCAGAGGGAGGTTTTTAGTCGTTTTATATCATCGTTTCAGAGAGAATGGAACATGGACTCACAAACACAGCAACAATAATCAAATACAGAGCCTAGACCCCGTGGGGTCTAGTAGAATGGTTGGGTTCTCTCTCTCTACCGTATCCCAAAATGGAATCCGGTATATATACTTTTACAAAACAAAATGGAGGATCGTACAAAGCGACGTGGCACGACCGAGGAGTATCGGGCACTCAAAGTATGGAAAAGTACTGGAATAGAAAAATACTGGATGAAATGGAAAATTACAAAACACAGAGGTTGTCTCGGTCTCAATGGATCTCGGAAGGGAGGTGCCTGGCTGATAAGACAGCCATGCAGCAAGGCCAAATTCATGTAGGGAGACAGTGAGACAGTGATTCACACTAACAGCGCGA
Organism: Protomyctophum parallelum; assembly: GCF_964188405.1. Taxonomy (NCBI): domain Eukaryota; kingdom Metazoa; phylum Chordata; class Actinopteri; order Myctophiformes; family Myctophidae; genus Protomyctophum; species Protomyctophum parallelum. The sequence goes on along the minus strand of NC_139708.1, from coordinate 29,679,100 downwards.
AGTCACTACCAGATTAAAAGGGTCAAAAGGTCAAAGGAAATGGTCAATCAAGCATAAAATATAAACAGATAGAAATTATCTATCAAACCCATCGCATTTTATGCGCGAATGATCATATGACCTTTGACAAAATCAAAACCTCAGGGGAAACTTTACTTTATACTATGGATAAAATGGAACAGAATGGCAATGAAAAATAAAAAACACAATGATTTCAACTTAACTAGGCATAAAATCCTTAATTAAATGGTACTGTGGGAACGAGAAAAAATGGCTTTTCTCTCTTGATGATGATGATGGTGATGAAGATATCTTCGGGGCCTGGCAACCAAACCCAGCAAACCGTTGCAGCCAACCTGGCCGGCGAGATGTGTCATTTGACCACATGAATGTTCATTTTTCAGTTCTTCTGGTTCGCCATCAGTTCGTTGTCAGAACTGAATCTGCGAGAGTTCTTTTTGGCTCGTTTGTCGGAGCCGATTCTTCGCCCCTTCCCCCCCTAATGACAGGTTCACAGATACACTCGATCTCTGCAAACAGACAAGGTTCAAGAGCTGGGAGAGGGGAAACGGGGTATTCTGCATGCGCTCCAGCGCGATGTCGCAACAATGTCTTTGGGAGTCCCTTAAGTACCATAAAAAGGTCAAAATATAGAATCAAGTTGATTCCGGGGTGAATTAAATGCCTAGTCCAATCAAACTCATGATGATAAAAACCAAAATAATAAAATGTAGAAGGAAATGTTCCTATATTGACAATTTTAGGGGAAATATGAAATGACTAAAACCTTTTTATAAAATCAAATGAAATCAACAATAATGTAATACAATTGGAGGTGATTAAACGTAGCTTGGAAAGCGTAAATCAGCAAACAGGAAAGGAAAAAAATAACAACAACCACATAAACATGAAAACAAAAAATTTAATAAATTTGTTCCAAATGGGAAATCTATGGGCAACTAGTTAGACTGTTCTGGGGTTGGGCCTAACCAGTGAATTTAGACGGATCTGCTGGGGGGTCGGGTCTGGGGCCAAACCTTGTCTACAAGAATGGAATTTCGAAGTCCACAATCAACCACAAACACTTTTCCGAGACCTCCATCGCATTTGTGGGCTTTGAAATTCTCGGCCTGTCCACCGACCGACTCCCACCTGCAGCAGTCCTTTATCTGTAGATAACAGAACAAAAACAAAGTACAAACTGGTGAATGACATGAAAAACCACATTATATATCTATTCACCTCACTCTTAACCCGCCACAATCTATATCACTGAACTTTTATGGAGGGAGAGCATCTTTAGAACAACAGGTGTTGATCTTAATTTACGTATATCACAGTTTATTATCAGGCGAGTGGCAGGAGAATAATAAATGAACAAAACTGGTTCTAAACAAAAATAACATGTATCAAATAAAGATCTAGATAGAGGAGCAAAGTATGCATATTTCAAATTTTCAACTTCGACAAACATGTGGGCCTACGTTGGCAACACATGGTACAGAGAGTTAGAGAGAGATTGTCTTCTTGTAGTCAGAGAGAGAGAGTGATAGCTAGATCATTATTTGTCGGTAGACCCCCAAGTTTCTCCGTATCTAAGAGATCTATTTTACCCACCAAACATGTGTCTGTCTTCTGCTTCGATCAATACTCGTGATTTCAAAAAGGATAAGAGAGAGAGATGGAGTAAGATAGAGAGGTTTGCGACCGTTGAATCCTAAACTATACATGTTATGTTTCAAACCACTGACGCCTCGAAACATTACGATGACTCGCTATGTGCCCGTGGCTTGACTACTGCCGCACACAGACAAATCACCTTTACAACAAATAGCGGCAGTCACGTCCGCTCCAGAGGTTGGCACACTAATCTGAGACACTAGTGGTACACTGTATTAAATCTAAATTGTTGCATATACTAGAAAAATGGCGAAGAGACACCCGAAAAGTCTCCCGACCTTCATCGGAAACACAGATTATTATGATACTATGTGTGGCCAAAAAAGGAAATGCCAAAATAATGAATAATTTAACTAATTTGACTATCAACTTGACTAAGAATGTTCATGATTCAAAATCTACATCTCTCTCCTCGTGTACACTCAAGGCAGAAACGAGATCTTGAAAAGGTAGAAAAACGATAAATTTATTGCCTTCTACTCACATACTTCAGAAAAGCTATGTTCCAGTAAAATGCGGGCAAGATATCGGAAATTCGACCTCTATAATGAACATTGATTAGCAACATGAGAAAACAGAAACCCAGAGCAGGCGTTCACAATGGAAACCTCGTAACAGACACGTTTCCAGACAGACAGAGAGAGAGCATGGAGGAAAGATCACCCCCCCCCCCTCACACACACACACACAGGCACAGAGAATGACTCCAAACAGGAAACTTTTTCACACAGGCAGGGAGAGGGAGAATGGAAGAACAGAGAGGTCCCCCCCCCCTCCCCACAATCTAGTTGATAGGAATTTTATCCTATCATGATATAAAACAGGCAGGGGAGGACTGTAAAAAAAACCCTGCAAAGACTATGAATTATGATGACAGCTCTCGTTAGCCGAAGAGCTATAAGCTGTGAGTCTCCGAAGCAAAAGCCCAAACTGCCCCGGATGCTCACAGAGTACATTTACTTTAGGAGTAATCCCATTACAATACTTATACTTAACTTTAGCTTTGACCAAAATACTTTAAGTAAATTAGCAAACATGAACAGAGGGATTACTCCATATACCAAAAACATTACCTTATTTTACCCCACAGAGAGACGTCCATAGCAGAGGGAGGTTTTTAGTCGTTTTATATCATCGTTTCAGAGAGAATGGAACATGGACTCACAAACACAGCAACAATAATCAAATACAGAGCCTAGACCCCGTGGGGTCTAGTAGAATGGTTGGGTTCTCTCTCTCTACCGTATCCCAAAATGGAATCCGGTATATATACTTTTACAAAACAAAATGGAGGATCGTACAAAGCGACGTGGCACGACCGAGGAGTATCGGGCACTCAAAGTATGGAAAAGTACTGGAATAGAAAAATACTGGATGAAATGGAAAATTACAAAACACAGAGGTTGTCTCGGTCTCAATGGATCTCGGAAGGGAGGTGCCTGGCTGATAAGACAGCCATGCAGCAAGGCCAAATTCATGTAGGGAGACAGTGAGACAGTGATTCACACTAACAGCGCGAAGTCACTACCAGATTAAAAGGGTCAAAAGGTCAAAGGAAATGGTCAATCAAGCATAAAATATAAACAGATAGAAATTATCTATCACAGTGAGGACATGAATAACAAAAAATAATAAAAATAAAATAAAAGATCAATTAAAAGCAATGTTGTAGAAGTGGGTCTTGAGCTGAGCTTTAAAAATGTCTACAGAGGCTGCCTGACGAAGGTACAGTGGGAGCTTGTTCCATGCCGACGGCCCGTAGAAGCAAAAAGCTGCTTCCCCGTATTTTTTAGTTGCCATTTTTTTAGGCAAAGCGAGCAGGCCAGCAGTGGAAGACCTTAGGGGGCGGTTTGGGACATATTTAGGCAGGCAGTCATTTAGGTAGGAAGGTGCGAGACCATTGAGAGCTTTATAGACAAGTAAAATAATTTTAAAATCAATCCTAAAAACAACCGGAAGCCAGTGCAGTGATGCCAAAACTGGAGTAATATGTTCTCTCATCTTAGTTCTAGTTAAAACTCTGGCTGCTGCATTTTGGACAAGTTGTAATCTGTCAGTTGTTTTCTTAGGCAGTCCTGAAAAAAGTGCATTGCAGTAATCAAGCCGAGAAAAAACATTTTTTTTTATTTCATTCAAGTCATGATGAAGGAATGAGTTGAATGCTGCTGCTTAATGCTGTGCCTGTGGCCCTGATGGTATATGGTCTTCGCTCTTAGCATTTTATTGAAGAAGACTTGAATCGGGTGTGATACAGCATATGAAAGCAAACTTCCCACGGATTATGGAGATGTTTTTATTTATTTTTAAGGTTGAGAAATGAAAGAATTATGGCCGTTTCTAATCTCAACATTTTACAAAAAAAGGACGCAAAAGAGGCTGTCTCATAGAAACAAGTAAATAGGTCTATAAAAATAAGCGCATATAACAGGGGTCTGTAACCTATTTTAAATGAAGTGCCATGTTTTTATTTTCTAGATAGTGAGTCTGCCATATCCAGATTAATTTTAATGACACCACATTAAAATAAAAAAACATATTTTGATTGTCCACAAATATAAAGTTCTTCCTTCTTTTTAAATATGTTCTTGCACATTGTTATAATGATCATTATATATATCCCCCTGCAGTCAGAGTTCATAGTTTTAATGAATAAATGTGATGCATTGTGAGCTGGTATAGATCTGCTATTTTCAAAAGTAATCTTGGAAAATTTTAATTTAATTTTTGGATTAGCCGTCCTTAGTTGGGCAAATGCATTCATCTGGGGATCCTTGACATGGGAATGTGCTGTGTGAGGATCACTGGTTTAAACAACATTAGGAGAAAAGCCCAAATAACCACTTTAGAAACAAGAAAAGCAACCACAAATAGTACAACTACCAATATTTACAAGCAACTTTACAGAAAAAGAAGCCGCTTATAATAAACAGACATGGCAACACTCTAGCAGCCTCCCAGAGCCGCTCAAGTGTACAATCAAACAGTGCTTTTTGCGTTTATGAGGTGGTCAGACCCACGTCTAATCGTTATGCGCTGAGTGTTTTTAGGTCAAGGGGCTTAATAAATCAGGCATCACTGCGCTTCATTCACTGTGGAAGAGAGATGTCTTTTGTTGGCCGTTCGTGGCGATATTATGGACACGTACCTCCTCGACGCGATAATAACCAACTAAGCTATTGGAAGCTATTTTTCGTGGCACATTATGTTTAATCAAACAACAAGTTCCCTCAGTGTTTGTGTTAGGAGTTGGGACAGTGTCTGTCAGCGTGCATGATCATCATGCAGTAGTTAGATGCGCGCTCCAGTGGCGAGATTTCTTCCCCTTTTGGCGAATCTTCTTCACTTTCGCCAAAAGGGGAAGAAATCTCGCCAAAGGTGAAGCAGACTCGCCGGGTCGAGTCTTCTCGTATTCGTGTATACTAGTCTACTCTATAGCCCAGTGGTTCCCAAAGTGGGGTCCGGGGACCCCTAGGGGTACTTGAGGGAGTTCCAGGGGGTACCTAGCTCAATTAGAGATAGTTAGGAACCAAATGGACCCTTATGGGTCTGTAACTCTGAGAGTGTAGCCTACACATGGACCTGGACCCTAACAGGTCCGTTCCATTTGCATACTCTCAGAGTTAAATTAACAGTGGTTTTACAATATAAATTGCCAGGGGTACCAGAGATAGAAATGCCATTAAATCGTGTGAAACTGGGGGTCCATGAAATTAATATGTTTCGGAATCATGAAGCGAGCCGTCACTGGCATATGTTTTCAAATGGGGGGTCTATAGTGTTCTCATGCAGTGTAGAGAACTGTCACTAAACACCGAGTTAAACCGCAGCCAATGAAGACAGAGACGAAGTAAGATTTGACCATTTACTGTTGCTCTTTCTCATGACATGACGGTGAAAACTGCGAACATAACAATACAAACAGGGTTTGTTCTTAATTGACGTCATTTCACAGTAAAAAGAAAGCAGGTGAGTAGCTAAATGACCTACACACACCAAGGCAATTAGCAGGATGCCCTACACCTGTGCACTCTAGGCTATTATGCTCTGCAAACAGCAGCAAACATTGTTAAATAAATAACTTTCCTCTTACAAATAAACATGTACACAAATTCACAAAGTTGTACAGAAAGTTAAAGGGACACTTCACCCTTTTTGCAAAAAAATATATGTTAATGACATTTAGGAACTTTCCTGGGGGTCTTTATGTGTGTAATATGTGGTTTTAGATATTTTAGATTGTATCAGTGAGCCCAGTGTATCTGATGTCATGGACCACTTACTTCCTGGACTACATGTGTACTCAGTAAGACAGACCTCCCCTATCCACAAGGAGGAGCAGTGCACCAAAGTATTTTGGGAATTGTAGTCCAGGAAGGAAGTGAGACCAGTGTCCATGACATCAGAGACACTGGGCTCACTGCTACAATCTAAAATATCTAAAACCACATATTACACACATAAAGACCCCCGGGAAAGTGTTCTAAAGCTTCAAAACGTCATTAACATATATTTTTTTGCAAAAAGGGTGAAGTGTCCCTTTAACTGAAATCAACACAACAACTTACGGCATTGCCTCTAAAATGCTTCCAAGTGGGTTAGATGGGATTCTAGGCTCACAGCTCTGAACAGCCTGTGATCTCTGTGCACTGCTGACAGGAAATGACTCTCATTAAATACAAAGAGTTTTCAAAACAAAAGCACTTCAAAATAAAGTACTCAAAGCCCTTCTAAGGTAAACAGAAATTCAACCACGTACCATTAATTAATATACAGAAAAATAGAACATTTGCCTTAAAGGCAACACAGGGTCTGTGGCCTAATACATGTTGATTTGGGGATCCTTGACATGAAAAAGTTTGGGAACCACATCTGTCCAATAGAGTAATTGCATGTGCTCTGGTGGTGGATTTCGGGAGTTTGATAGCCTACTTCAGTGATACGCAATTTTGACTGGCCCGCCAATCAAATGTCATCAATTTCATGTATGTATCCAACAAGCTTTAAACTGAGCAGATTGTACCTTGCGTGCAGAAACCAACAATCTTCATTTTTCATAGAGTTAGGTGGTTTGTCCCCCATTAGCCTCGGAAACCCAGACGTTTTTATTTCCACATGGCTGGACATAGCTGATTTCTGCCCGACAGCATATTAATAGTAGGGCATAGGGACATCACTGCATGAAAAGAGGAGTTCATGGGCACTAGATTTGCCCGTAAACCTCAAGTTTAGCAGGCATATGATATTATACATACATTATGCATACATAGAGGCATTACCTTTAATCCACCCGACACTGAATGCTATTATATAAATGCCTATATGTAATTTGTAAGTTGATGTAGTATACTGTGGTTACTTGGGTTGTTTTATGATTTGAGAGTGATGTAATGAAGATATGTACCAATGCTCTCGATGGTGATGTAATAAAGTTAGGTTGATGTCAGAACAGGCCAGCTTGTGGAGTTCCGTGTCAGGCATGCCCAAATATGGAGCGTTGTGATCAGAACAGGCCAGATATATGGACCCTGGGCAGGGGCACAACCGTGGGTCCGACCGACTCAACACCGGGCACTGCACTATCACGAACGGTTCTCTCGGACATACAGACGTACAGAGACTTGGTGCATTTATAGTTAGATGAAACAGAGTCCAGACTGCATGCTGATGTGCACAGTTCACTGTGTGTGGAGATAAATATGTAGAAACGCACTCAAATACAAACACACAAAACACAATGAATGTACTCCATGCATTCGGCATGAAATATATTTAAATATATGTCACTCATTCCCCCTTCCTCCTCCCTCTCCTCTTGCTCCTCATCTTCTCTAGCCTGGTTTCCAGCCCATAGACCCCGCCCACTCCACTGAGCACACTGGAGGCTCAGAGTCTGTCAATCAGGCTACATCTTCTCATTATCTCACTTTTTCTCTCGCCCTGTAGCTCTCTTTCAATTAAATTCCTCCCCTGTCTCTCTGTCTTATCTCAGTTCAAGCCCTGATGAAGACCGTGACAACATGTCCACATGGGGAGTCCTGAAGTTCGTGTTTCTTTATGTAAGTCAGGAAGAAGGTAGGCAGTCCGCACACCGTTCGCTCCCATCAATTTTATTAAGGTAACAGGAATCAACATTTCGACCCCTCCGGGTCTTCATCAGGAATGAATATACAAAGTAGACGTGTTTTATATACAGGTCGACAAGCTGTCTTTGCAATGAAGGTAATCAGAGTAGTCACCCCCCCCCCCCCCCCACATCTACTGACATAAGCTAACATAAATTTGTAGAGCATATAGTCAAGTAGAGATATTATTATATTAAGGCACAAAGGCCAATTGTAGACCCAATAAATATGAAATAGTCTAGGGTGGGCTGAAACAATGGTGCAGGAAAATAGATAATTAACTGCAAACCAATAAATATCAGAAAAGCAAAGAAACAACTAAGCCTACAAATAATAACCATAAAAAATCCAATAATTCAGGTTAAGGTACAGCAATTGCAGTACAAACTAGAAAAAGTGTCCTTCTGGAGGAGAGGAGTGTGTGTGATGTTTGGCAAAATGTTTAGGAGTAATATAAACATGTTTTTTGTTTGTTTGTTTCTTGCAACAATTTTCTGCAAGCTGATTCTGACAGTTTATGGAATCAGGAAAACTCATGCGGTTTCATTTTTAATAATGCGTTGAGTAAAAAAAACTATGTGATTGGACCAAAACTGTACACCACTTCCTTATTGGAAACGACAGGGATGTGAACAAATGGATTTGATCTCGTCCGCTTGTCATTAAAAACATACACAATGGACGTGTTTGAGGGAGACACTTTAGAAGAAGTGTGTAAAGTGTCTGTGTCTGGGATTGCTCATATGCAAGGCTGCAGCTGGGTGCATCTCAAACAGCGTGGACTCCGTGGAGACTTCTGTTTACAAACGAAACCTCACAAGACGTCCCCACGACAGTTGGGAACGCCTTAGTACTGCTTCAGTCTATCTCCGACTAAAATAGTAACTTTATACATCTTATCTTAATAAACTGTCAGAATCAGCTTTTGTTGCGTTCGACTTTGAGAGCCGTTTCCCCGTTACATTGGAAGTCAATGGACCCTATTTTTTATTTCTTAAATTGCTAATAAACAACACAACGGAGCGAAATAACTCATGGAATGGACTAGTTTGCCTATAATAAGGTAAGAAAACAACCCAAACCTCTCAAAAAGTGGTCTTACCCTTTAAAGGAGAATTCCATACTAAAAGGCTTTCTTACCTTTCTTTGTAGTTGTTACATCCCCACCAAAGAGGTCCAGGCGTTATTTTGTGCAAAAGCTCCTTATTGGCTATTTCCCCTACCCTAAATGAATTGCATTGAATTGAATGGGAATTGAATGGGGCTATGGGGTGTTGTGCTAATTCGCTTATTTCCATTGCTCAAAATTATTATTATTTTGCATATATCCTCTCTTCATAATGTAAATAATATCCCAATGAAGTGGCACACTTTACTACTTATTTCGATGGAAATAAGCGAATTAGCACAACACCCCATAGCCCCATTCAATTCATTGAGGGCTTATAGTAGGGGAAATAGCCAATAAGGAGTTTTTGCACAAAAAAAACACCCGGACCTCTTTGGTGGGGATGTAACGACTACAAAGAAATGTAAGAAAGGTAAAAAAGTCTTCTAGCATGGAATTCTCCTTAAATGCAATCAGACAGGATCTGTTTGGATGGGCTGTCAAGGCCAGAAAGTAGTTTTTTGCCACTCAGTGGGCGTTCCCACATAAGTTACGATGATGTCACGCGCATACCCTCTATACTCATTCCTGATGAAGACCCGGAGGGGTCGAAACGTTGATTCCTGATCCCTTAATAAAATTGACGGTGTGCGGACTTCCTACCTTCTTAAGTTCTTCCAGTATATGTATATTTTTGTCCTGCACCTGTCGACATTTGGGAACCCTGACATTTTTTAGATGTGCGTGCTTCCCGTTTGGATGTTCTTTATGTAAGTCACACATGCGGCTAGCCCTACAAGCAGAACCCAATGCTACTGCAGTTTCTGACATTTTTTAGACCCAGAGCATGGGGTCCTATTCCACCTCCACCCTGCCACCGGGTATGCACACATAAATAAACGTAAACACCTTCGGATAAGTCCTTTTGCGCTCTTTGAGGACTTTTTTTTGTGTGAGTGCTTCTGAATGTGTGAACTTTAAGTATACTGCTGCGAATATCTCCTGTGGCGCGGAAGCCGTTAAGTATTTTTAACCGATTGTTTGACCGATTTGGTCGCTTTGATTCTTCTCTTCCTTCCTTGTTTATTGACACCTCATTGTACCGCCTATCTGGCTAGCTAGTGGCGCTATAGCTATGACAGAGCAGATCAGAGGCAGGAACGTAGCCGGCACAAGCCAACCGCACATCGGGAGGCGGTACAATAAACGGTAAATAAACAAGAAGAATCAAAGCGACCAAATCGGTCAAACAAAGATTAAAAATACTTAACGGCTTCCGCGACACGAGAATTCGCAGTGGTATATATAGGTACTTATAGTTGACACCTTCAGAATAACGCAAACGAAAAGAAGACGTCAAACGGCGCAGACTCGATGTTACCGAGGATATTTATGTCCACGTTCCAACATTCCCATACGAAAATATAGATACGTACAGGGACCCTACGCAAAGTTACATCCAAATTTCAGAAAAGCTTTACGGAGGGTTCCGAGAGGGGCTAACATGCAACCATGCAGCACTCAAAGCTAATTCATACTGCAACACAAAGTTGAGAGATGACAATGTTGGAGAGAGCAAGGGATGGAAACAGAGACAAGAAAACAATAGATAAAGAAAAATGTTTTGATGTTTGATGGGCAACTTTAAAATGTCTTTCCGTGTGTTGTTTCGACCAGGTGTTTCTTATGAAGATTTACTCCTCAGAGGGAGACTGTGCTGATTACTTTGAGCCAGAGGACTCAGACTTTGAATACTGGGTACGTCTTCTTTGCCTTGCTTCTTGCCTCTATCTTCAAGCCTTAAAGGTAGTAAGTGATTTTCGTAAGTGTTAAAAAGCTCTATATTGGATTTTGATAGTACTCATTGCTAAAATAAGTGTCCAAAAGCTCTACACTGTGATGTACTCATTGCTATAGTGTTTAAGTGGAGGAGTCTCTGCATGTCTCTCAAGCTTTTTATTAAACAGAAAAAAAACATTTTCAGTAACTGAAACTGGGATACCAATTTTATCCAATCAGGATAGAGAATGCAGTCAGGATACAGATTTAAACAAATGTAATTGTTTTTGATGATGACACAAAGAAATCTGCAGACAAAATTGGAACTGGAACACTATAAAAATGTAAGCTCATAAATAGTTAATCTCTCCAGGTAGGTGCCATTTCGTCACCTACCTGAAAATGTATTTTCTAATTATTATAGAGCTGGAGAGACTGGGCCTGTTACTGAACAAACTCTATAGATTAGATTCTATCAGAATACCTTTTAACAAAAACCTTTGTTTTAACCAAAGAAAATCACCTCCACTACCTCTAAAGATGGAGTGCCGTCACCCCCCCCCCCCCCCCCCCAACAAAAAACAAGAGTTTTTCAAAAAAGTGTACAGAAAGTGTTACAATTATGTTTTTTATGGCCACACCCACCAGTTCATTAAGCAGTGGTGTGCACATATAAGTAGACACTGGGGGGTATAGCACCACCTGCCCTTGCCCTCTGGACAGTAATGTGCCCTTTTGGAAAGAATAAATAAATAAAAAGCTTCTAATATATTATTTATGCCCCAAAATCTATAAATCTCACACTATTAAGGCTCATACATAGTCTGGAATTTCGGTGGTGGGGTGACCACCGAACTACAACATGACGTCACGAGCCACGGTGAAGAGCAAACCACCGCCACCGCTCCAGCCCTTCTCTCTGTTTTTACTCACCACCGCTCAACGTTATTTCAGCTCCGGTGGTCAGCTCACCACCGGAGCGGTGGTCACCTCACCACCGAAAATCCAGACTATGAATAGGCCTTTAGAAGGACCACTTCACCACTTTTCAACCCATTATCTTCATATAATAGGTCCTCACTAATAATCATGATAAAATGGCACAATTTATTTCTGTCTCATAGGAGGGCATTGGGCAGTTTAGAAACCGTCCTCCAGTGACATCATCATTAGGCAGATTTTTTGTTTGTTTTTGTTTTCAACTTTTCAGGACTAGAAAGCTTGCAATTTCTATTAGCTTGTATTCCCCATTGATGATGTCACTGGAGGACGCATACTGAGTAGAAAAAAATTGCGCCATTTTTTCATGATTATTAGTTAGGATCTATGAAGATAGATTGAAAAGTGGTGAAGTGGGGGGCGGGGGGGGGGGGGGGGGGGGGGTGCATATGGACCCATTTGAGTACTAAACCGTTTTTTGTATGGGTTCTAGTTTGCATATTTAGGAGTAGGCTTAGCACTAATACCATTAACAATGCCTAAACACATTGACGCTCAGAACATAGATATGGACACTATATTTGTCCGTTTTATGCAAAGAAATTAGAAGGTTAAAAACTAAAACAAATCACTTGGGGACCATGTTTTTCAGATTCAGCACCCTTGAATTATGTGAAATAGGCTCAAGTGCAATAACATTCACATTTTTCAGAAATCCAACTTGTCCATACCTGAGGAATACCTGAGGTTTCCTGTTAGTAAACAGAGCAGGGGAAAGGTATCTATCTATCTGTCTGTCAGTCTGTCTGTCCGTCTTTAATCAATAAATAAATAAATGAATTAGCATTGTATCAATGGTAAATTCTGTTACTGTATACAGGCTGATGTAATCTACATCCTGAACACGTTATGCTGTAGAAAGCAGGAGAAAGAAAGAAAATACAATCTCATGTGTAAAATGCTACGAACCTGCTTCAAGGTGAGACAGGAGTGTCTGTCTGTCTGTCTGTCTGTGAAAGCATATGTGTGCGAGACTGGGTGGGGTGGAGCTCTTTCTTTGTTTCACTCTCAGCTGAATGAATAATGGTTTTATATGCAGTACTTTTAATAGAAAAATACGCCCGCACAAGCGCACACTATATCTGCTCAGTACAAGAGGACAAATTTATTGAGGGCAACGTTTTGGTCCCCACGGACCTTCTTCAGACATGTAGGGGCCGAAATGTTGCCCTCAACAATGTGTCCTCCCCGTTACTGAGCAGATATTACTTACTCTAGGTGTGCGAAAGCTTTTCTCTACATATGCATTACTTTTTGACATCACTATTAAAGCAAGGTTTGTGAGGTGCATTAGTATTCAAATCTTTTAATTTTGTCACTCAGAAGCTCATCTTTGTGTGTGTGTGTGTGTGTGCACGCGTGCGTTTTATTACTTAATTCCCAGCTGAAAGAAAACTGCTCTTTGGATGATGCTGCCATGCATAAAAGTGAAGTTTATGTGAGTCTCTCTGACCTCCCCTGTATGATTGCTGAATCTGCTGAGCCTGTGATTAATGATATTGAAGGTAAAGAAGATTTAATCATATTCATATATTCATTGATTTGTATAGACTCAGAGCATAGCAGTGGGCGTGGTTGGTTTTCTGGACTCACTGAAAAATATTTGTATCAATTATTTTAAGCCTTTAGAATCAAGCCTAGTGAATCATGACCGTAACACCTTTGATTATGTGAAGAGAGAAAAATGAAAACGGCTAAACAAAGAGTATTTATTAAATGTAGTAGTAATCATATAATTTATTTATTATTCATACATTTCTTTTCACAGAATCAAAGGCTTTATGGTCATGAATCACCAGGATCCTGGATGGCTTGACTCTAGGCTTAAAATAATTCAGTGGGTCCAGAAAACCACGCCCATATAGTCAGGAACATAACACTTTCTATTTACAACCCATCCTGATTACCAGCGAGCGATCTGGTGACGTGTTCTGGCTCGCCTCGCTGTATGTCAGGATGGGGTGTAATGAGTGCTTGTAATGAGGCCGCTAAACCATACTACTTGGCTGATATTAATGTTATTAGTTCTATTGCAGATACAACTAGAAAAGTGTTTTTTTTTTTGCTTTCTATTTAGGCCTACCAGGTATTTCCTGGCGCACACTGTATAATGAAATATGTAAGGAATTTAATTAATATCTTTTACTTTCACTGACTGTATAATGTTACTTTTGTTCCTGCTTAGGTTGCCATAACCGTAACCCTGACAGTGAGTATGTATCTAGCTCTCTTTTCTTCCTTGTGTGTCTCTCCTCCTGTAAGTGCTTCTGTCTGTCTGCATGCGTGTGTGTGTGTGTGTGTGTGTTTTTACTAGTTGACTAGTTGCCTAGTTTACTAGTCGACTAGTTGTTTTAACTACCTATTATGTAACAAAAATAAATATTTGTACATTTAAAAACTGTGTACATTGGTGACTAAGTCTATAACTATAATCTACCTGATACTGTTGCCTACAAAATCGGGGAAATTAAGAATGTCGACTAGTGAATTTACTAGTCGACTAGTTAAATAGTCGACTAGTTGCTTAATGCCCTAGTGAGCACTGCATACAAATATTTATATATTGGTCAATTCCTGCAATATCAACATTAGATCTGTACTGTAGTTCACAGAACAACTGATTTAGTACATTCAGCAAACCACACTTAACTAGTCAGTCTTATATATTGTAAGTTGTAACTTGGACCTTATCTTTTGCAGAGAACCTTTTTCGGTGCACTGAAGTAACATCTACCACCCGTGAGTACCTCTCTTATAAATATGAATAAATGCATTTTTGTATTATCTCTGCACAACTTCAGTAGCAATGATCCTACTAAAATGTTTAACTTATTTATTTATTTATTTACTACCATTAAAGGGACACTATCCAGATTTTCAACATTGTTTGAAAATGTAGAGTTATTTGATGTCAAATTATATATATGTATCATGGGAAATGTAGGAATATAGAAAGAGGCTGAATTAGACAGAAACAGGATTTTTCTGGATTGCACTGTAAATAATGTTTCGATAAGCAATGAGCCTGAGTTCATTACTGGCCACATGATGGCCAATACACTCCCACTAGTGAGCTTAAGATTTAGAGTCCCATAAAACAATTATTGTCTGCCCAGCTCCTGAGATCATGTGTCCACTACCACAAAGGCCTAGAGAACATCTAAATGTTAAAGGACCTATAACATCAAATGAAACTTTTCCAATTTCTGTTGTTTTTTTATGTGTTTTCTATCCCCACAAATAACCAATTTTGAACAATCAGGCTTTCATATCATATGGGTGCTTTAATGGAAATTGCTCTCAGGAACAGCTCAACTGATTTTGGTCTCATCGTGATGTCATCAGTGTCACCCTACTTTGTATAATTCCTCCTCTTCTTTAGTCTTGAGTTCCAAATTTGCATTTCCGCTTTGTTTACAATGTCCACCATTGTTGATTTTCCAAGCTGGCATGGAATGGAAACAAGCCTGGTTTTATCTAGCATCAGTATTATAATGACTCAAATATGAAATAATCTGCATATCAGCACCCCCACCACCTCAGGACATTGTGGTACTACAGCTAAAACTGCTTTCAAAGTCCAGAAAGAAATGACAAGGACTGGTTATAGAGTGGTGATTGAGGCTCAAACCATTAGAAATAACTTTGAGGGACATAGACAATATGATATTAAATATTAAAAGCAGTTTTAAAATGCATGTTATTTGCGCTTTTTAAAAAATGTTAAATTCTGGACCCCTCTCCTCCATTCTACCCATCCACCCTCATGGTATCATGATGAGCCCATTCTGACGTTCTTCCCAGGAGTATACGCACTATGCCCACATGAGGGCACTCCTACGCCAGCAGCACGCACGTGCACACATAGACCCAAAGTTTTTGTGTGGTCCTGCCTGACCGTCCTGGTCTAGTGTGTTTATGTCCATTTTTTGTGTTTACTGTTTTTTGGGAAAATGTCAAATCGCCAGCGCTTGCCCAGCAGTCTGCCGTCAACGAGGCGGATGCGTGCACGCGACCTCGCCCTAAGGACATCTTACTGGTTACTTTTCCAGTATATTCCTAGTGTTCATTTAAAATAAAATATTCCTCTAAATCTGGGTAGAAATGTATGTCTGCCCTTATATTCTTATTCTTATTTTATTTTTTCTATGATCTCCTCAGGCAATCAATGTTCATAACTTGCTCAAAACTGAGAGTATAGATTTGTACTGATTGACTCTGTGAATAGGGCTTTATCTTTTTTCACTTTTTATGCTTATTTATTTATTTTAGCTCGTACCGCCTAACATAACATCTTTTACTTTAGGTCCACCTACACCTGCGTCAAGTGTGCCTCACCCCACACCCTCACTGACCACAACAACACAAGCAGCAAAACAGACCACATCAACTCAACCTTTTAAAATGACAGGTCTTGTTGTTTCAACAACAGAGACGACAACAACAGAGACAACAACAGAGACGACAACAACAGAGACATCAACACACATACAGACCGGTGACAACTGTGAGCAATTTAATTTATATATAATAAAATCACACCCGTATGAAGTGAGGAGGTTAGAGCGACCTGCCCGCAGAGTGACAGACTTAACCGCCAATCACAGCACACAATCCATACCCGTTCGGGGATATGACATACCCGATCCCTACCTCTCCCGCGGCTCCCTCTCTCCCTGGTTTTATCTAGCATCAGTATTATAATGACTCAAATATGAAATAATCTGCATATCAGCACCCCCACCACCTCAGGACATTGTGGTACTACAGCTAAAACTGCTTTCAAAGTCCAGAAAGAAATGACAAGGACTGGTTATAGAGTGGTGATTGAGGCTCAAACCATTAGAAATAACTTTGAGGGACATAGACAATATGATATTAAATATTAAAAGCAGTTTTAAAATGCATGTTATTTGCGCTTTTTAAAAAATGTTAAATTCTGGACCCCTCTCCTCCATTCTACCCATCCACCCTCACGGTATCATGATGAGCCCATTCTGACGTTCTTCCCAGGAGTATACGCACTATGCCCACATGAGGGCACTCCTACGCCAGCAGCACGCACGTGCACACATAGACCCAAAGTTTTTGTGTGGTCCTGCCTGACCGTCCTGGTCTAGTGTGTTTATGTCCATTTTTTGTGTTTACTGTTTTTTGGGAAAATGTCAAATCGCCAGCGCTTGCCCAGCAGTCTGCCGTCAACGAGGCGGATGCGTGCACGCGACCTCGCCCTAAGGACATCTTACTGGTTACTTTTCCAGTATATTCCTAGTGTTCATTTAAAATAAAATATTCCTCTAAATCTGGGTAGAAATGTATGTCTGCCCTTATATTCTTATTCTTATTTTATTTTTTCTATGATCTCCTCAGGCAATCAATGTTCATAACTTGCTCAAAACTGAGAGTATAGATTTGTACTGATTGACTCTGTGAATAGGGCTTTATCTTTTTTCACTTTTTATGCTTATTTATTTATTTTAGCTCGTACCGCCTAACATAACATCTTTTACTTTAGGTCCACCTACACCTGCGTCAAGTGTGCCTCACCCCACACCCTCACTGACCACAACAACACAAGCAGCAAAACAGACCACATCAACTCAACCTTTTAAAATGACAGGTCTTGTTGTTTCAACAACAGAGACGACAACAACAGAGACAACAACAGAGACGACAACAACAGAGACATCAACACACATACAGACCGGTGACAACTGTGAGCAATTTAATTTATATATAATAAAATCACACCCGTATGAAGTGAGGAGGTTAGAGCGACCTGCCCGCTGTCAGAGAAAGAATAGTCACATATATCGCATAAGAGAATAATTAATTAATAATAATAATATTAATAATAACTAGTCCATACCAGTTTGGGGGTATGACCCAAAGTATGTGCAGAGTTTCTCCCTACCAGTGTTGATTTTGATAGCAATTTTAGTCATCTGAAATGGTTTAGTGTTAGTCTAGTTTTAGTCGACTAAATCAACAGTTCATTTTGTCGACTACAATGTATATTGGCAGGCCTTGATGGACTGAATGATTAACTACCCCAAAAATATAGTTTACATTTTACCACTACTATTAACTTAAAACAGAATGCTTAATATTGTAAGCATAATGATATTGTCACATTGTGATATTTGGCCATAACTCCCTCCTCTGAGGGAGCTACCTTTGGGGAAGGGGGTTGTTGTCCAGACAGGGGCCAGACTGGTGAACTGTGGGTCATGGGTTCAATAGTGGGTGAAACGTTACAATGGTAATATCTAATATGTTGTAAAACAATTAGTAATGGTAATATTTAGTGGTAATATCCGCCAATTCTGAGCCTCGCTTGGCTTTAGTGGAACGGAATAAACCAGGCTGTAAAGACCAGGATTGAAAAAGCCTGGTTTTGGCCTAGTTAATCCAATTTTCGTGAAACAGGCCCCTGCAAATGTAACCAGCGCTGCTGGTGGCTGCTTTCTGCAATTTGCATGGGGAAAGATTTTGTTTCGTCGGCAGACTGGTTTTGTGCAGATAAAAAAAATGCTAGTCTGTTGCAATCTGGTAGTTTTAAGTAGTAACTGAACAAGTTTGTTTGGTCTGAAGTAACCTTTAGGGTTAATTATAGCTTGGCTTCCAGCCAATAACAGCGCAGAGTGACAGACTTAACCGCCAATCACAGCACACAATCCATACCCGTTCGGGGATATGACATACCCGATCCCTACCTCTCCCGCGGCTCCCTCTCTCTCACCCCTTCTGTCTTTCTCCCAGTATGTTGGCACACCCGTTATGCGATGCTCAACCAATCACAGCACAGAATGACACACCTTCCTGCCAATCACAGCATGCAATATGTGTATCAATACGTGTATCATTATCCATACATGGGCATAAAAGGGCGCCAATTCCGACACAATTACAAAAAAAAAGAAATTGTTAAGATTATTAGTTCGATTAGCTATAATGTAATTTGCCTATGTTATAGTGAATGCAAAATGTTTTCATCTTTTCTATGTATTTTCCTGTTTCCTAAAGTGCCCAAAGATGGAGGTGCTGATCGTTTAAAGATTGAGCCAAAGCCAGTTGCCTTCACCACTGCTGGTAAAAGATAGTTATTTAATAATTGTTGTTAATTATTTAATAATTTAATAATTGTTCCCAGGTCTTGCATTACTATTAAATCATCCATTATTATTATCATTAATATTATTATTATTATTATTATTATTATTAATCATTCTTTTCTATGAAGCACATTGAGTTGCAACTATTGAATAAAAGGCTCTATAAATAAAGTTTGATTGAGTGCAAGAAAGTACAAGATGTACAATGGAGCTCGTGAGAGATCAGATGCCAATACTTGTGTACTTTCACTCAAGTGAATTCCAGACTTTTACTTGTAGTGGAGTATAAAGTAAAAAATGTGAGGGCTTTTTCCACCACTGCATAATAGGATATTACCGTAATGATAACAGGTGTCTGGTGTCTTTGTTTTTTGGCAGTGTCCATTTTTCTTATCCTCTCTCTGATCCTCAACGTTTTCCTGGGGGCGTATGTGATTCGTCAGAAGATACAATCCCGCAATTGCAAGGTGATTGTGTGTTTGTGCACGCGCGGCGAGTGTGTGTGTTGTTTATGCGAATGTGTGCGTAAAGCACGTGTGCCCGAATCGGAGTGTA
The DNA here is from genome assembly GCF_964188405.1 of Protomyctophum parallelum. Lineage (NCBI taxonomy): Eukaryota > Metazoa > Chordata > Actinopteri > Myctophiformes > Myctophidae > Protomyctophum > Protomyctophum parallelum. The sequence goes on along the minus strand of NC_139708.1, from coordinate 29,659,742 downwards.
TGGGAGAAAGACTCCATGTGAAAAATAAATAAAATAAAAATGCCTTTATAAAAGCGTGTTACAGTGTGCATTACATTCACACACACGCATTCACTGATCATGCCTGATTCATGCTTGTAATTTTTCTTTCAGCGCTATGGAACAGCTGTCCCACTAGAAGATGGTAATGGTCAAACTGTTCAGTTGCATTGTGTGTGTGTGTGTGTGTGTGTGTGTGTGTGTGTGTGTGTGTGTGTGTGTGTGTGTGTGTGTGTGTGTTGCCCCCAGATAGGAACGCTCAGTTTGTGGATGTGGATAAAGACATGAAAAGGCATTGTTACTATTAACGTCTAGGACTGGGCCAAATCTATTCAGGCTTCAGATAAACCATTAACTTGATTGCTACCAGCTTTGGTGTGTGTGTGTGTGTGTGTGTGTGAGAAAATGTTACTGCTGCTTGCTGTACCTTTAGATGTTGACCTCCTTCACCCTTTCCTTCACCCTTTCTTTTTTCCTATCTGTCTCTTTTCTTTAATTCCATTCAGATGAACGGCGATGATCATAATGACAAAGATGTCTGATGACAACAAAGTTTGACGACGTGTTAAGTTTCTCCTCGTCCTGACCAACAATCTCCACATAGATCTGCTTCCATCATCCGTTACACCTCCATTACGGTTCATCAGCTTGTGGATTTCACAATCTCTTTGGCTCAAGCCTCCTGTACTGGTCCTGGATGATACCAAAGCGTGATTGATTGATACGACAAACGATGTTACGTTATTGGAGACTATTCTTGTGACCGCAAATGCCTGGTGTTGACTGAGCAGAGATATGTCGTGGGACTGACGGAACAAGACAGGGCATGTCATGGGTTTTTGGCTGCAGTATAGGAGATGAAATTTAGTTTTCCACCAACAGTGCCACACGATAAGTGAAAACATGTTGAAACATTGAGGGCCCAATTATATAGGTGATATAATATTACTAAACCCATGCGGTAATACAGAATTTGGCCTCGCTCTGCGCCCTTTCGTATTATGGAAGCCGTGTTGAACGCACACACATAGGGGGAGTGGGGGAGTGTCCATGTTAATTTTATTCGCTTTGCGCTATTAGGCCCCTTGACCTAAAAACACGCATAACGATTCCACCTGGGTCTGACCACCTCTTAAATGCAAAAAGCACTTTTTGATTTTACACTTGAGCAGCTCTGTGGCTGCTCTGGAGTGTTGCCATGTCTGTTTATTTACAAGTGACTTTGGGCTTCTTTTTCTGTAAAGTTGCTTGTAAATATTGGTAGTTGTGGTTGCTTTTCTTGTTTCTAAAGTGCTTATTTGGGCTTTTCTCCTAATGTTGTTTAAACCAGTGATCCTCACACAGCGATATTCCCATGTCAAGAACCCCCAGATGAATGCATTTGCCCAACTAAGGATGGCTATTATCCAAAAATATTTTGGGCCAGTGACCCCCATGACAGATTTGTGTTTTTAAATGTTTCAATAAAATGTTTAAAGAATATTCCACAATAGTGTCGCAGTCCCGCCCCCTCGAGAGACCCGGAAAATAAATCCCCGTTCATTTTCCTCATAGACTTTTCAGAAAGTATTTATTTAAAGACGTTTACGCCGCGAACAAAGCCAACTCTTGTCGTGACCAATCATGACAACAAACGCAATTTTTCGGGCCAAACAAAGAATTTGAAAGTAGAATAAAATGGCAGGTTACTTTTTTTTGTTGTTTTTCTTCTTTGTAATTATTTGTTTGGCCCGAAGAATTGTGTGTCTTGTCATGATTTGTCACGACAAGAGTTGGCTTCGTACGGCGCTTAAAAGGTCTTTAAATAAATTAAATAAGAAATGCCTATGGGAGAATGCAAGGGGGAGGGATTGCGACGCTCTATAGACCTATATAATTGGGCCCTGAGTCTTTTTTTAAGTGGTGCAACCACTTCTACATCCAGCTTACAATGTCCGTGTGCCTGTTTGTGTGTGTGTGTGTGTGTACCCATGAGCATGAGTGGTGTGCGCATGCGTGAAATTGGAACGAGAGAAGTATGTGACATGGCTGCCACCTGCTGGACGCAAACGATACAGAGAAGAAAATGAAACAATACAGAGAAGAAATTGGAATGATACAAATTGGAACGATACAGAGAACCAGCGACGTAGAGTCTGTGGGGGCCACGGGGCCATGGCCCCCATGAAGAATCCTAGGGCCCCTTTCGGCCCCCATGAAGATTTTCGTGGACATTTTACATTTACATTACATATTTTCTGGGAATTCCAAACATTTTGGACCTCTCCGCCGGCAATCTGAGAATCCCATCGTCAAATATTCGGGAAAACAGCGCCTCCCCTGTTGTTCCTCAGGCAACAGTCTGTCTTGAGAGACACCGGCCGTCCAAGAGGTGTTAAAAAGTGCTAATCGGGTTTCTTTTGTAGTTGTTCTTGAGGCGTGACATAATAACACTGATCAAGAATTCACCAAAGAGACCTAACCACAGACTAGTGAGACTACACACTGACTCGAGAAAAGACCCATATCGTCCAAAATAGGCTGATCAGTCGCTGTCTGTGTATAGGCTAATTCATTGGTAAAAGTATGCTAAAGAACTCATTTTTAGACCATTTGGGAAATAAATAAATCCGCGGCGGCGGCAGCAATCCGCGGCGGCAATCCCCAACGCAATTCTGTAGCCTACCCAAAGGTAAAACGCACCCGCCGCCTATGATCTCTCTCTCTCTCCCTCCGTATCTCTCTATATCTCCCTCTCTCTCTCTCTCCCTCTCTCTCTCTCTCTCTCTCTCTCTCTCTCTCATAATAATAATAATATAGTCCTGAAAGTCCTCACCTTGGCTTGGACATTGGCCTATAGAAGCTGCTTTAAAAGTACCAGCGAAAACAACTTATTTTTTTCCGCGCTGCGGCTGGGGGGGGGGGGGGGGGGGGGGGTGCGGGGAGGCGGGGCTGCGGGGGGGGGGGGGGGGGGGCTTGAGGATTGATCAAACTCTTCGGCTCTGCAGAGAACCAATAGATGGGAGTTGCACCACTTGGTTCACACTGACACTGGTGTGATTTTTTGTATTCAATCAAGAAGTTGCATGACAGAAAATGGCAGTAATTAAGGTTCACTCTGTGGCAGCACCAGGGAGTTGCAGTACAATGCTCTAGGTTTTTATACTAGGCTATAGTTTCGTGATTACTTTTGATGCAAGAAATGGTCTTTTTTCTTTATTTCTTTTTTGAGTTATTAAAAAGGTTTTAAAAGTCCTTGTCACTTCACTGTCATCTGGATCATGTGGTGACCCTCCTGGGGGTCCCGACCACAGTTTGAGAACCACTGGTCTTTTGTGTAGACCAGTGGTTCTGTGTAAGCTATAGGCTACCCTATACTCAACAATAGAATAGTCCATAATATAGGTGCAAAAGTATCTTTAATGTCATACACCATATAAATACAGAAACGATCCATTAGTCTAAAACTATAGGAGTATATAATGACAATGCTAAACACAGTTAACTTTAACTACTGTATAATTAAAAGGGCTACTGAACAGAGTCAGAGCAGCAGCTGCCGCAGGGTCGCAGCTCGATCACGGCTGCGGCAGCGGCGCCTAAACCGGTAGGCCTACTTTGTGATTGACTGTGAATTTCTCTTGCTTTTATTTTGAAAAGAGATTCGGTCTCAAGGCTCTGACGTCAGAGTAATCAGGAAATACAGTACCCACATGAGTGTGTGAGGGCTCCGTCTTTTGAGCTAATTTAGAACTTCCTGTCTGAGAGCTAGCTAATTTAAGACATCCGGTTGCCTTCAGAATAAAATAAGGTTATTTAATTAATAATTATTACATTAAATTATTAGTATTATTATTACATTACAGTTATTGTAAAGACACACATTATGTTTCTGTGTAAAAATAAGTAATTAAATAACATCAAAAAGTTATCTAAATGGATAAATGCTATTCACTGGAGTGAATATTCTATTATATTCTAAAAACGACTTATAAATCCTAAAGCCTTGTTAATACTTCACTGTGCAACGGTCCTATGCTGGACAATAGCAGATATGCAAACTCACAGCACATCTCATTCAAGACACTGAACTTGCAGATCTGCTATTTTTGAACACACTATAAAGTTAACCATTTATCATGCTGCTCTACGTGGCACTGCATTCTGTGACATTAAACCAAATGGCATTTTCCACTCTATGGGCCTGATTCTTCAACGTGTTTCCGCTGATATATTGCCGTGACGCTGGCGGAAAGGCATTTACGTGGATTTCCCACATTAATTTGGAATTCATGGAAATGGCCGTGAACTTGACGCTGACTTTGGTTCGTCGGTAACTCCGCTAAATCCTCCGCCACCTCTTTAGGTGGCGGAGAAATTTGCGGAAGCATACACTTGCAAATAGATTTATTCAGAAGGCTTTAGTCTTCATGCTGAATCAATAAATAGTCCCCAAATCTCAGATAAAATATGTAGGCATGTGCCCCCAACATATTGGTCGATCAGCACAAAAAATCAGCACAAAAAACGATATATATATATATATATAAAAGCCGAGTGCACTTGTATGCCTAAATGCATGCATTATAGGCAAGTTAGCCTATAGAGTCCCATATACAGAAACTGCCCCGCAAGCCGACACCTTTTTATTTATTTATTAGGATATTTATATCATGCGCGATTGGGGATGCTCACTCGGCAGCCTTCTACTCGAAGTGCAACGGTTGTGAGCTTGTAGATCGGATCTCGCGGACTCGCGCTGCATGTTAAAAAACAAATTCACAGTTATAATAAGAACATAGGCTTATCTGCATTCTGCACTGTACGAATCCAACATAGTTTAGTGTAGACAGTAATGCCTGCAGTAGGCGGCGGCAGGCCTAATGAAATTGTTTTGTTACGGAGACTGTCGGTGTGTGTGTGTGTGTGTGTGTGTGTGTGTGTGTGTGTGTGGGGGGGGGGGGGGGGGTGCGTGTGTGTGTGTGTGTGTGTGTGTGTGTGTGTGTGTGTGTGTGTGTGTGTGTGTGTGTGTGTGTGTGTGTGTGTGTGTGTGTGTGTGTGTGTGTGTGTGTGTGTGTGTGGCGGAGGGCAGACAGCAGCGTACTGCCGATCCGATTCACATTGGAAAATGAATAGGGCTAATTAGCCCTATATAAAAAAATAGAAGACCAATATTAGCCTAATGAATGCAGCGTGTTTGAAAGTCGGCCAGTCATATCAGTTTTAAACCAGCTCACCTCCACTCGTGAACATGACGGACACACAGACAGAATTTATAATAATGTATATTTATATTGATCACTGCCACACACAGAATAGTTTAACTCACTGGATAAACTCACTGGATTATAATTTCTTCAGACAAGAGGATCCCAGGCCTACGAGGTAGGCCTAGGCCTATAATATATTTACTTATGAATGTATGGGCTACTGTTCTTTATCGCGCAACAGTGTCGAGGGCCCATGCAGCCCCCCTCCCTCTCTCGTCTCTCTCTCTCTCTCGCTCTCTCTGAAAATACGACTTTTGCATTGACATATCCGATATTTTCAATATCGGATATGTTTTACCTCTGCAAAGGTGTGAGTGAACACCCGCCTTGGTCCCGAACTTAATTAAATAAATTATAATTATATTGCTTCAGCGGAGCACGCACCATTGTAAGCTTGGATATAGCAGTGACCGCGGCTGTGATCTCAGACAAACTGCTGTCTGCTGAGTCATGCTTGAAGCCTTTTATGGTACGATATGGGGCGTGGATCAATGCAGATGAGGTTGTCGGTTGCTTTTCCGATCACTTTGCACCCGCTGCTTTCAGTATGACATACACCTGCGATACGCCAGCGCACCTGTGGTACACACCACTCTCTGAATAACACGTCATCTCAACGTAGCTTGATCGGACGGATAAATACGATATCTGTTTCCGTCACCGTTACACTCTGGCGCATTTCGTTTTTGAAGAATCAGGACCTATGACACTACTGTTCTACATTTTTGTCTAATAAAATAGGCTATTAATTTAATCAATCAAACTGCATTAACTAACAGAGATACTACTAACCAAGCTATCCATGTCAACATGCTCTATAGGAGTCTCAATAACAGGTATAAGTAACGTTTAATGTTTAGTAATGTTTAATGTAGCAGAAGAGGCCATTCATTGAACAGAGTTTTGCACAATTTTAACATCCCAGATCGATTGAAATATGAATCTACTGTGCTGTGCTACACCATGATATATTAAGAGTACAATAACATTCCATTGTGAATAAAAACCTATTAACCACAGTGTAATGCTAAAGGTTTCATCACAGGGCTGTCTGCTTCATGTAATATCATTAAAAGTGTTGTTGGTGACAGTTATATGAGTTGGAAGCATTAAGACCCATTTTAACCCTCAATGGCTTCCTTTCTGACAAATAACGTTATTGTAAAAAAAAAAAAAGATTCACGCGTTCATATGTAGCTATTTTGCATTAGAAGCGGATGGGACCAAGGGACCCGGATGTAACGTAAGAGGACTACAATAGATTCGCGGTAAATCTCGCGGGCGTGGCCTCACACCGGAAGGAAGTGCCGCCGCCCTCAAATACGGAAGAGACGCGTGGAGGTAGGTTTGGTCAGTGTTTGTTTGGAACGTGCCACGTCACCATCGCGGGTCCTTCTTCGGAGCAAGTAAGTGATTAAATGTTATTTAATACTTAACGCTGTTGTTGTTTGTGTGTTCAAACGTCTATCACTTGAAGTTACTTGTTATGATGTTTATATATGATGTTTGTACGAAACTGTAAAACAGTGTTTCAGTAGCCGAATGGTTAGTGTCGAAGGTTTATAAACAACTATGCCCGGCCTCAATGTTTACTAACCGTCGACAGTACCCACTCGACTACCGAAACACGGCTTTAAAGAGTAGTATTTACATATCTAAACACAACAAGTAACTTCAAAAGTGATAACATGTTTGAGCCACGGACCACCATTTCACATTAATAGACTCTCACAATGGTGGTCAGTGGCTCAAATGGGTCTGAGAGACTAGATGGCCTCAAATGGTGGTCCGTGGCTCAAACGCTGAATAAATAATCGACTAGAGGTGAAAATAGTATTGTTTGGTAGGTAAAAGGACAAACATTCTGTGAAAATTGGCACGAAGCAACAAACATTCTTTGAAATTGGTGGGAAACGATCCCGGGCACTCATGTTAACAAAGCTCAGTCACTAACCACTATGCTACAATCAGCATTATATAATCAAAGGATCAAAAGTAGCAATCTTCTACATTCTCTAATTGTGTAGTTTTTTTGGAAATTAAGCAGATGCTTAACAACAATTGAACTATTGAGAGTGTAAAGATCTACTATTGGGGTCAATTTGGTTACCTAAATTAAATTGCTCTGTATTGTGACAGTAATCATTGCTATAGTGTGTGTTCAGTAACAGTGTTAAATAGCTCTATAGTGTGACAGTAATCATTGCTATAGTGTGTGTTCAGTAACAGTGTTAAATAGCTCTATATTGTGACAGTAATCATTGCTATAGTGTGTGTGTTCAGTAACAGTGTTAAATAGCTCTATATTGTGACAGTAATCATTGCTATAGTGTGTGTGTTCAGTAACAGTGTTAAATAGCTCTATATTGTGACAGTAATCATTGCTATAGTGTGTGTTCAGTAACAGTGTTAAATAGCTCTATAGTGTGACAGTAATCATTGCTATAGTGTGTGTTCAGTAACTTGCAACACAGCAGCCAAGTATATGCAGAACACATATACACGCATTTGACATAACACAAACAACAAGACAATTTACATACATAAAGACATGAAGAAAAGAGCAATATCCACCGCTTAGATTATCCTGTGGCTACTACAACTCCTGATTAAACCCTTTTCTATTTATTAAAGAGCTGGAGAGACAGGAATATTCCTGTTACTGAACACACACTATAGCAATTATTACTGTCACAATAACTTTGTACTTTTGCTACTGATGTTTGTGTGCAACATTTGAGCTGGTGTCAAGTCACCTTAATTCAAGTGATAGATTATATACAGGGGCATGCCATATGGTCTACCTGCACAGCCTTTGTGATTACTGGTAGATCACGATGTACCTTTTGGGCACCCCTGCAATACAGGATTCCTGTCCAGAATTGTTTTTTATTAAATATAGAGGGTTTAAGTGTAGGGTTTGTCATGTTGGTGTTCTCTATAACTTTTCGTCCTGGGCATGACGTTAAACTGTCCAGTGTAACTCCAAGTTACATGGGGTGGGTATGGTTTGAGAGTTTGTGATGCTCAGTTCTTTTTTTGCGTCTCGGTTCCTCAGGTGGAAGCTGCATAGTTGGGTTTTTGATGGGTTGGGTTTCAAGTGGCTGGTCGTTTGTTTAGATATTGAAAAGGAGGGGGGCGAGCGCGCTACCTTGTGGGAGGCCGTTCTTTTCGGCTTTCCATTTACTCCTCTGGTCATTTAACTGAACATAGAAGCGCCTGTTGTTGAGGAGGCTTTTCCTGACCATTGTGCGGTGTTGGACAGTGTCGTAGGCAGCAGAGAGATCTCTGAATGCTGCTCCAGTTATTTGTTTCCCCTCAAACCCATCCTCAATGTGTTGGGTGAGGTTGAGCTCTGTCCAGCACAGGAGCGGCTGGGACGGAAACCAGCTTGGCCTTTAGTCAGCTTGGTATCTATGAGTGGCAACAAGGCGTTGGAGTAGCAGCTTCTCATATAGCCTTGTAGGTGATGCAGAGGGAAATGGGTCGGTAGCTCTTTGTGGATAATGGGTCTATGCCAGGTTTAGGGATTGCAACCACGTTGGCCTTTTCCCAGACAGAAGGGATGGTTTTCTGTGCTATGCATGTGTTCAGCATCCCCACAAGCCAGGTCTTTGCGTTGGGTCCCAGGTGCTGTAACATTTCTGCCAGTAGGTCATCAATCCCTGCTGCTTTTCCGGGTTTCAACTTTCCCATTGCAGTTTCAAGTTCTTCTAGGTCGAAGGGTTTGGTTTGAGGGCTGGCTGATTGTGGTTGGTCTGATACCACTGTGCGATGGTATTCTCCTGTGGGTCGGTGGCGGTCTTGGTCACAACTGGTGGCCAACAGTTGTAACCAACACCGCCACCGACCCACATAGAATACCATCGCACAGTGGTATCAGACCAACCACAATCAGCCAGCCCTCAAACCAAACCCTTCGACTTAGAAGAACGTGAAACTGCAATGGGAAAGTTGAAACCCGGAAAAGCAGCAGGGATTGATGACCTACTGGCAGAAATGTTACAGCACCTGGGACCCAACGCAAAGACCTGGCTTGTGGGGATGCTGAACACATGCATAGCACAGAAAACCATCCCTTCTGTTTGGAAAAAGGCTGGAGTAGTTGCAATCCCTAAACCTGGCAAAGACCCATTATCCCCGAAGAGCTACCGACCCATTTCCCTCCTCTGCATCACCTACAAGCTCTATGAGAGGCACTACAATTTCTGAACAGACTATATTTACATCAATATGTCTGGGTCCCCACCTACTCACTCAGGGTTGACGTGTCACACCTGCAGTGATGGGAGGGGCACCAAAATGTGGTATTTTGATTGTTTAATGGGGGCACTCCCTTAGTATAAAAGTGTATGTTTTGTGTACACATGACCTGATGAAGATCAAATGGATCGAAACGCTGTCAGTATTTCAACAAAGAACGTCTTTCTTATACCTGTGGTGTGCGGGCTCCATCCAATACCTACACCAGTTGTGATGCAACAGAGTTTGCTGTGACCGTTGTGAATTATGGGTGGTGTGGTTTTTGCCAAGACGGTGGATTGTGGCCCATGCCTTCCTGCTGTTATTTGACATGTTGGTGTTCTCTATATCTTTTCGTCCTGGGCATGACGTTAAACTGTTCCGTTCGAGAGGACCAGCGACCCTCGAATGTAAACGGCCACGAAAGGAAATTATGTGTGTGTGAGGTGTTCTCTATAGGTTGGGTTTCAGGTGGTTGTATTGTAGTAGCTTGACATTTCTTGGAGGGCACTTTCAAGGACAGACTCAATCTTCTGGAAGTCTGCTTGTTGGGTCGTAATGCAGAGGTTGTCGGCGTAGATGAAACGCTGGCATTAGGCATTGGGTAGTGGCTGGTCGTTTGTGTAGATATTGAAAAGGAGGGGGGCAAGCACGCTACCTTGTTGGAGGCCGTTCTTTTGGGCTTTCCATTTACTCCTCTGGTCATTTAACTGGACATAGAAGCGCCTGTTGTTGAGGAGGCTTTTCCTGACCATTGTGCGGTGTTGGACAGTGTCGTAGGCAGCAGAGAGATCTCTGAATGCTGCTCCAGTTATTTGTTTCCCCTCAAACCCATCCTCAATGTGTTGGGTGAGGTTGAGCTCTGTCCAGCACAGGAGCGGCTGGGACGGAAACCAGCTTGGTCTTTAGTCAGCTTGGTATCTATGAGTGGCAACAAGGCGTTGGAGTAGCAGCTTCTCATATAGCCTTGTAGGTGATGCAGAGGGAAATGGGTCGGTAGCTCTTTGTGGATAATGGGTCTTTGCCAGGTTTAGGGATTGCAACCACTTTGGCCTTTTCCCAGACAGAAGGGATGGTTTTCTGTGCTATGCATGTGTTCAGCATCCCCACAAGCCAGGTCTTTGCGTTGGGTCCCAGGTGCTGTAACATTTCTGCCAGTAGGTCATCAATCCCTGCTGCTTTTCCAGGTTTCAACTTTCCCATTGCAGTTTCAAGTTCTTCTAGGTCGAAGGGTTTGGTTTGAGGGCTGGCTGATTGTGGTTGGTCTGATACCACTGTGCGATGGTATTCTCCTGTGGGTCGGTGGCGGTCTTGGTCACAACTGGTGGCCAACAGTTGTAACCAACACCGCCACCGACCCACATAGAATACCATCGCACAGTGGTATCAGACCAACCACAATCAGCCAGCCCTCAAACCAAACCCTTCGACTTAGAAGAACGTGAAACTGCAATGGGAAAGTTGAAACCCGGAAAAGCAGCAGGGATTGATGGCATACTTGCAGAAATGATACAGCACCTGGGACCTATCGCAAGGACCTGGCTTGTGGGGATGCTGAACACATGCATAGCACAGAAAACCATCCCTTCTGTTTGGAAAAAGGCTGGAGTAGTTGCAATCCCTAAACCTGGCAAAGACCCATTATCCCCGAAGAGCTACCGACCCATTTCCCTCCTCTGCATCACGTCTTTCTTATACCTGTGGTGTGCGGGCTCCATCCAATACCTACACCAGTTGTGATGCAACAGAGTTTGCTGTGACCGTTGTGAATTATGGGTGGTGTGGTCTTTGCCAAGACGGTGGATTGTGGCCCATGCCTTCCTGCTGTTATTTGTCATTATGGTGTTCTCTATATCTTTTCGTCCTGGGCATGACGTTAAACTGTTCCGTTCGAGAGGACCGGCGACCCTCGAATGTAAACGGCCACGAAAGGAAACTGTGTGTGTGAGGTGTTCTCTATCATTTCATTCCAGACTTCACTGTCTATCTCCTGTGTTTTCCATTCATCTTGAGCGTTACACAGTCGTCTGATGTGCGGGGGGAGGTGCCGGCTAGCGCATAAAGGCACGGACGGGACAGGTGTTGTCTTGACCCATCCCGTGATGATGCGACAGGTGTCATTTAGGGCTGTGTCGACCAATTTGGTGTGACGTGATCGGCTCCAGCTTGAGCAGGCATACTCTGCTGTAGAGAAAGACAGGGCCATGGCAGTTGCACGGATTGTTTGTGGGTCTGCACCCCACTTGGGAGTTCACTAGTTTTCACAGGATGTTATTGTGGGTGTTGACCGTGGCTTTTGTGTTCTCCAGGTGTTTTTTTGAAGAAGAGTGTCCTGTCCAGTGTAACTCCAAGATACATGGGGTGGGTATGGTTGGAGAGTTTGTGACCATCCCAAGTGACGCTCAGTTCTTTTCTCGCGTCTCGGTTCCTCAGGTGGAAGCTGCATAGTTGGGTTTGTGTGTCTTTCTTTTTCTGTCTTTCTTTCTTAGGACGGAGATCAAGGTAGACGCCATAGGAAGGCTCAACACTAGCCGATGCCCCTAGAGATCCATCCCAAAGCTTCCCTCAGGGAGCACAGCAAGCCAGCTAGCCAGCAAGCCTGCCCAGTCAGCCAACGCAGCCAGTCAGCTCCGCCAGTCAGCCAGTGTAGAAAGTCAGGCTGCCAAGCCAGAGCATATCAGCCCTTGCAGTCAGCCATTGCAGCCATACCAGCCTTGCTCAGTCAGCTCAGCCAGGCCTCTCTTGAGGCCTGGCTCTCTGTCTGCCTGGCCCGGTCTGCCCTGCCCTGCCTTGCAGCAACAGAACCAGCCTTTCTGGAAAGCCAGCCAGCTCAGAATGCGAGCTGAGCAAGCCAGTGCAGCAGCAAGCCCAGACTAGGTTACCGCAGCCTTACTGTGCAGCCACAGCCACTCAGTCTAGACCAGCAGGAGCTGGCCAGGCTCCAACCCTTGCAGCGCAGCCTTAGGCCGGACAGTCCCCCTGCCTGCACTTTGTTGCCTTCCTGGCCTGTCTGCCTGCCTAGGCGCCTCGGTCTTCCTGTCTGTCTGCCTTGGCCTGCCAGTCTGAAACTGGTTTAGACTAACTGCGTGCTTGCCAGCTGCGCTGGCTTGCTGAGCTCGTATTCTGAGCTGGCTGGCTTGCCAGCAAGGCTGGTTCTGTTGCTGCAAGGCAGGGCGGGGCAGACCGGGCCAGGCAGACAGAGAGCCAGGCCTCGAGAGAGGCCTGGCTGAGCTGACTGAGCAAGGCTGGTATGGCTACAATGGTTGACTGCAAGGGCTGATGTGCGCTGGCTTGGCAGCCTGACTTTCTACACTGGCTGACTGGCGGAGCTGGCTGGCTGCGTTGGCTGACTGGGCGGGCTTGCTGGCTAGCTGGCTTGCTGGACTCCCTGAGGGAAGCTTTGGGATGGATCTCTAGGGGCATCGGCTTGTGTTGAGCCTTCCAACGGCGTCTACCTTGATCTTCGTCCTAAGAAAGAAAGACAGAAAAAGAAACACACACACAAACTCAACTATGCAGCTTCCACATGAGGAAGGCAGGCAGGCACGCAGGCAGGCACAAGCTGCCTGCGTGCTTGCTTCGCCCTCCAGTTGCTGCTCCAGTTATTTGTTTTCCCTCAAACCCATCCTCAATGTGTTGGGTGAGGTTGAGCTCTGTCCAGCACAGGACGGGACGGAAACCAGCTTGGTCTTTAGTCAGCTTGGTGTCTATGAGTGGTATGAGGCGTTGGAGTAGCAGCATCTCTTGTAGGTGATGCAGAGGAGGGAAATGGGTCGGTAGCTCTTTGAGGATGATGGGTCTTTGCCAGGTTTGGGGATTGCAACCACTTTGGCTTTTCTCCAGACAGAAGGGATGGTTTTCTGTGCCATGCATGTGTTCAGCATCCCCACGAGCCAGGTCTTTGCGTTAGGTTCCAGGTGCTGTATAATTTCTGCCAGTATGTCATCAATCCCTGCTGCTTTTCCGGGTTTCAACTTTCCCATTGCAGTTTTGAGTTCTTCTAGGTCGAAGGGTTTGGTTTGAGGGCTGGCTGATTGTGGTTGGTCTGATACCACTGTGCGATGGTATTCTCCTGTGGGTCGTGGCGGTGTTGGTTACGACTGTTGGCCACCAGTTGTGATGCAACAGAGTTCGCTGTGACCGTTGTGAATTATGGGTGGCTCCCTGAGGTCCTTGATCGCCATTGGGTCCAACAGTGGTCATTGAAGCGTGCACACACATGCACACATGCACCTACACACACAGGGGCACATGCGTATGCACACCTGGACCTTTAAATGAACAACAACACAAAAACTAAGGCACTGGTGTCGGACTTCTGGTTTACCGGAACGGGGTTCAACTCCCTGCAGTGCCCTGCTCAATGTGTTGTATTTCATTAATTGGTCCATGGTCTCAGTTCATTGAGCGGCGCGCTATAGTGTGCGATTCTTCATCATTGTTGAGGATTTTTTAAAGGTGAAAATCAAGGAAAAGCAAAAGGCTATAGTCCATGGTCACGGACCGCATACTGGTCAAGGTCATTTATACTGGTGAAGATCATTTACTAGTCTTCTAAAGGTCATTTATACTGGTGAAGATCATTTACTAGTCTTCTAAAGGTCATTTATACTGGTCAAGGTCATTTACTAGTCTCATGAAGGTAATTTATACTGGTCAGTCATATACTGGTCACGGTCATTTATACTGGTCAAGGTCATTTGTACTTGTCAAGGTCATTTATACTGGTCAAGGTCATTTACTAGTCTTATTGAAGGTCATTTATACTGCTCAAGGTTATTGATCAATATCAATGACCTTGATGACCCCAAGGTCATTAAGTGGCATGCTATAGTGCGCGATTCTTCATCATTGTTCACGATTTGAAAAAAGGTTAAATCGCGGAAAAGCGAAAGGCTATAGTCCATAGTCTCGGAGGGCATACAAAAATGTGTGGTGCTATACAGGCCGTTCTGGAAAATTTGGGACAGAGGTTCATCGTTGGCATCCAGGGAGTGTGTGTGCAAAATTTGGCATCGACCGGGTTAATGGTGCTGGAGATTAGCTGTTAACAAACTGACGGACACACACACACACACACACTCACTCAGAGTGCAAAACATACTCTATCCCCATGGCTTTGGCCTGGTGCCATACCGTTATTAATTATTGCCTACAATGTCAATTGTGAAATTACTTTACCGTTGCAATGCAAAATTTACATTTCAGTAGAAGGTCTGCTGCCGTGAATTTTACACCTCTCCCACTTAGCGGAGAGTGGGGTGTGGTACAGGACATCTCCCCGAACGCGTGGGTATACTGCATCTACAAGTAGTACAAGATAAATTGAAACCATTGACACCTACTTCGATGGTTCAGTTGTCATCTATGCCGGGGAATTTAGCAGCTCTCATTCAAGCGTTTTTTCAAAATCCAGGTCACACATTTGATTGCAAAACAATCTGTGGTGTCACTCAACAACTAGTGAATAGCATCTTACTTGGCCTTAGGAATGCACAATGACCCATTAGAATTTATACACAAACTAGTAGTTTGGTTGAGTATGTGTGGTGTCCACACAGTTGTTCAAGCAAAACATACAGACATCTGTACATTCTGTGCCTGGACAGTTGAAAGCAATTAACAGAACAATAACGGAGGACAATTTGGAAGAAGATGATGATGATGTGGTTTTATGCAATGAAAGTCTAAATGACAATATGTGTGAAGCTATACCATTACCAATTCTAACATTTCTACAACAGACATCTGCTATCAAAAAATGTCACACACGGCTTGAAGAAGCAGCAGCGCAGGACTCAACATTTAGACGGAAACTTGAGAAATTCAATCTAGCCAACACATCAGTGTCATTAGTGTCTCAGAAATGTTCTAGGACAGAAGTATGCACCATATTAAATAGATTTGTAGAATACACACTTCGGTCTCCTTTCCTTGGAGATGACCTGCTTTGCCTGAAAAGTCTTAGTCTGTATAGTTGTACTCAATGTGGTGACAAGGCCTTACCATCTACAAAGAACATGTCACAATTCATAGTGCAGCCACTTGACGTGTCACAAAAAGGCATCTTAGACACTATTGCACAAATATTACCTGCTCAATCTGAACAATGTGAAACATGTCAGCAGGAAAAGAGCTTATCAACATATGAAGTAATTAACAGCCCACAGACCTTACTTCTCCTGTTAAGAGCTGGCACAAAAATTCCAAAAACGTTCAATTTATCCTGTCTGTACCACCAAAATGAGTATGCTTTGACCAGTATGTGTGTATTTTTCGACAGGCCACCATATGCGTCATTGTACATCCTTAAAGATCATAAATGGCATATCTGGACAAATGAATCGAATGACACAGCAGGCTATACCTTTGAGCTGATGCAAAGAACATCCGCTCGACAGCACACAAAGACAGTAGTCACAGGTAGTTTCTATGTCGTGTCATACGAGAAAATAAACAGTCGAGAAATAATCAAGTTTCGTCAGGACAAACAAATGCATAAATGCACAGACAGATGCAATCAACGCACACAAGTGACACCCATTCCAAAGCTAGAGGTAACTCCTTGACCTGACTTAGCTTGCGTAGAGAAAGTGATTTCATGTCAATGCCCCAAGGCACAGCACTTTTTTGAGCGTTGACCCCAGTAGAAGGTCTGCTGCTGTGAATTTTACACCTCTCTCGCTTAGCGGAGAGTGGGGTGTGGTAGAGGACATCTCCCCGAACACGTGGGTATGTCCAGATAGTTGCCTCGCGGAGGCCTCTTTGTCCAGTGTCCATTCTGGGTCCGGAAACGGTACTTTTTGTCAGCATTGACCCCAGTAGAAGGTCTGCTGCTGTGAATTTTACACCTCTCCCGCTTAGCGGAGAGTGTGGTGTGGTAGAGGACATCTCCCCGAACGCGTGGGTATGTCCAGATAGTTGCCTCGCGGAGGCCTCTTTGTCCAGTGTCCATTCTGGGTCCGGAAACGGTACTTTTTTCAGCGTTGACCACAGTAGAAGGTCTGCTGCTGTGAATTTTACACCTCTCCCGCTTAGCGGAGAGTGGGGTGTGGTACAGGACATCTCCCCGAACGCGTGGGTATGTCCAGATAGTTGCCTCGCGGAGCCGTCTTTTGTCCAGTGTCCATTCTGGGTCCGGAAACGGTACTTTTTGTCAGCCTTGACCCCAGTAGAAGGTCTGCTGCTGTGAATTTTACACCTCTCCCGCTTAGCGGAGAGTGTGGTGTGGTAGAGGACATCTCCCCGAACGTGTGGGTATGTCCAGATAGTTGCCTCGCGGAGGCCTCTTTGTCCAGTGTCTATTCTGGGTCCGGAAACGGTACTTTTTGTCAGCATTGACCCCAGTAGAAGGTCTGCTGCTGTGAATTTTACACCTCTCCCGCTTAGCGGAGAGTGGGGTGTGGTACAGGACATCTCCCCGAACGCGTGGGTATGTCCAGATAGTTGCCTCGCGGAGCCGTCTTTTGTCCAGTGTCCATTCTGGGTCCGGAAACGGTACTTTTTGTCAGCCTTGACCCCAGTAGAAGGTCTGCTGCTGTGAATTTTACACCTCTCCCGCTTAGCGGAGAGTGTGGTGTGGTAGAGGACATCTCCCCGAACGTGTGGGTATGTCCAGATAGTTGCCTCGCGGAGGCCTCTTTGTCCAGTGTCCATTCTGGGTCCGGAAACGGTACTTTTTGTCAGCATTGACCCCAGTAGAAGGTCTGCTGCTGTGAATTTTACACCTCTCCCGCTTAGCGGAGAGTGTGGTGTGGTAGAGGACATCTCCCCGAACGTGTGGGTATGTCCAGATAGTTGCCTCGCGGAGGCCTCTTTGTCCAGTGTCCATTCTGGGTCCGGAAACGGTACTTTTTTCAGCGTTGACCACAGTAGAAGGTCTGCTGCTGTGAATTTTACACCTCTCCCGCTTAGCGGAGAGTGGGGTGTGGTACAGGACATCTCCCCGAACGCGTGGGTATGTCCAGATAGTTGCCTCGCGGAGCCGTCTTTTGTCCAGTGTCCATTCTGGGTCCGGAAACGGTACTTTTTGTCAGCCTTGACCCCAGTAGAAGGTCTGCTACTGTGAATTTTACACCTCTCCCGCTTAGCGGAGAGTGGGGTGTGGTATAGGACATCTCCCCGAACGCGTGGGTATGTCCAGATAGTTGCCTTGCGGAGCCGTCTTTTGTCCAGTGTCCACTTTATAAAGTCCATGCACTCCAGTGAATAGCATTTATCCATTTAGATAACTTTATTATTATTATTATAAGGATTTAATTACTTATTCTTACACAGAAACATAATGTGTGTCTTATAGCATCATATAGCATCATTTAAATGCTTAATTTGTAGTTTTAATGTGCAAATTAAACTTTTTTTCAATACTCTAGAGGGTACTCTTATTTTGAAGAGATCGTCCACCGGAAGTCTTAAATTAGCTCACTAGATTAGCTCACTAGACGCTGCCGTGTGTGGCAGAGAGGAACAGCTTTCAACAGCAACTTATGAGTGGAAGGTAATACAAACAGACAGTGCTTTATGGAGTTGAGTTGGTGGGTGGAATAACAAAAGACAACTTATTTTTATAAAAGATAGCCTGCTAGCATGACCTAAAGTTATATATAATCTAAAATTAGACTGGCTAATAGTGGCTATAAACATCTCACGTCGCCATGAGCAACAATTCCCATAGTAACGCGCATTCAAATAACCCTATAGGGCTAGGCTATGGTCCAAATCCGCGTCCTTGCGGCCTGGACACACATTTTACACAAATGGTTTTGATTTTGAATGTAGAAAATGTCATAGAGACGTACGTAGCTCTGGTTCATATAGGCCTAATGCCCTTTGCATTAGAGCTATGGACCAGCGGTAATAGAGACGTTAACTTGCAGTCAGTCATCTCTCTGTGAGAGGTAGCCCTCCAAGCAGAACCATGTAGGGTCCCGAAAGGGGCTATGTGAGAGGCAACTGTGTAACTGTGTTTACTTCGTCTTGTTCATGTTGTTATTTGTCAGACTTGGATTTAAAGGACCCAAATGCGATCCCATGTGGACGATACATGTAAATGTTGCATTATCACATCTATCATTCTTGGGTAACAATAAGGATCCTGAAATTAAGGTGATAGGGCCGGGGGTAGCCCAGCCTTTATGGCTACTGTACTACTGGTGATGATATTGGTTCTGTTCTTTTACTATATAGAAGTGTCTATTTGTATGTCTCTAAATGTTTTGATAAATTGAACATGGTGGACCCTCTTGTAAACAAGTGTAATGCTTAATTGGCTCGTCCACTCACAGTTAACAGTCTTTGTATTGAGTTTGTGCTTGTAATGTACTGTAATTATGTTAATAAATATTTCAATCAATCAAAAGATCGACAGGGTGCTACGACAGTGATAATATTTATTACACAGAATCACCTCTATCTAAGATTGAGAGTTAACATGTTTGTTTAGATTGAGCGACGGATCCATTGATTGTTTGGACCTGTTTTTGTCAGTCGTCGCCATGACCACAGATTCCTCCCTCCTTGGTTCTGAGTTGGACTATGAGCAGCAAGAGGAGCTCTACCAGCAGCTGCTTTTACAGGTAGGTGGGGTCCAGGGACCCCTAGGGGTCCTTGAAGGAGTTCCAGGGGGTCCCCAGCTAAATTAACAAATACAAGTATAGCATATTGACAGTTACCACTTTCTAACTCTATTTTATACCTCGGATATTGAGATATATCTGCTATTTTTAACCCTTGAACACTAAACATATTTTTTTGTTACACCAAAACACGGGTATATTTTACCCAATATGAAATATTCCATAACAAATATTTCTCATCAAAATATATTGCAGTACAGCAATACATGGCAATTTGTACTCTTCTTTAATGTTTCATCATGACTTTTCACAAAAAAACAAAATAGATATCATGAAAAACGTGCATATTATTTTTAAAGGATTCCTAAAAAAAGAGAAATGAAGCTGGGAACTTCTCCTTTGGTCCACCCATTCCTAAGTGAGAATGTGAGAATGGTCCGGTGAAGAAAACCACCCGAACACCTGCCTAAAACCAGGGATGTGGGCAGGGAAACAAACCTACCTTCTATGATGTCACTGAAGGTACTGAAAGACCCACCCACCTCAGACATCAGCAACTTTATGAAAATTGCAAAAATATAATCGTCCGGGTGAAAATCACCCATGTTTAGTGTTCTAGGGCTCCCATTGGTAGCTCAAGTTCGCTTGAGACGGCGCCCCTCCGTCGCGGTTAATGGGGAGGATTTCACTGTAATATGTACAGATTTGGGGGTTTTCTAGTAGTGTGTGTATGTACAGTATGTACGGATGCTAATCCCTGGCTGTTATTTCACCGTGTTTGGGTGAGATGGGGTTGATGACTGAGAGTGAGATGATGAGCTCATGTGTTTGTGTGTGTTGTGTGCCCTGGCCCTGCTGCATATTTTCATACCCAATCGGACTTTTCATGAAGTAGCCTACTTCAATGAGATGATCACCATCACCTTCTCAGCAGAGAAGGGGACACAGCACTGCTCAAATGGTGTCTACTGTCTAGCTATGTGAAAGACAGAGCGAAAAACGGATAAAATCGACCCCAGTCTGAAAACGTTTTATACGGACGCAATATGCAAACGTGATTGACATTAAGCAAGGTCGATTATTTTTCTCCGTGCTCCGACACTCGAAAAAACGCACTCTGTGTGCAAACACCTTAATGTTTGTAGAAAATAAATAAATAAATGAAACAACCCAGTGAATGTACTTTCCTTTCAGACAATGGGAAAGATACAAAGTGAGAATCCTGACTCCACAGTGATCCGACCTCAACCTGGTGAGTGTTGTTTTCCCACGGCCGCTCTCTTAACATGTGAGGCATCGGAATGGCATGGAATGGCATTTCCAGATACTGGTCTGGTAATGGTATCGGTACAACTGTAACAAAAGCTTTGGCTTTGATATCGCTTTCACCCAACAACTCACGGCTCAAGAAGCTGACACAGTTGACTCCCTCCAAGCTGCTCCGCTGAGTACTATAAAAAAAATCACACCCGTGTGAAGTGAGGGGCGCTCTTATCATCGTACATCATGATGTACGGTAAAATACTATGACACTATGCTCTATTTGCTCACACACTGGTAACATTCTCCATTCATTGTCAATGGGAATTAAATGTTTGTGTAGGACGAAAATACAAAATAGACACTAAGCAGATTTGCTCAGACTTTATGACATACAATTCTCCAGTCATTGTCATTGGTAATTTAATGTTTGTGTAGGACAGAAATCTACACTAATGGCTGAATACGCCCCTCAAAAATCACTAGGGATAATCAAAGAGTTTTGCTTGTCTAACTATGACCCATATACACAGAGCTATGCGGGATATTCTACAAATGGTGATGCCATTTTCCAAGAGAATTGAATGGTCATTTGTCTTTTGTCTTTTTAACTTTTAAGCATGTTGCTGCTCAGTTATGTGTTTAGGTGGGCAGCACTGAGCACAGAGTAAGTCACCAATCACCATGGCAGTGTACTCTGGGTAAACACAGAGTAAAGGTGGTTTCACACTGGATGCATTATTCGGAAAACCGACAAAGAAACGCAGCTAAAAATCTGAAACCATGCTCTGTGTGCAGGGACCTTTAGTCACCATGGCAGTGTACTCCGGGTAAAACGTGAACCGCCGTCATAACCCTGAAATACTGAAGTTACCTACTCTAACCCCAAATCCTGCTTCGTGGTACAGGCCACTAGTCTCAAACTAACGGTATTCTGAAAGATCTCAGTGTCTTCATCTCTTCATCTCATTCCATCTGTCTCACCCATCCCCTCTCATTCCCTTTTTCTCTCGCTCTCTCTGTCTTTCTCAGGCATATGTGTCAAGACCCTGTCCCAGGTGGATCAGCAGAAGATGTTCGTAAACATCTGCCAATCAGCCTCAGTCCCTCCCCCTCCGGAGCTCTCAAGGGAGGAGCTTATGGAACTCCTCCAATCAGAAGACCCTGCCAGCTACAGAGTTCCCATGAGCCTTGGCGAGCCGCACACAGAGATCGACAACAGTGAGTTGTGGTGGGTTCCAGGGGATTCCCAGCCAAATCTGTTAATATAGTATCAACATTTGTTTTACCACTTTAACCATTTCACTAAGTCTAGAGTCAAATCAAACTTTATTTATAGAGCACATTTAAAACAACCGAAATTTACCAAAGTGCTGTACAGATCAGAAGCAAAACAACCGAGCAAGAAACACAGTAGTGTGATGATCAAGTGTGATGATCCCAAATACACGATTTAAAAAAAAGAAAAGAAAAAAAAATCTAACTCAGATTTCTCCTGTGTCACTAACTATTCTGTTATCTGAATCAATTTTGTCTTTATTCATACTGCATCCGGTCTGCTATCTGAACCGCTCTATTTTATGCCATTTGAATACATATTTACGAGCTAACACATGTAAATAGTAAACATTCATCTGAACTGCTCATGAAACGTTGTGCTACTTTATATAACTTTATATAGTGCTTCTAGCAAGTGTATAACTTTGTAAATGCAAGACGCAGCTAAGTGAAGTGAAACAAAATGAAAATTCAGGCTGAGTGTCAGGCTATCCAATTGTAGTAGAAGTAAACTTTAAAATTGGTGAGGGGTCGGTTGAGTTGAAATACAATCATTTCTACACAATCTCTCTGTTCCAGACCCATATAATAATCTCCATATAGACTATAATATGGAGATGTTGCGTTACATGTTGACAGTGCATGTTAACAGTGGTAATTGCCGATTAGCCCCCCAAGAGAAGGGAGAGAAGAGGAAACCTGAAGAAAAATTATCATTAAAATTGTGTCATGTCAATTTAAATGACAACTTAAATATTCTTGGTTTAGAGATCTCACACCTAGATGGATAAGCGGAATACAGCCAAGAAGAGACAGGTAGTCTTAGGTCACATTCTCACCTAATACTTCGGTAGACTCAATGCGTATGGGACGAAGAATTTGGGATTCTTGCATATTTAATTTGCTGTGGTTTGTCTTCACACTGTCATCCGCAGTAATTGGAAACGCAGCTGGGGGGACCTTTATCAATGTGTTCCATTCATAAACTAGCCTACACAGTGAAATCTATGGTGATAAAATTATACTCATAACGTGCATGTGTCGTGCCGTCTGGGACTGGACCCCCCTTCTCTCTCTCTCTCTCTCTCTCTCTCTCTCTCTCTCTCTCTCTCTCTCTCTCACTATACGCACGCACTTCTACTGTAGCTATCAACAACACTCTCACGGTCTCACCACTTAAACACTCTACACTCCGTAAACTTAAACACTCTACACTCCGTAAACTTAGACCGTGGTTTCACAAACGATCTACAACGCCTCGTAGTGTGAGGTGTGAGCTCCATTTATCTGTTTCTGCCTCTCTTAGGTCACATTCTCACCTAATACTTCGGTAGACTCGATACGTATGGGAGGGGAAATTGAGGTTCTTGCATATTTAATTTGCTGCGGTTTGCCTTCACACTGTCTGTCATCCACAGCAATTGGAAACGCAGCAGGGGGGGCTTTATCAATGTGTTCCATTCATAAACTAGCCTACACAGTGAAATCTATGGTGATAAAATTATACTCATAAGTTGTCATAATGTCCATGCAGCATGTGTCGTGCCGTCTGGGACTGGACCCCCCCCTCTCTCTCTCTCTCTCTCTCTCTCTCTCTCTCGCTCTCTCACTATACGCATGCAGCCACGCACTGTTCTTTTGGGCATGGAGGCACAGCGCTGAGTGCACTGATATAACAGACAGCAGCGCAAAATGTTATCGAGATGAAAGTCCCTACTCCCCAGTCCCCACACAGTGACAGCACTCCATGTTTACGGCACGCACAGACAGACAGAATATTCTGTAAGCTATAATACACTGCAGTGTTTTTATGTGTTTTCTTAAGTAATTGATTAATGTACTCGTCCTCATTTCGATCAGGGCTTCAGTCTCCTCATTCGACCACGTCTATCCACGGTAACGGGACATCTTTGCGCTGCGTAAAATATGCCTTCTCCGTCTCCAACTGTGTTCAGCTCCTCACCCGCCACATTGTTTGCTTCATTTCCTTTATTTACTGCGGATTGCATTCACACCTGCACCGAATCGTAATCAAGTGCGATTGGAAGCGAAGCGAAACCCCCGTTTTTGCTCGGAGTAGAATGCGGATCTTTGATACGCATTAGGATTCGAATGAGCCTTCACACCTGCCAAACGAAGTGCACTTTCTGAAAATGCGCAGCAGGATTCGTTTTAATCGCAGCAAAGCTCTCTTGTGTGAATGTGACCTTACACTCTAATCTCCTCTCTCTCTCTCTCTCTCTCTCTCTCTCTCTCTCTCAGGTTCCCAGGGTTGTACAGCCTATGATGTCGTCATCAACCAAGAGTTCTTCCAGAAGTGCCAGGTGCATATTTGTGTGTTCATATTTGTTATTTTGGGGGGGGGGGGGGGGTGGGGGGTGTATGTGGGTTCCCAAAATGCATTTTGTGCTCAAACACGAAGATTAAGGTATATGATATATGTGTGCACAGTAATGAGCATGATAACATGATGTCTAGACAGGTATACCCTATCTTAGAATAGATGTAGACCTATTTGACAGTGCATATAAACATAATTGCCTTGACATTAACAAGCATCAACGAGCACCAGCTGAACACACACGACTACCACTATGAGAGGAGCACGTAACTTTGGGACTTTTGGGAGTGTCATAGTAGCGTGTGTGTGTGTGTGTGTGTGTGTGTGTGTGTGTGTGTGTGTGTGTGTGTGTGTGTGTGTGTGTGTGTGTGTGTGTGTGTGTGTGTGTGTGTGTGTGTGTGTGTGTGTGTGTGTGTGTGTGTGTGTGTGTGTCCTCGTTTTCCAGAAAGATACTCTGTTTCAGCAGTTCCTCATTCTAGTCTCCTTAGAGGGATTAGAGAATAAATACAACCTGGAGCTCAGCAGAGGTACAGTAGGACTTTCATGCACATGCTTGACACAGTTTGTTTATACTGTACCTAAGGGATCACAGCTGAGACGCATCACTACAGCCGCGGAATTGATGATTGATTACATAAACGCCATGGCAAAGCTGCACCTCTGGCTGAACAGTGTGGTGCACTTGCGGAGCGGAATCACAGTTGTATTTGTAACAGGGTGGGTGATCAAAATGATGAGTCACTGGGAAAGATTCTTGAGTACTTGAGTCTTGAGTATAACCTGAAATTTTCATTGGTGAAAAACAACGGGACACGTAGCGCAATTGAAGAACGCCCAGTGATGTGTTTCTAGCAACGCATCTCTGTGTGATCGTATGATTGGTACAGGGTGGCACGGTGGCACAGTTGGTAGTGCTGTCGCCTCACAGCTAGAAGGTCCTGGGTTCGATTCCCGCTGGGGACGCTGTGGGCACTGGCGGAGTGTTCCCTCCTCCGCGTCATCAGTGCCCATACCCGAGGCGGGTGTTGGTGATAGGGCCTTTCTGTGTGGAGTTTGCATGTTCTCCCCGTGTCCCCTAGGGTAGATACCCTCACAAAAACATGCCGTAATCCTGGTCTCTAAAACTACCTCCCTCTGGCCAGCCGGGGCGCCTGATGGAGGGGAAAGGAACTGGTCGGAATAACGTGTCCCTTCCACGCGCTACGTCCGGCCGGGGAAATTCCCCTCTGTCAGGTGAAAAGAAGCAGCTTGGACTCCTCATGCCCTCATGAGGTCAGTCCGCTGCCCCCCCAGGTTGGCAGAGGAAGTGTAGCGCCCAGGATTACATTAGATAATTGGCACTGGGTGAAAAGAAAACTGGGTTACAAAATCGTGGGATAAAAAATTTAAGTAAAAAAAAAAAAGATTGTTACAGTACGATTAATACAATGAATAATAATACACTTTATTTGTATAGTGCTTTTCAAAACACAACACGACATATATAAAATGAGGAAGAATATGCATTGAAGGGCCACTTAATGTGTGTTTTAAGAAGCAATTTAAAACAAGGCTCACAAGACTCGAAACGAAACTGGTCTCCACCTGTGTGGGTTCTACAAGTATTGATTAAAGCATGTGTGTGTGTGTGTGTGTGTGTGTGTGTGTGTGTGTGTGTGTGTGTGTGTGTGTGTGTGTGTGTGTGTGTGTGTGTGTGTGTCTGTGTCTGTGTCTGTGTCTGTGTCTGTGTCTGTGTCTGTGTCTGTGTCTGTCTGTCCTGTGCAGAGTGGAAGATTCTGAAGAACAGGAAGTTCCTTGGCTCTGTGAACGAGCAGAACATCCGCACCAAGAGCCGACCTGTTATTCAAGAACTACCTGCACGGTAGGTCCTTCTCTCTGTTTTCAGCGGCAGGGCTCTAAGGCAGGGCAGGGATAAAAATATATATATATAAAAAAAAGTTCAATCATGCAGTATGATTTATTGCACACCGTATATGTAATTATCTGCCTCACAAGTCATACTCGCACTTTCCTTGTGTGCTAGCTAGAGTGTGAGTAAATGTTGATGTTTCAGTAGAATTAAGCTGCTTTATTTTAGCGGTCGAGGCTGATTTATGAACGGCAGTTATTCCTGATGAACTCAGCAACTATTGTTAGCTATTTGAATTGTATTGTTTTATGTTTGGCCAGTATATTGAACTCCAACCTCCCCCGTCAAATCAAAATCAGCTTCTTCTATGCAACAGTCTGTTCTCCTATATGGCAGTGAATGCTGGACCCTGAGGCCCTCATTTATCAATCGAGTGTAAAATCTGCCACAGATTCGAGTGCAGGTTTCGTAGTACACCCACGTCGCCACGGCATTTATAAAGTGATTTATAACGTTCTGACGTTAATAAATGTCACGGCTGAAATCTATCTGGCACGCCCTATTAAATCTAGCCTCGCCCTCGTTTTTGCGACATGAACAACGGCAATACGTTTCCTGAAACCATGGTTACATGAAAAAATAGGTTTCTCCCGTGCCTTGCTGCCCGCCTCACCCCCCTCTCTCATACACACGCACAGCATGCACACGCAACTTGCAAGCCCAACTAACTGGTGTGTTGTTAAACAAATAAAGAACGAACACCTGCATGAATTAAATAAAGTTGTAGGCCTACCCTGTGACATGGTAGGCCTACAACTTTATTTAATTCATGCAGGGCCCCTGTCTGTTTCCCTCTCACCTCGCTTGCCTTGCTGTCATGCACGCACGCACCTACATGACACATTAAATAAAGCTGTCTGTTTCTCCTCTCGCTTCGCTTCCCTTGCTGCCCGCCTCACCCCCCGCACGCACGCACGCACATATCGCTATTTGCAAGCAACTGTCTCTCTCTATCACAGTGGTCCGTCCGTGACCAACTGACCAAGTGACCATGCACGTTCGACAGTCTATTTAGATTGCCTCGCAGTCGTTAGTCACCGCAGTGGCCGGGCTGTCAACTGTCATTATGAATGTGCAGCCAAAACCGTATATAGCCTCATGTGTGGCTGGTGGTGGGCTGGCTGGGTAATATACATATCTCCGATGCAGTTCCCACTTGCGCTGGCAGCCTGGCACGGTACATTTGGCATTCGAGCAACGCGTCGGGTTTATTATATTGCACATATACCGTAACTCCAGAAAGACATCGGCCTGCTGTAGATTAGGCTACAGTAGGCTATACCACGTTGGGACTCTCCGCAGCTGAGCTGCAGCACTGCTGCACTATACTCTCCAACGTCCCGTCATGGAAATATTTCAGCACAGACAGCCCAAATCCTTGCATGTATGCGCTCATGCAAAACACTGTTTAAATGGCTTAAGCATCTCTTGCAACATTGTTTTTAATTGCGCGATTTTATCTCCTACTAATTTCATATGACACATGTATTCCTTAACATTTTTATTTATTTATTTTTTACATGTAGCCCATATACATTATACATTTTTATATAAACATTTTAGGAGTGAATACATATATGTTTAGATGCCTGTGACAGCCTCTCAGCTGGTCAAACAATGCTGCTCCGACAGAAAAACAGCCAAGGACAAAGCTACGCCAGCTGCCGAGCAGACATGGGTTTTGAACGTTGTCACGTTCAATTTCAAGCTTTGCCGGAAATGTTAAATGCCGAAAATGTCGGCGTGCGCCCATATTTTGGTGTACGCACGGTTGATAAATGAGGGCCTGAGTCTCTAGGCGGGTGCTACACCAGAATGTTGTGTGCAGTAATTAACATCAGCAAGAGTACACATGTTTCCAACAAGAATCTGTATGATGGAATGCCAAGGGCCAAGGTCAAAAACTAGTAGCTAGCAGAATGAGACTAGCAGGATACTGCCAAAGACACCCAGAGCTGGGATGACTGGAAGTGTCAATGTACTGTAGGGTAGGGCTGGGTGCAATAACCGCAATACCGCCGGTATGTAACGCATACCGCGGTATCGGGTTCATTACCGCGGTTAAAAAAATAATAAAAATGAAATGATTTTCTTTTATTTTTTTTATGAAATAAAGTGTATCATAATAAACAGTGACGCTCAGTCAGTCTAATCATGCCAGCAACACAACAACACCAGAGGGAGTTCAAAAAACCATGTGCAACCCAGATTCGGCACAAACAAGGATTGATTGATTGATTGATTGATTAAAATATTTATTAACAGTTTGCAGAATTACACTACATTTCAAGCACAACTCAAATTAATACAAAGACTGTTAACTGTGAGTGGACACTTGTTTACAAGAGGGTCCACCTAAATTCATTTCACTCCTATGCCACAAAAATGTGGAACGCCCTACCAACTGTCATTAAGATGTAAATCCCTTGACTCCACCCACCCCTTTCCCCCCTCACTGTATACGTTTTCCCCCTTTTTACCTCCTTTATGATGATTTCCTGTTTTTGGCTTTATAGAAGTGCATAGTGTACAAAATGATATGATGAATTGAAAATGGTGGACCCTCTTGTAAACAAGTGTAATGCTTTATGGCAGGGGTATTCAATTAGATTAGGCCTCCTATGTGACACAGACCGAGTAGAAAGAAACGTGCCATTTTATCATGACTATTAGTGAGGACCTATTATATGAAGATAGGTTCAAAAGTGGTCCTTTAATGATTACCGTCATTATGGTAATCTCACAATTAATATCGCACACACCATACCTGTAACTTTTATTAGCCCTCTTATTATTCCGGTAATAACCGCCATACCGGCGGTATGGGGGCCGGCAATAACCGCGGTAATAAAAATCCCATACCGCCCCAGTCCTACTGTAGGGCTCGCCTGAGGACGAGGACGAACGCACCTTTCCTGCCATAGTAGGCCTAAATCGCCGCCCTGACCTCCCTGCTATTTCAATACATTTAATAGAGCATTTAACAGAGCAGTCCCTCCGAGTTTAGTTGTTGTTCAAATACAGCGGAGCCCTGTCGGTAAGTAACACATTGATCGATTGTTTGGAGAAGGAGGTAATTTGAGGTAACTTGTCACCTGACTCGCTTGTATGAATTATTGATACAACTGTTCTGAAAATGTTATGAATTACAATGTTACACTGATACCTTGAACTGCCATCCTGTTGTATCGTTCTATGTGTACTATGTGCCTTTTTACTGTGTTTTTGTGTTTCATGTTACCTGCCTGTGTTATGCCTTGCTGTAAACCAAATCGCCCCACGGGGACAAACAAATAAATGAATGTGAACCTGTTCTGAGTGACCTTCTGTAACAAATTGAGTTTGTTGAATTGTATCATTGTCTCTCCACTTCCCAGGGACACCCCTCCTGCCCTGGCGAAAAGGTAACCTCTCCTCTCCTCTCGCTCCAAATATCAAAGCCACATTTTCAACCTCTCTCGACCTACATTCATCATCATGTTGTTGCTCTTCTCCCTGTTCGTCAACCCATCCAGACCTGAATTCACTTTGTTAGTGGAGCCTCCTGCTGGTGAACCAGAGTACATCATTGCTGAGATACAACTGCCAGGCGTGGTAAGACACGCACGCACAAACACACAAGCGAACAATACATACGCACACAAAGTACACATACACACAAAAAAGTTGTTGGTTTCTTCCCAAGGCCCCACTATACAGGAGTGGATAATAGTAAAGTACATTACACTTACAGAATGTAGTAAATTACAATGTCATTAAAGTATATCATTACAGTATGTCACTGTACATGAGTGGATACATAGTAAATTACATTACAGCATATTGTGGAAAGGAACACGTTTTCTCTCCGTCTTCAAAAAGATGGGTTCTAGGCTAATCAAAATTGTACGATTTGTACGCTTGCCACTGTCTGGCCAAAAAAAAAGAAATATTATTCTCACACACAATCACTAATGCGCACACACTGTCACAGTCACACACACACTCTCTCACACACGACCCAATGTACATGCATACACACTGTCACAGTCGCACACGCACTCTCTCACACACGACCTAATGTACATGCATACACACGCAACATTACCAATTATTTCCATGGATGACGTCTAAATTATTTTGCATCTCTTCCTGTCCTCCCTTCCTCACCCTTCATATCTTATATTCTTTCTCCTTTCCTGCACCATTCCTCTTTTTCCATCTCTCTCTGACCTCAAATGTATTCCACCCTTCCCCCTCCCCCCTCCCACTCCCTCTCCAGTCTTCATGTCGTTCTCTGGTCCTGGATGTAGGTGAGGATCGTCTTGTTCTATCAGCGCGTCCTTCTCTCTTCCACCTGGACATCTTCCATCCTCTCCTCGTTGACCAGGAGAACAGCCTCGCCCAGTACAACACACACACACAGGTTAGCGTGCACACACACGCACGCACACACGCATGCACGTCACAAAGTTACCAATACAAAAGTACAGTATCACAACGTCCCCTAGCCCCGATACCTTATCAGTCCCTATACGCTCATTCTGTAGCTCCAAGATGAGGTCCCCTCCCTCTCCGTCTCAGAAACGGAGCATGGTTTCCACCACGAACGCTGCTTACCCTTTTCTGCACATCGTGTCCAAAAAGTGAAGGTCCAATTATTAGCTAAACTAATTTTAATTTAGGAGCGGCCAAGAAAATCCAAGTTATGGGTTGAAAGGAGCGTTTAAATTGCTTAGTTTAATTGTTTAGTCAGCCGCTTCCATGTTTTTCAAGGAAGTTGAAAAGCTGACCTCAACCCTTCCTCAAGTACAATAGAAGAGGAAGACAGCAT
Source organism: Protomyctophum parallelum (assembly GCF_964188405.1). Taxonomy (NCBI): domain Eukaryota; kingdom Metazoa; phylum Chordata; class Actinopteri; order Myctophiformes; family Myctophidae; genus Protomyctophum; species Protomyctophum parallelum. The sequence goes on along the minus strand of NC_139708.1, from coordinate 29,629,057 downwards.
TAAAGGCAATGCTGCTGTTGCCTGTAATGTTCACTTTGGAGCACCAGGGGGCACAATTGACAGCCCAGGTAATTAAGTGGCACTGGTTGGGTAGGTACCAAGTCATGGTACCTACCTGAACCTGAGCACATCAAAATGTGAAGCAGTGCAGTGGTAGCATCCATTCATTAGGGACAGACCATGGAAAGAGGGTGGGGGGAATCCCACGGGGGCTTCCCCATTAGTAGAAAGCTACAAAACAATTGTCTAAAAACTGTTCAGTCATCATATGATATCTTCTTTCTATCAATCACTTCTCTCTTTGTCTTTCAGATTCTGACAGTTACCATGCCAGTCGTGTCTTCATGAGGTCTGGTTGTCTATTCGCATTAGGTTGTTAACTTGTCGTGGAAATAAAAGTGATTTTGTCTGTATGAAAGAAAAGCCTCTGCATATGTTTGTTTAAAGTTTAAATTAATATTGGCACCAGTGGTCATTGTGAAGCCTGATTTATACCCAACCCTTTATATACTTCTAGCAATGTGTTATGAACTTGAAGGTACTAACGTCTCTATGTTAACCTTCCTCACCAGCCCGTTTAGCCTGCTGGTTACTTTGTCATTCGCTCTGTTGTGCACCCCCCCCCCCCCCCCCCCCTCAGCAAGCTAACTTTGACAGCCCTAAACACAATACTAATTTAGCCAGTGATTATCACATTAGCAGCGGAGTGACTCCTCCTGTAAGAGTAAGGTTCAAATCCTGTTTGTGAACCAGGTCATGTATCTCTCCATGTCTTGACTCTTTATGTCTCTCTGTCTGTCCACTCCAAGAAAGTCCTAAATATAATCTAAAACTGATAGGGCTCCATCTTGCGCCATCCTTATCCCAAAAAGTATTTGCCATTTTTTACTATTTTGAAAAAACATTTTAAAATAGTTAATCTAGCCGATCTACATCGAGACACTTGTGAGCTTGTAAATCGGCTATTTGAACTATTTTAAAAGTCTGTCTGTCTGTCTGTCTGTCGCAAAAACCCTTCATGGAAACCGGGAATGAAATAGTCACTTCTATTTCGGGATGTGCAGTTGTGCACTACTCATCCGTCCATCTGTCTGACGCCTGATCCCTCATCCCTCCCTCGCTTCACCTCCCTATAGCCAAATTCCAATGCCCAAAATCTCGGCCACTCACACTTGGTCACTCCAGCATGGCTGTGTTATGGTGAAATTGGTGACCTGCCGAAATATGTGACCATCCTGTGGACTTCACACAATTTACATGGAGGTCTTTAAATATGTGGCCTAAATACTCTGCTAATAAACAACCTGAAACATTCGGATACTGACATTATGTGATTGTCTACACAATTGTCACATATTTCAGCAGGTCACCAATTCGACCAACCCGAGATTTGGGGTATTGTAATTTGGCGTATGGGTCCTTCCACTCCATCTCCTGAATAGAGCGTCGCAGTCCCGCCCCCTCGAGAGACCCGGAAAATAAATCAAGAACAAACAATTTTTCAGGCCAAACAAAGAATTAGAAAGTAATTATTTGTTTGGTCCAAAATATTGTGTGTGTTGTCATGATTTGTCACGACAAGAGTTGGCTTCGTACGACGCTTAAAAGGTCTTTAAATAAATACGTTTTGAAATGTCTATGGGAAAAATGCATTGGGATTCATTTCCTGGGGCAGGCGTCTTCATGAAAGGGGGCGGGACTGCGACGCTCTATAGAGCATGTATCCATGATGAGACCTCTTATCTGTATGCCCGTCAGTCTGCCTCTGATTGCCAAGACCCTTCTCTCTCCCGCTTTCTATTCTCTTTGCATCCATAGCCTGTATACTGTACTCTCTCTCCAGCACAATGTACTGTACGTAATGTAATGTCTCAATCTCATGAAGTACCGGTATGTCTTTGTCCTACCACACTCTTTCTCTCTCCACACACACACACACACACCTCTGGTCTGTCAGCCCCAACTCCACCTGTGCTGTTCACGGCTGCATTTGTTCGGTGAGGTCATCCTTCTGTTTCCCTTTAATCCTGGATGATGCTCGTCTATCTCCACCACTGTTGTGCGCCTAATCCAGCCAGAGCCCCCATCCCTGTGCGTGCGTGCGTGCGTGCGTGCACGCACGAGCGCGCGCGCGCACACACACACACACACACACACACACTCGCACAGATTCATATTTACAAGATGCAATCACACAATTGTTCTATCAACACTGATTATGCGCAGTATGCGCATTAATCAGAAATGTTTCTAACCGTGCACACACAGATACAACATGCACTTAAACCACAGGCACACAACCATTCTTAAAACACATTTTGCGTGCACGCACTCATGAGACATGAGATCATCCGTCCAATATGACACAAGTACCCACACAAAGCTTATGGGAAACAATACAATACCCACACAGATCTGGCTATTCTTGTCATGCACACACAAACACACGCACACACACACAGTATACCAACCCCTTTCCCCCTGTATAAAGCTCCTATTGCTTCTACTATAACCATTCTTTTGTGTGTTACTCCTGTCTGTGTCTGTTCAGCCTTTATCTCTTACAGGGCAACAACTCACACCTTAACCCCAGGTATGTCCGTCTGTCCATCATTCTTTCCGCTTGTTTTCTGTGTTTTCCTTGCTGTGTTGAGTGGTCAAGTGTATTGCCCAACAAGGGCGTCATTGTTAGTCACTGCTGGAGGGAGATTCTCGTATACATGTCACCCAGCCATTCTAGGGATTCAAACTAGCAACCTTCCAGTCATACACTTGCATTTGGTGATCCTGTTAGTTAATATATCGGATGTTTTCAGGTGTGTAAGTGCTTTTGAAACTTGCCTCATCTCTTATTCTTTCCTTAGTAAAAATAATAATAATGATAATAAACTAAACTAAATATTTCTCTTTTACCTTTGCTGCCAGCACCTTCATTTTTCGGTGTGCGGTAGATTATTCTGTATAATCCTAATCAAAAAGGGATCCTATCTTCCACCTGAAACAACTTTGCAGATTTTGTAGACGCTAACCATTGCCAGATAATATGAAGAATGAATTGAATCTGTCTGCGTTGTATTCTACCTATATGGAGTTCCACATTATATAGCCTACTATCTGCCGTTGCTGTCGGGAGGAAACCACCTAACTCCATTTTTTTAATGTTTTTTTTTACATAAATCAGTGCTATTGAACACCCTTTATGTCTGTGTGTTGGTTAAAAATCACACCCGTGTGAAGTGAGGGGCGCTATATTAAAGTCTAACCCATGTTGATTAGGTGATGTAATGGTGATGTAAAACAAACGGTGCCAACACAAACATTAAACGCCATTAACAATAAAGAGACAATATGACGTAAACGACAAATTATGATTTGTCGTTTACATTTTCCCTTTATTGTCAAAGTGTTTACTAAACAAACTTTGAACTAAAGACAGACATTAAACCTGTGTATAGGAGTGGCTAGCGACCCTCAAAAATATCACAACCTGTGTGAAGTGAGGGGCGCTCTTATCATCATACATCATCTCATTCTGGCCAATCACAATTTGCATCCTCACTTTTGTGTTCAATGTTTGTTTACACAAACCCGTAAAGCTGGACAACATAGGAGGGACTAGCGCCCCTAAAAAAAGTTGAACCAATGAAAAGTTGTAAAAAGCGCTACGGACAAAACCTCTTAAAGTAGTATAGACAACATTTAAGCCTAAATTCAAAATATATGTATATTTAAATATTTCGCATTTTTTCACTCTTATCATCCACTATATGAATGTGCTGGGGTGTTTTCCTGCAGCAAGACGTGTCCCTCTGGTTGTATTTTGGTTTTGTTCCAATGTTTATGTTGACATTCATCCCTTGACAGGGACCTCTGTCTGTCTATTTCCTGAAAAATGAAAATGTTGGAGTTAGGTGGTTTCTTCCCAACAGCAGAGTTATACAGTATATTTCCAACCCTAGTGTAAAGTGAGAGACGGAAATTAAAAGTATGTATGTATGTATGGCCTACAAGTGTGCTCACCACTGCTGGTACCACTGCTGCTCTGAGTCATAGAGCTCTCTGCTGTCTGTCTGGGTACGACTGCTGCTCTGAGTCCTAGAGCTGTCTGCTGTCTGTCTGGGTACGACTGCTGCTCTGAGTCCTAGAGCTGTCTGCTGTCTGTCTGGGTACGACTGCTGCTCTGAGTCCTAGAGCTGTCTGCTGTCTGTCTGGGTACGACTGCTGCTCTGAGTCCTAGAGCTCTCTGCTGTCTGGATACGACTGCTGCTCTGAGTCCTAGAGCTCTGCTGTCTGGATACGACTGCTGCTCTGAGTCCTAGCGCTCTCTGCTATTCTAAATACTTTAGACCCGTTATTGACCTTATTATCACCAACCTTGAAACTACCATAGTTGCGTCACTCACCAAGAATGGTGGTCCCTTATTGACCGGTGGCGTACTCAGTCTGTACATACCCAGCCGATCGCAGTACTTGTGCGCTCTGCTTGCGAAAGTAACATGTAATGATGCACCCATTACAACACAACTCTCTACAGGCACGCCATACAAACACACTCTTACCTAAACACGCATACACAAACATTCAACAGAGCCCCGGACTAAAATTACCCCATTACAATGCTCCAGTTAATGCCTGTGTGCGCGTGCGGGTGTAACTGGACTCTTCTCCTGAATCCCCTGAATCCTGAATCTCTGCCCCGTCCTCATGGATCATTACCGATGGCCCCAACCATTGGGATGAAAAGCACCCTGCATTATAGTCATACTGTGTAACCTTTCCAATGAAACAGAGGTTAACAAGAACCATTCCACATACTGTAACACTATTAAACATTTTTGTTCAGCCAAATTGATATAGGACCTTTAAAGGACCACTTCACCACTCAACCTATCGTCATATAATTGGTCCTCATTAATGTTCATGATAACATACCACAATTTCTTTCTACTCGGTCTGTGTCTCATAGGAGTGACATCATCGTTACAACGGCGAGCGACACATGAATTTCATTGGCTATCGCCCGATGTCGTCCAAAAGATACATTATTTCCATCTTTTTGGGCGACGTTCCTCCACTTTATGACCATCGCCTGTTCGCCTGCTATCACCAGTAGTTGCCGGGTCCCATTGACAAATAACGCATTATATTTAGATTTTTATTATCGTGAGAACGATGGCTTCAATTTTCGCATTGCAACTTTTCAGGAATAGAAAGCCTGCCGTTTCTATTGGCTTGGATTCTCCATCAATGATGTCACTGGTGGACGGCCTGTGTTTCTGAACTGCCATATATTTATTTGATGTCATGTGTTCTGTCTGTCATCCTGCCTTTTAAATGAAAGCTTTCATACATACAGTAAGTAACACCTTAAAAACTCAAAATAACACTACAGTAAGACCAAAAAAAGCCAGTCTATTCTAAACTAAAACTATTTCTGCTCTCGCGAAACTAACTAAAACTACAATGAGAACAAACACCAAACTGGAACAAATTAAAAGTAAGACTAATGAATTTGAAAATTTTATTAACTTTGATCCACCCACCACAACATCACCCTCCCTGTCCATCTATCCATTACCCCCTTCGTCTCTACACCACAATAAAACCCTTTGTTGTTAGCAAAGGGTGTTAATTTAACCTGAAAGCATATACATTGGCCTGCAGAGTTTTAATTTAACTTTGAATTGCCTTTGAGCAAGGCATTTTAAGTTGCTGCTTGGTGGCCAACAGTAGGATAGAGTGTGTGTGTGTGTGTGTGTGTCCAATACATGCATATTTTGCCTTTATTATCTTTACAAATGGACAAAAGTAACAGAATGTAGGCTATTTATTCATGATTTTATGCTATTCTGTTATTACATAAAATTACTGTAATTATATTTGTAGGACAGCGAGTGATACGTTGTCATTTTTGTGGCAGTAGTGTTGGGATGGGGAAAGTGACTTCATATTCTCATTGAAGCCAGTTCATCTGTCCATCTGACCTCATGTCCATCTCTGTACATCTCTCATGTGCCTATCTCTGTGGCATTCAGAAAGTTTTGTGGCTTAACACTGACTAGAGAGAGAGAGTGTGTGACTGACCAACTGCCAGCAAAAGCCACTTGCATATTCTATCCCAAATGTGATAGACAAAAGCAGTAGAAGAGAGTGAGAGATTTAGGGCAGAAAGAATAGAACAGACACAGACAAATAGAATGATCAAGCAAATTATCTTTTGTACATGCATTTTCAATTGAAGACTACTGCCAGTCGTGCGATGCATTTAGCAGAGTGAGAATGAGAGCACTTCAGAAAGGGGTAGAGAAGCACAGCATGGTTATTATCTGTTGAAAGCTCTTTGGATATCCATTTCTCTGCCTGTGGAGTCCTGGCGAGACAACGGTGAGGATGGAAGAGGAAGGACAGCCGATGACAGTTGCAGTCGCTATAAATTCACAGAGTCAACAATGAGATATAAATAATATAAATCGTTACAGATGACAGAAGATGGAGATAACTCGGGGGGGGGGGGTTGAGTGAAGGGAGACATTAATGCACAAAGGGTTTGAACAGTAGGCCTAGCCCTAGTACATGTGAGGCAAGACAAAAATCTGACTTCTATGATGTGCAAGGGACAGTTATTTAAAATAAATGTCCCGTGGACATCAAATAATTATTTTTAGTTAGGACATGGGTTTTCACACAGGTTTACAATTAATTGTTCTCTGTTTGTTTGAGAAAAACATCTAATTGTGGTGCTTTTCTGTTTAGCAATATTCCCACTCTTGTTGGAGGATAGGAAAGTAACAGGAATAATCACACATGCATGGAAACTATGATATCATCATATCACTTTATGATCTATCCATGCCCTCTGTTATGGTCTGAACCTTCTATTGTGCACATTTTGCGAGCCGTCGGACCGTCACAGTCTCTCCCTCCACCTCGCTATCGAAAAGAAAATGGGAACTTTGGACTTTACATTCAAACTTTACATTGAAACAGGAAAGAGAAAGACATTATCTATTTATTTCTCTTTAAACCTTGTCACATTCTCACCTGTTGAGTCTTCTTGTCTCAATCCCTGCCAAGAAGATGTCACCAACGAGAGAGACTGTGTGTGCGTGTCCTATTGTTTGTGGGTACTGTACGTGTGCACTTGGCTGAACTGTGGATGCTTGTATGGATTTGTCCACACAATGCCCTCAGAGAAGGTCATAGCCATTGGTGGTACAGTATATGTGTACTGTGTATAGTGTATACATGTCTCAATAGTCAATACCTTATCTGTATTTTGTGTCTGACCAATCATGTATTGGTACCAAAATAGCACTGTCCTCTGTATCCATACCTATACATTAATGTGTGTGTCACTGAATCGGACAAAAGACACATCCATGGATGCAGTTTTAGTCTTAATAGTTTTGTGCTGATTTCAGTTTAACTTGTTTGGTGTTTTTTGAGAAATGGTGCTTGACATTATTTGCTATCTACTGTATGTATTCAACCTATAGTAGTCCTCTTTAGAGTAATGGAGGTTTTACATAAGCTGCTCGCTGATCAGCATGATAGGTTTCAAAGTTTGATTTGCTGTAAATCGCAATAACACAGCAATATAGAGTGTGTGATGAACGATTTAAGAGTCCTGGTTGTCCACCCCCCCTGGTGCCAATCTGAGAAACCATCGGTTCCCCTCTTTACCCGCTCTTTTGCTTTGAATTTCCCTTGTGCTGGTCGTGGCTGCAATTGGAGGTTGAAATCTAGATTAAACGACAAAAGCACAATCATGTTCCCTCTATCATATGGGATCTTTTCAAGGGGGAAAAAAATCATGCATTACCTGCCACAAAGAAATAAACTATGCAAGAGCAGCTATTGCTGGCACTTTGCAAAACTGCAACTGCACACGAAGAAAGTCTAGGATATGATGCCATAATGACATAATGAGTGGTCAGCAAGTTTTTAAAAACGGGTGGGTTGCGCACATCCAGTAGATACAGTTTAAAAGATGGCAGGCCGCACACAGCTCTGCTCCACAACACTGGTCTATCCACCCAGAGAGGGTAGACACTGGACCCTGCTGTTGTCCTTGCTCACGCATTCTTGTCCCCTTTTGTCACACTTGTAGTTGTGCACTGTCATGATCCCTGGAGGAACAGCCATACTGAGTCTGTTCACCCCATATGGCCTTTCATCTATCGCCAACATCATGCCAAAATAAAAAAATATGATTCCCGGATATCCATGAAACTTGTACAGTCATCCTCTTCAAAGCATGACCGCTAATGATTTTGGTGACATGGCCTATCTTCTAGCCCAAACCTTAGGCCATATACGTTCCAGTTTGCAAAAACATTATCTCTAATGAGCATATTGACATGTCATTGCCTACATACATCCTTTCACTGCGAGACTGTAGTCTGTATATTTATACATAGGCCTACATACATGTAGGTTGTTTTTTGATTGATTGATTGATTTATTAACAGTTTGCAGAATTACAGTACATTTCAAGCACAAACTCAATACAAAGACTGTTAACTGTGAGTGGACGACCCAATTAAGCATTACACTTGTTTACAAGAGGGTCCACCATGTTCAATTCATCAAAACATTTAGAGACGTACAAATAGACACTTCCATATAGTCAAAGAACAGAACAGGAATTCATCATAAAGGAAACGAAACATATACAGTGAGGGGAAAAAGGGGGGGGGATTCAGATTTTACGGGGGCCAGTTTCGAATTGCAGCCGTCCGTAGGTGCCCTTTGAGAGCGGTTTTGAAGGAGTCAAGGGATTCACACGTCTTAATGACTGTTGGTAGGGCGTTCCACATTTTGGTGGCATAGGATAGGTTACATATAACAGTATTTATTATGTAACCTACAAGTCCCAAAAGTGCAGTAGCCTGCAGTAAAGTGAACAGTGCAATATAATATTGTTCCTGACTGGACAGTTCAGAAACCCGCCTACCAGTGACATCATCATCGATGGGGAATCCAAGCCATAGAGTATTAAAAGGATAGAGACTGATCTGGCGTGAAGCTCCGCCCCCTCCGCTATTCATGTCAGTGGAAGTTGCTCAGTGGCGTTTTGAAGCACCCGGAAGGACCGTCTACTTCCGCATTTGGGCACCCAAATTTGGTGCCAAATTGAGGAAGTGCAACCGAGCACTCAATGTTAAAGGTATATTCAGTGATTTCACTCAAAAAACCTTAGGTTTCGTTTTTGGCTGTGGGACCCAGCCTTTCGTCCAATCAGGATAGAGTCAAAAACGAAACCTAAGGTTTTTTGACCCCCAGGGGTTAACTGGGGACAGGGAGGAACTCTTTATATGGCCAGCACACTCTATAGTAGGGAGGATTATCACAACAAAACAAAAAAATAAGTGATATTTGAATTAAGTGAAATCACTGAATATACCTTTAAAGCCCAGCTGCACGGGTTTCCTCGTCATGAATCCACGGGTCCGCCTGCAGTCCTTCCTCTTACCACTAGGGCCCAGTGCTTCAACGTTGGAGCGCCCTACTGGCCCCTTGATCCAAGCTAATTAGAAATTGCAGGTTTTCTATTAATGAAAGGCTAGCATGCTATAATGGAAGCCATTGTTCTCACGTTAATAAAACAATAAAAAATAAAGTGAGGGGCGCTAATATATTAAAGTCTATCTCATGTTGATTAGGTGATGTAATGGTGATGTAAAACAAACGGTGCAAATACAAACATTAAACGCCATTAACAATAAAGAGACAATATGACGTAAACGACACGTTATGACTACATTTTCAAATTTTTCCTTCATCGTCAATGGGTTTTACAAAACAAACATTGAACTAAAGACGAGCATTAAACCTGTGTATAGGAGGGGCCCCTCAAAATCTTATTGAAATCTAAACAAGAATAAAAATCACACCTGTATGAAGTGAGGGGCGCTCTTATCATCATGCATATCATGACGTAAAATAGACACTCTATTAAGTCTATTTGCTCAGACACTGACATAAAATTATACTAAAAAATAAACGATAAACGATTATTTCACTGGTAGGCAGGTTTCTGAACTGTCCACATAGCCCATATTATCATCAGCATTAGTGAGGAGAACCAAATAATATGATGGGTTGAAAATGGGTGAAGTTGTCCTACTATGGATGCACATGTGATTCTGCCTGCATGTGTTGATGGTGTCTGGGAGTCCATGTGATTCTGCCTGCATGTGTGATGGTGTCTGGGAGTCCATGTGATTCTGCCTGCTTGTGTGATGGTGTCTGGGAGTCCATGTGATTCTGCCTGCTTGTGTGATGGTGTCTGGGAATCCATGTGATTCTGCCTGCATGTGTGATGGTGTCTGGGAGTCCATGTGATTCTGCCTGCTTGTGTGATGGTGTCTGGGAGTCCATGTGATTCTGCCTGCTTGTGTGATGGTGTCTGGGAGTCCATGTGATTCTGCCTGCTTGTGTGATGGTGTCTGGGAGTCCATGTGATTCTGCCTGCATGTGTTGATGGTGTCTGGGAGTCCATGTGATTCTGCCTGCTTGTGTGATGGTGTCTGGGAGTCCATGTGATTCTGCCTGCTTGTGTGATGGTGTCTGGGAGTCCATGCATGTGATTCTGCCTGCATGTGTCATTGTGTCTGGGAGTCCTCATGTGATTCTGCCTGCATTTGTGATGGTGTCTGGGAGTCCTCATGTGATTCTGCCTGCATTTGTGATGGTGTCTGGGAGTCCTCATGTGATTCTGCCTGCATGTGTGATGGTGTCTGGGAGTCCTCATGTCACAGTTTTGAGTTCAGCAGTCTCAGGAACCAGGAATATAAACACTCCCATAGCCCTGGTGCACTGGTACCGTTTGCCTAATGGTTCTCAAACTGTGGGTCGAGACCCCAAGGGGGACTGGGCTTTTACCAAAGTTCTTCATCTTAATGGTTGAATTCATGTTTTGTTTTTTTGTTGCAGCCATGTCGGATATAGAAGAGGTGTCCGAGTCCGAGTACGAGTGAGTACCATGCTCTCTTGTTACCATGATTTCAGTGTTTTGTAAAAAGAAATGGCAATAAATTACACATTTTTCTTACACTTTCTTTTCATCCTCTGTGACTTTAGGGAGCAGACAGAGGGTAAGTTAAATGGAATTTATCGCTTACTCTCAAACTCACGTTGTCTTTCACGTGTACAAGCTCTCTACAGGTATTTCACCACTGCGTCTATGACCATGCATGCAGACAATGCTTGCTTTCAAAGCACTGTAGTCATATCTCCACCTGATTAACCTTTTTCATGCTGATTGTAGAAAAGGCAGTGGGCGTGACATTTCACACTTAAGTGCACATAACATCTGAACAGATTAACTTAACATCACATCACAATACTGATAAAAGCTGTATCATGGAACCAAGAAGGACTGATTCACTGGTCGCATGCATCAGGAAGTTAATAGGCAAGCTGGCCTGGTGGAGAGCAGATGCTTCCGAGGCATATAACTCACATCTGTTGGTGGAGACCTGTCCTGTATTCCGAGAAGCGCACTTTTTTTATTTTGTATTGTAATTTTTGTTATTAATTGTAATTGCCCAGTGTATAGCGAATAGCATGCATTAAACTAAACTAAATCTAAACTAAGCCTTGTAGACAAACTGGCTTAATCTGTCTCCTTTTTGCTCCATCTATCTTCACTGTCTCTCTTTGTATCAGAGCCAGAGGAAGACACAGAGATCCAAGAGGAGGAAGAGGCAGAGCAGGCTGAGGAAGATGGAGGAGGTAAGAAGGAGTTCCACATCATGTCGTCCTCCAAGACCTACCAGTGGACGCCTCTGGGTGTCCAGTAAATGATCTTACTTTGACATGATTACAGCCATTTTTGTAGTTTTCAGGAAGAAAAGGGTCAAAATGACGTCATGGTCGTTGGGAGGCACTTGAGCATCATGGTGTTAATTTCCAGTGATTAGAAGCACTGCCCTGTGACCAAAAGGTCCCACGTTTCGTTTGAGCCCCATAATGGGTGACATTGCCAACCATTTCACTTGTCCTTGAGTATTAAAGACATCGTTCAGCTCATGCTCATGCTACGTACGTAGCTCTGGGTAAAATTGTGAGCTAAATGTCTAAAATGTAAGTGTAGGGAAGTGTGAGCTCCCTGGGATTCACCAAAGGAATGCATTACTTAACACGACACTTCATATTCAGAATCTGAAACAGTTAGACTCAGGGGTTGCAAAACAGTGATTAATATGCTATGCTGCATTAACTCTCACCTCATGTCAATGTCTTATCTCTTCTGTCCTGCTTTCACAATGGCCAATATCTGTGCACGTCCCGCCTATAAGAGCTGCAAGAGTATGAAGGTAGGGTGAGAGCTCCGTTTGCAGTGCCAAATCCCAACGTTTGCAAACTTTGTATAATGTGTGTGTGTATATACTGTATATTATGTGGAATTTTATCCAACATGCTGCAAGTATTTCTTACAGCTTATCGCATTGCTCGCTATTGCTTCTGATTCCTTTAAAGGGGAAATTCACCCTGAAACAGGATCCAGGTACAGGATACTCTTATGATCTTAGGCAGTTCAGTTAATTTCACTGTATTCACGAGACCCAATAACAACCACGAGTTTTCTCGGGATGGACGTGGTACAGTATAACAGCATGTTGCAGTGCACGCCTCTGAACAACAATGCAGACATTAAATAAGGCCTCAGTGAGGCGCATGAGGCATGCGCTCAAGTGAGCCAGTATCTGCGAGTGAGTGCCTGTACCCAGCAGCTGATGGCCTCGCTCACCGTCATCAGCTGCTGGGCTCGACTATCGACTGTCTCGACAGCCCATCTGAGTTGCATACTGGTGGTGGGAATCAGCTATAATCTATTTTGAAATTGTATAGTTTAACGTTCAATGTGGCTAGCTTATGCTGCGTTCACACGGGCAGATGCAAAGGTAACACTTAAGAATTCTTTAGAGTTGGTTTTGCCAGTTGTAATGCTGCATTTGATTCATATGTACATTTGCGATTACACTCTATGTACATTGGCCATGTACATATGTAATTATGAATGTTATGAAGAGTTTCTCAAAATTACATTTCCCTTTACCTTACACCAGCTGCTGCATATTAGTCATATGGAGTGGCCCGTGATTGCTTGATGGGAAATTGTAGTTTTCTGAGCCTGCTGGCTTTATATCATTAACTTGTTCTCCTTTCATCCTTCCACCCTTCTCTCATCCTTCTTTCCCCTTAACTGTTTTTGTTTTGTTTGTTTCACTTTGTCTGCCTTCTTCTTTCTATTTTATGTTCCTCTAACCGCCATGCTGTATGTATATCCTTCATTGATCCACCTTGCTTCTTTGTTTTGTCTCATCTTCCTTAAAGGGTAAGACCACTTTTTTTGAGGTTTGGGTTGTGTAGTTACTTTGCCATGATGCAACTCCAAATGTGGACAATAAATTAAAAATAACTGCTCCAGTGATTAGAAATTGATCATTCAAAATATGCTCCTCATTGACTTACATTGTAGCTAAAACAACTCTCAAAGTCACTCTTTTAGTACGTAAACAAACACAAACAATTCAGACAATATAGACTCTATATTGTCGAAAAAATAAAACCACATGAGTTTTGGTGATGCTCTATATTATAGAGCATCACCAAAACTCATGTGGTTTTATTTTTTCATAAAAATATTATCTTCCTGTTGATTTGTCCATTTTATTGGGAAGAAAACCCGGACTGGATCCGTGGATTCGGATCCAGATCTTCAAATAGTAAAATCAACAGGAATCTAACATTTTTATGAAAAAATAAAACCACATGAGTTTTGGTGATGCTCTATATTGAATCAACTTTGTTTGTGTTTGTTTACGTACTAAAAGAGTGACTTTTGAGAGCTGTTTTAGCTACAATGTAAGTCAATGAGGAGCATATTTTGAATTATCAATTAGTAATCACTGGAGCAGTATTTTTTTATTTCTTGTCCACATTTGGAGTTGCATCATGGCAAAGTAACTACACAACCCAAACCTCAAAAAAAGTGGTCTTACCCTTTAACTTTTCCTAATTCATCCACAACCTTCATTTGTCTCCCGCCTGTCCATTTGTCGTTCTTGTGCCAGAGCCAGTCGACCAGGAGGAAGGTGAGACGTAGTGTGAGGATGAGAATTGTTCTATTTATCCCACTTTATATCTTTTTTCCATTTATCATGTTCTCCCCAAATGTAATTGTTATGCCACTTATTAATATAATACCTTAGAGCAATTATATAACTGATGAGAATATTGGTAATTCAGGATCATTTCCATGTAACCTAAGCTGTTCATTTTAGTTGACCAAAAATGAACCTCACAATAGGAACATGAACAAGTGAATACTTATTAAAGCTCTTTAAATGAGACATAATTTCAGCATTCTCATTCAGCAAGCATCAAATATGCATGCTATGCAGCGATCTGTTCAACATTTACTCACCAATTTCTGACTTTCCCTCCTTTTGCATTTAGTTGTGTGAATCCAAAACATTGTGGTATGTTCATCTCCTTCCCTTAACCCATTCTGACCTGAGATCAGATTAAAAAAATGTCTTCTACATCCTGACAGTTTTCATTTTGACCTGAGATCAGATTCTAAAAATGTCTTCTATGTCAGTCGCTCTTCGATTTTTCAAGAATAGCAGACCTACAAGCTCGTAGATCTGCTATTTTTAAATAGCTGAAGCACGACATGATGCTAACACCAAAATGGGTTCCTGTTCCTCCCATTCTTTACCATCCACTAAGGTAATCCCACCATTCCTGTATCCTCCCTCTCTCTCTCTCTCTCTCTCTCTCTCTCTCTCTCCCTCTCTCTCCATCCATCAATTTGTTCTTTGGGTGGCCATTCAGATCAAGATGCCCAGGAGGAAGGTGAGCGATTGTGTTTTACTCACATTATAGGCTACAGCGCACTCTACTACTTTTGTTTATATTTCGTCCCAAAAGCCTTTCAAAAATTGCATTTATCTTGTGGTGGAGCAAAGGGTGATGAGATAGTGGCATTCCCTGACTGTGTCAGACTCAATGTACCAGTAGATACTATAATAATTCACTTAGAGATTCAGGGGCATTAAATCCTAGACTGATTTTTTTAGTTTTTTTTGGTTCAGGATAAAATAATACAGAAGGCTAAACACGTATCAGTTTGCATAAGGCTGCCCTTACAGTTCTCCTCAATGTAAGCAACACGGCTGCAGCTAATTAACACAATAATGCTCTTGTACAATAACGGCCGTGTACAATAACGGTCGTGTCCCAACTAAGATATCTTGAAATCTGCTGGCTAGGCTGCCATGGCATTTGTACTGATTTTGGTGATCCCATGGCCTTTCCTCTAGCTCCTCCCTCAGGCCCAAATGCCAAAAGACGCTGACCGTGTACAATCCTGGCCTTTTCTTTAGTAGCCTCCTTCAGTGATAATGCAACACACTTACTTGCATGTATTATCACTAGTAATACGACCTGTATTTCATCTTCAAAGTTGTGTTTACTTTGTCGTATGTTAATCTCATATAGTAGCCTATCCTGTTAACTTTGCCAGTTTGAAACTCTTTTCTATAATGTGCATGATATGGTTTATATTTACTCATTGGTCTCTGAACAGGATCAACTAGGATGGATTAAACTCCCAGCTGGTTTTCACATAGCTAAGGGGGAAATACATTTTGAGTCATTTATTAATATATTTTCTCCCTCCCTTGCTCTCCCATCTTGACTCTTTCTATTTTCTCTCTCATTTCTTCTTTCTCACTTCTTTCTCTTATTGCTCTCTCCCCTTCTCTCTATCCACCCCCCCCCCCCCTCTCTCTCTCTCTCTCTCTCTCTCTCTCTCTCTCTCACACACTCTCACACACACACACACACACAGAAGAGGAACGCCCTAAGCCCAAGTACGTCCATGTGTGCTCTTTGCTTTCATGTTTGGCTGTGTGGTTGTCTCCACCATGACGTTTCACATGAATAATGATATTGCATAATGAAGTCGGAGAAATCTGAATTCTTGATGCAACCTGAAGAGACAACGGTTAGCAACACAAGTGGCTGGCTTTGTTTAAAAAAAAAACACAATGCCCTGGTACTCAATGGGGCAGCGGTGGCCGAACGGTTTGCGGAGCGGTCTTGATATCGGAAGGTCGCTAGTTCGTATCCCCGGACCGGCACGTTAAAATTACCACCGCTGAAGTGCCCTTGAGCAAGGCATTGAACCCCTACCATGAAATGTTCTATGAGCAGGGCCTGGCTGTATACAAGTTCTTGAGCTTAGTCCAGTTACCCTGGGTAAATATAGTAACTTTGCTTTGCTTTGCCAGTTTTGAAGATGTGAAATAATTTCCTTAAAGGTTTTCTGTCTTCTTTCTCGTGTAGAGGAATCGGTTTGTTGCTGATTCCTACAAAACTACAACGCGCTACGAAGGCACTATTGTCCAGACTATTTTACCATTTCTTGACTATACCTACTTTGTCTGCCCTAGTCCTTCATACGTAGTTCCAGCAACAAACTCCCTCCAAAGTTAAAAATGTTTGCAGTTTTACTACATAAAAATGCTTTAACTTACTCCATTTCAACTAAAATGTTCATCTACTTTAGGACTGGATTTAAGCATGTACCTTTTTGATGTCTTATACTTTCTGAGCTTTTGATGAGGACATTCTAGTTTTTCTAGTTTTCTTTTGGTGCTTGATGAAATTTCAACTGGAAAATAATGAATCATTATTCTGCAGAATAATGATTCAGATAAATAGCCTTTTCTTCATGAGTGAATTAAACACTACATGTAGTGGTTTCTTCATGAGTGAGTTTTCCGTTTCTTTCATCCTTTCCATAGACCCTTGATACCTTCTCTAAAGATACCCGAGGGGGACAGAGTTGATTTTGATGTGAGTTACCAGAAGAGATCCGTTGGTCTTCCTCCTATCTTCTAGGACCGGTTGCAGCATGTACAGTAGTCCTGTCCCTCTCTTCTGTACTTCTGTGCTGTATCACCCTCTCTATCCTCTGCTCTACCTACAGTATCTGCCCTACTGGTCTCTCATAATCAATTCACTGTACTACACGCAAGTGTTATTTTGACAGCACATTTTTTATTTAGTTTTAGTCATAGACGTTTGAATAAAATGAATAATAATAATACATTTTGTTTTAGTTAGATTTTAGTTTAGTTTGTTTTAGATTTGGTCTAGTTTTAGTCGATTGTAGTAAATGTACAGTTTTTGGCAGGCCTTGATGGCGTCATAATGCCTGATTTTACACTTGGTTGCATGCTGAAAATAGCAGATCTACAAGCTCAGAACGCATCGCAGCGTGTTGTAACACCTGACATCAACACCTGAGCTCAACCGAACATAAAACAAAAAAACTCATTTGTATTTGTTGACAAAATTGACAATATATTTAGTCTTAATTTTAAGTCATCATACCTAATTTTGATTCAGTTTTCGTCAGTGAAAATAGGTAGTCAACGGACATTTTTCATCATAGTTTTAGTCGACGAAATGAACACTGCCACACTTCATTCTTTAAAGATGAAGTGCTGTGATTTGTTTGACTTTTTCTGTTTTGTATGTGTCTATGGAGTTGACATTACTCTAATAGACCCCCAGGTGTGGTTATAATATGCAAATATGTCTTCCCTGTGTATTTTTGGTTTCTTCCTGAAAGCTGAAAGCCTTTGAGTCAAAAGGCCCAATCGTAATACCACCACTTTCGTGACATAATAAAATCTCCCCCATTGTCATACAACAGCTGTGGGCGAGGCTTACGTTCAGGTGGGTGGTGCTAAGGTGAAAACCGGGTATAGGCCTACTTAATGAACTGGTGGGTTCAGTTTCTGTACACTTCTTTGAAAAACATCTTCATCGTATAGTCATAGTACCTGATGACCATGTTCTAGGGTGGGAAAAACATCAAAGGCACTCGATCTTTAATTTATCTTTAAGTCCTCCCTCCGCCTGCCTTTCAGGACATCCACAGGAAGCGCATGGAGAAGGACCTTTTGGAGCTCCAGACACTGATCGATGTTCACTTTGAGCAGAGGAAGAAGGAAGAGGAGGAGCTTATCGGCCTGAAGGATCGCATCGTGAGTCCCTTTCCTTGTTTGATCATTCTTTTTTGAGCCGAATGCGAACGAAATAAAAGCCTGGGTACCGACTATTTGTCACACACGTTACCGCAGTGAAATCTCTTCTCCGCATTTGACCCATCTCTTGGAGCGGTGAGCCGCAGCCAAGGATCAGTGAGCTGTAGCCATGCCGCGCTCGGGAATCATTTGATTAGTTGATTTGATCATTAATGATCACATCATATGATCATTATGCTATCATATAATAATAATCATATTTATGCTACCATTATATGCCATCTTATAACTTATAATGCAGAAATGCTCTTATACGCTTGATAAAAAAAAGAATGTTGCTCAAAATAGGGACACCTGGTTGAAAGTGGTTGCAAGTAGTTATTGCACAACTTTAGAATACTACTACTACTACTAGCCTAATAATAACAACAATACCAATAGCTATGATTAAATATTGATGTCCTATGGTCCTGTTATCTTTCCTTCCTTTATTGAATCCATTGTTGTTTTCTCCATCAGGAGTATCGTCGTTCAGAGAGAGCTGAGATCCAGAGGGTCAGAGCAGAGAAGGAGAAGGACAGACAGAACAGGATTGCGGTAATGTGCACGCACGCACGCACACACACACACACACACACACACACACACACGCACACGCACACGCACGCACACACACACACACACACACATAGCTACCTACAGTACGTACAGTACCTGCTCAAAGCATCGGCAGCAAAACTACCTGTCTACTGCACTCAAACAGAGGCAGGTATTTAAACATATATTTTAACATATATTTTAAGACTGCACACACACAAACATAATGCACTCATAAATGGACATACATATATGTTATATTCTGTCCTATTTTTCTTGACAGATTACACACAATGTTGTTATTGCTAATTACCTATTTCTTATTGTTACTTATTATAAATATTACTTATAAATATTCGTCATGTACTCATATTATAAGTAGCAAAGAAAATGTTGAATTGGAGTTGTGCCTGTTATAATAATTATTATAATGCATTTATAAAGCACTTTACATTCTCACGAATCTCAGGGTTGCTACAGGGTTAAAAGAAAAGCAGGGCAAAAAATAAGAATAAAAAAATAAAAACAGCATATCACAATCAATTTCATGGAAGCCAGCTCAGCTAAACTAAATTGGGTCAAGGTAAAACTAGGTAAGAGTAAAACAATAAGAGAATGCTTTGGTAAAAAGGTAGATTTTTAGTCCATTGTGCCTGTTCATTCCTGTCCCCTCCCATCCCTCAGGAGGTTGAATTGAGGTTGTGCCTGTTCATTCCTGTCTCCTCCCATCCCTCAGGAGGTTGAATTGAGGTTGTGCCTGTTCATTCCTGTCCCCTCCCATCCCTCAGGAGGTTTAATTGAGGTTGTGCCTGTTCATTCCTGTCTCCTCCCATCCCTCAGGAGGTTGAATTGAGGTTGTGCCTGTTCATTCCTGTCTCCTCCCATCCCTCAGGAGGTTGAATTGAGGTTGTGCCTGTTCATTCCTGTCTCCTCCCATCCCTCAGGAGGTTGAATTGAGGTTGTGCCTGTTCATTCCTGTCTCCTCCCATCCCTCAGGAGGTTTAATTGAGGTTGTGCCTGTTCATTCCTGTCTCCTCCCATCCTTCAGGAGGTTGAATTGAGGTTGTGCCTGTTCATTCCTGTCTCCTCCCATCCCTCAGGAGGAGCGTCAGAGGAAGGAGGACGAGGAGGCCAAGAAGAAGGCTGGCGATGACGCCAAGAAGAAGAAGGTTCTGAACATGGGAGCCAACTTCGGAGGCTTTTTGTCCAAGGTCAGTTCACAGCTGCTGTCGCTGTGCGGTTTACACAGTGAGGATGTTTTCAAGATGATGATGATGAAGATACTGGTGGTGAATGGCATTTTAACAGTGTAGTGTCTGTTTTTTGCGGAATTGTGTGAAATTAATTGCATGCCTTCTTCAGTGACCAACATCATGTTAAGCACTTTTGAAACATATTTCACTATTTTTCAAAACATTTCCTCTGTGTGTGTGTGTGCGTGCGTGCGCGTGCGCGTGTGCGTGTGCGTGTGCGTGTGCGTGTGCGTGTGTGTGTGTGTGTGTGTGTGTGTGTGCGTGCGTGCGTGTGCGTGCGTGCGTGCATGCGTATGCGTATGCGTATGTGTGGTCTCTTACCAGGCTGAATCCAAGAGAGGAAAGCGTATGACGGGCAGAGAGACTAAAATGAAGACGCTGGCTGACAGACGGCAGCCACTGGCCATCGACACTTTGAGGGAGGACGGACTTAGGTCAGTCTCAACCAATCACATCACAGGCAGTTAACCAAATATGATACCAAAGCAGCATTATGGACTAGTCAGCTCCAGTTCACAGCACACTGTATTCTGGAGTTCAACATTTGGTGAAAATAGCTGAAGAGATTGGCTCAGTGTGTTAAATTGAGACTTTTTTTCTTTTGTATACTACTTAAATAGTTTTGAGGAAAATGTGATTGGTGAAGAGATTTGGTCTAGATAGAAAAAAGGACTCTGGTCAACAAAATATATGGGGTTTAAATAATTGTATCCAAAATCAAAAAATGTAAACCCTGTACAGAGTTAAAGCAACACTATAATCTGTACGTTTCTCCTATAGGCAACGCGCCCAAGAGTTGTGGAACTGTATTTATCAGCTGGAATCAGACAAGTTTGACTTAATAGAACACATGAAACACCAGAAATATGAGGTACTGGACTCTGCAATCAAATAATGTATGAAAAAGTTATTCATCTAACTTAAAGGTTTCTCCTCATGTTCTTTTCGACAGATCACTGTGTTGCTCAACAGAATATCACACGCTCAAAAATTGTGAGTAGCCATATGGCAGATGTACACATTGTATGCTACCTCAACATATTTACTTTTTCTTTGTCATGAGGCAATTTGTGTTTTTATATACCTACGGTGATAATAACCGTCTTGATCCGGGCTGTTTCCTCCACCTGTCTCTGTCTCTTCCTTTCTCCCACAGCAAAAAGATCCATGGAAAAGGAAAGGTGGGCGGACGCTGGAAGTAATTACGAAGGAGGAGGAGACAAAAGTAGAGATATACACAAGGAACAAGAAGAATACAGATGCTTGTTATGTCCACAGCTGTCCATATGCATGGTCACTGCATGGTGCAGAATGCTAAATTATAAGGGTGTATATTATTGATTAATAAAACTCAATCTCAGAGAGGACTTTGAGTTAGATTTTATGCGTGTGTGTACAGTACACCAGAGGTTCTCAAACTATGGGTGAAGTTGACGTGCACATTGACAACTGAGGGGGAAAACAAGAATTGATTACATCAATTAATTACCAGCTGCTGCCTTATATCTATATATATCTATATCTGACAGATCCGTCTTGATCACATGATTATATAAAGATCTACCGATTTATGTGGTATTTTACGTGTGTTGATAACAGGAAAAAACAGAAACATCTGCCCTCTGAACACTGGCCAAACCCTGTACAGCGAGTGGTGGTACTAGTGGTACATAAGAAATGCGTTAATTCGTAATTTCATCCCTGAGATTAAATCCAACTGGTGTCCTCATAGAAGACCATATTGTCCACAGTCACAAGGGGACACTCTGTACCAAGACGATCTGACGACGAGTATAATAAACTTAATGAGTGTGTGTTCTGGTCCTGCTGATTGAGCTGAGAGGGAGGACATCCATCCATGGGGAGACGGGTGAGAAGGAGGCAGCAGCAGTCAGTTTGACAATACTATTCTCATACCGTTTTCCTCCTGTCTTAACCTCACGTCCAACTCGGTGGAAAGCCTTGTCTGTGTTCCAACCTCGCTGTGTGAAATGGTCTGGAGCGGATGGTAACTTTCGTCATGTTGTAGTCACTGATTTATAGTTATTTGGCAGGAAACCACAAGGCGGAATCAGTACGCATGGGTACTTATTATTCCGCCTTGTGGTTTCCTGCCTGATGATTACAAATCAGTGACTGTCTACAAAAAAATTACCATCCGCTCCAGACCAGTTCACACGGCGATTTTGGAACACAAACCAGGCTTTCCTCCGAGGTGGAAAGCCTGGTGACGCGAGGTTAAAAAGTACCCATTCATAATTTCATAGTACTGATTCCGCCTTGTGGTTTCCTGCCAGATGACTACAAATCATTGACTACAACATGACGAAAATTACCATCCGCTCCCGACCGGATCATAAACCTTTTTTTTTAATGATTATTGCTTTTTTCAGTTTTAGCACAAAGGAATACTTGAGAATGTAAATAAAATAATGCCTGTTTGATTTCTTATCCGCACAAAAGCAAAGGCAAGATAGCTGCTTCTGTGACCTTGTGACAGATGACCTTGACACGATGACTGTGGCGGGCTAAGTGAGCGCCACAGACTTACCATACATACTGTATATACACACTGGCCGAGCAAGGTATCACATCTGTAGTGATTTAAGACCATTCAGTTAGTTTCAATGTAAATATACTAAGGGAATTTGAGCTTACTTTGGCTGTTAACCGAGAGGATGGTGGTTCGAGAGTCGAGACCACTTAGGGACAGGTACAGTAGCCTATACTGCACCAGTGAAATGTTCAGGTTTCATGTCTGTAAATAACTCAGAAATTACAAAACATTTTAAAGTAAAAAAGTTCCAGCATATGTGCCCACAGTAAGCTGAATTATAAAAAGTGTGAATGGAGTTTATAGGTGAAAGTGCTTTTTTGACGTGCCAAAATCTGCCATTGAGCCCCATGTTAAAAGTCTCAAATTTGAAAGCACTATATTTCTAAAACTATGACACCTTTCAAAGATTCCTTTTCAGGCAAACATGTCCACCGTAAGATGAACCTAAGTAGGGTAGAATGGGGTTGGTAGGTTTAAGTATGTACTGTAGGACTAGTAGCATGCCAAAGTTTGTGCTATTGCCATAGAGAATGCATTGGGCGTTTAAGTTAAATAACTCAGAAACTACAAAACATTTCAAAGTAAAACGTTCCAGCATGTGTCTCCACAGTAAGCTGAATAATAAAAAGTGTGAATGGAGTTTCTAGGTGAAAGTGATTTTTTGACGCCAAAATCTGCCATTGAGCCCCAAAAAAGTTAAAAGTCTCAAATTTGAAAGCACTATATTTCTAAAACTATGAAACATTTCAAAGATTCCTTTTCAGGCAAACATGTCCACCGTAAGATGAACCTAAGTAGGCTAGAATGGGGTTGCTAGGTGTAAGAATGTAGGCTTCTATGTTGTTAGCAAAACATCATCATGGGTGTTGCGGAGGATGAGAAACATTAGTTTCTCATCCTCTGCAACACCCATTCTCATACACCGCTATAATTTTAAGTATGTTGCGGTAGAGAACGTCATCATTTTGGACCATGGGCTATAGCCCATATCGTACGGCATACTATAGTACGCCGTTTTTCATCATTTTTGAGGATTTGAAAAAATGAAAAAAACGATGGGTTATAGCCCATTGTTTTTTGAATTTTTGCATTTTTTTGTTGTCCTCGTTTTTCATCATTTTGGACCATGGGCGATAGCCCATATCGTACGGCATACTATAGCATGTTGTTTTTCATCATTTTTGAGGATTTGAAAAAAACGATGGGTTATAGCCCATCGTTTTTTGAATTTTATTTATCCTCGTTTTTCATCATTTTGTAAAGGACTAGTAGCATGCCAAAGTTTGTGCTATTGCCATAGAGAATGCATTGGGCATTTAAGTTAAATAACTCAGAAACTATAAAACATTTCAAAGTAAAAAAAGTTCCAGCATGTGTCTCCACAGTAAGCTGAATAATAAAAAGTGTGAATGGAGTTTCTAGGTGAAAGTGATTTTTGACGTGCCAATGTCTGCCATTGAGCCCCATTGTAAATTTGAAAGCACTATATTTCTAAAACTATGAAACATTTCAAATATTCCTTTTCAGGCAAACATGTCCACCGTAAGATGAACCTAAGTAGGCTAGAATGGTTGCTAGGTGTAAGAATGTAGGCTTCTATGTTGTTAGCAAAACATCATCATGGGTGTTGCATGCGGAGGATGAGAAACTAATTCTCATCCTCCGCAACACCCATTCTCATACACCGCTATACTTTTAAGTATGTTGCGGTAGAGAATGTCATCATTTTGGACCATGGGCTATAGCCCATATGCCATATCGTACGGCATACTATAGCACGCCGTTTTTCATCATTTTTGAGGATTTGAAAAAAAATCAAAAATGAAAAAAACATGGGTTATAGCCCATCGTTTTTTGAATTTTTGAAGAAAAAAAAAAGTCCTAGTTTTTCATCATTTTGGACCATGGGCTATAGCCCATATCGTACGGCATACTATAGCGCGCCGTTTTTCATCATTTTTGAGGATTTGAAAAAAATGAAAAAAAACGATGGGTTATAGCCCATCGTTTTTTGAATTTTATTTATCCTTGTTTTTCATCATTTTGTATGTAGGACTAGTAGCATGCCACAGTTTGTGCTATTGCCATAGAGAATGCATTGGGTGTTTAAGTTAAATAACTCAGAAACTATAAAACATTTCAAAGTAAAAAAAGTTCCAGCATGTGTCTCCACAGTAAGCTGAATAATAAAAAGTGTGAATGGAGTTTCTAGGTGAAAGTGATTTTTGACGTGCCAATGTCTGCCATTGAGCCCCATTGTAAATTTGAAAGCACTATATTTCTAAAACTATGAAACATTTCAAATATTCCTTTTCAGGCAAACATGTCCACCGTAAGATGAACCTAAGTAGGCTAGAATGGTTGCTAGGTGTAAGAATGTAGGCTTCTATGTTGTTAGCAAAACATCATCATGGGTGTTGCATGCGGAGGATGAGAAACTAATTCTCATCCTCCGCAACACCCATTCTCATACACCGCTATACTTTTAAGTATGTTGCGGTAGAGAATGTCATCATTTTGGACCATGGGCTATAGCCCATATGCCATATCGTACGGCATACTATAGCACGCCGTTTTTCATCATTTTTGAGGATTTGAAAAAAAATCAAAAATGAAAAAAACATGGGTTATAGCCCATCGTTTTTTGAATTTTTGAAGAAAAAAAAAAGTCCTAGTTTTTCATCATTTTGGACCATGGGCTATAGCCCATATCGTACGGCATACTATAGCGCGCCGTTTTTCATCATTTTTGAGGATTTGAAAAAAATGAAAAAAAACGATGGGTTATAGCCCATCGTTTTTTGAATTTTATTTATCCTTGTTTTTCATCATTTTGTATGTAGGACTAGTAGCATGCCACAGTTTGTGCTATTGCCATAGAGAATGCATTGGGTGTTTAAGTTAAATAACTCAGAAACTATAAAACATTTCAAAGTAAAAAAAGTTCCAGCATGTGTCTCCACAGTAAGCTGAATAATAAAAAGTGTGAATGGAGTTTCTAGGTGAAAGTGATTTTTGACGTGCCAATGTCTGCCATTGAGCCCCATTGTAAATTTGAAAGCACTATATTTCTAAAATTATGAAACATTTCAAATATTCCTTTTCAGGCAAACATGTCCACCGTAAGATGAACCTAAGTAGGCTAGAATGGGGTTGCTAGGTGTAAGAATGTACAGTAGGCTTCTATGTTGTTAGCAAAACATCATCATGGGTGTTGCGGAGGATGAGAAACATTAGTTTCTCATCCTCCGCAACACCCATTCTCATACACCGCTATACTTTTAAGTATGTTGCGGTAGAGAACGTCATCATTTTGGACCATGGGCTATAGCCATAGACTGTAAAAAATATGGACAAAGCGTTCGCCGGGTCTAACATGGACGTAAAATGAAGCCTGTTATTCCTGCACTGTAAATCGCCATCTTTCTAGATCCGTTTGGTACCAGCTGGCCATTGGCTGGCTCCGTTTTGGCCCAGCTGGCCATTGGCTGCCCAGACAACGAGGCGGGACTTCCCCCCTTCTTCTCCGTTGGTTTTTATTTTGACTCGAGTGGGAGGGGAATCCCGATCATAGACTGTAACGGTAGCCACGCCCCTCAGAACATACGCAATGTTTTTTTTTCTTTATGGTCATTTTTTTAATTAATGGGACCATAATTTTCCAAAAAGAATATTATGACATTAGAAATGAGACTTTAAACTAGTGACTGGAAGAAGAAAGTATTCATGACCATGTTTATTAAGGTAATACAGTCTAGGTGAAGTTGGGCCAAAATACATGGGCCTCTATGGAGCTATGGGGCTTTTTGGGTCCAGTCCAGCACCACAACAGGCCATTATATGAACTACCGATTTCAAATGAGGCTTCACGAAATATCTGGCTGACTGCCCCCCTGGCTATAGCCCATATCGTACGGCATACTATAGCACGCCGTTTTTCATCATTTTTGAGGAGTTGAAAAAAATGAAAAAATCGATGGGTTATAGCCCATCGTTTTTTGAATTTTAGATTTAATTTTTTTATCCTCGTTTTTCATCATTTTGGACCATGGGCTATAGCCCATATCGTACGGCATACTATAGCACGCCGTTTTTCATCATTTTTGAGGATTTGAAAAAAATGAAAAAATGAAAAAAACGATGGGTTATAGCCCATCGTTTTTTGAATTTTATTTATCCTCGTTTTTTATCATTTTGTATGTAGGACTAGTATCATGCCAAAGTTTGTGCTATTGCCATAGAGAATGCATTGGGCGTTTAAGTTAAATAACTCAGAAACTATAAAACATTTCAAAGTAAAAAAGTTCCAGCATGTGTCTCCACAGTAAGCTGAAAAATAAAAAGTGTGAATGGAGTTTCTAGGTGAAAGTGATTTTTGACGTGCCAATGTCTGCCATTGAGCCCCATTGTAAATTTGAAAGCACTATAGAAACATTTCAAATATTCCTTTTCAGGCAAACATGTCCACCGTAAGATGAACCTAAGTAGGCTAGAATGGGGTTGCTAGGTGTAAGAATGTACAGTAGGCTTCTATGTTGTTAGCAAAACATCATCATGGGTGTTGCGGAGGATGAGAAACATTAGTTTCTCATCCTCCGCAACACCCATTCTCATACACCGCTATACTTTTAAGTATGTTGCGGTAGAGAACGTCATCATTTTGGACCATGGGCTATAGCCCATATCGTACGGCATACTCCCAGCTAACATGTCCACCTGGGCCCAATTGGGTTTTGACATGGGCTATGGGCTTGGGTTCCAAGTGGGCCGTGCAACCAGTATTCACAAAGGGCCCACCCGTGTTAGCCCATATGGGCTTATGTGGGTTTCTAACTGGGTCTTAGGTGGTATCAAAATGGGCCATTTTATTTCAGAACCATGTGTGCCACCTGTGTTTGCCTATATGGGTTTGAACTGGGATCTGATTGGGCCTTAAGTGGGCACCAGCTGGGCAAATTATCAGGCCACACTTGTGTCCGCCCTCATTGTCTTCCGTCCTGTTTCTGTTGTCACCTGCTGTCGATTGTTCATTCCTACGGATAGGATGCAGTGCGCCACATTGGCGGTGTTTCCAGTTTTCTGTAGTAGTTTCTTCAAGTGTTCAAACTTTATGACTGGATAGCACTCGATCTGTATAGTCCTACATTACTATCTCCTACGATCAAGGGTTAGGGTTAGGGAACTGTAGCATGCCGTTTTTCATCATTTTTGAGGACGAAAATCACTCCGACACCATGGACTATATATAGCCCATGGTCTGGAAGTGATTTTGTCTTTTTTTCAAATCCTCGTTTTTCATCGTTTTTGACCATGGATTATAGCCGGGTTAGGGTTAGGGTTAGGTTCCACGGGCTAATAAAGTGTAAATTGTCTGGACCCAGTGGCTCAGTGTGTTAGAACGCTGCCACATGATCAGGAGATGGTGGGTTCAAACCCGACTCATATCTTTATTTTCAAGACCGATTTCAGAAGAAGAAAACAAACAAAAAAGCTGTGTAGTAGTATTCAGCAGTTAGCTCAGTCTGATGAGAGGCTGTCCTTGGGAGCCACAGGTCCAGGGTTCAAATCCCACATTAATCATAACTGTGACACTTTGCTTTGCACACTGATTTCCAGAAGGACAACTTTAAAGAAGCCCAGAAATTCACCATGATTGTGTGCCTCAGTGGCCCAGCGGATAAGTCAAATGATTTCCGTAGTATACCTAGTAGAAGTGTGCCGGTTCAAACCCGACTAATATCTTTACCTTCAAGACCGATTTCAGAAGAAGAAAACAAACAAAAAAGCTGTGTAGTAGTATCCAGCAGTTAGCTCAGTCTGATGAGAGGCTGTCCTTGGGAGCCACAGGTCCAGGGTTCAAATCCCACATTAGTCATAACTGTGACACTTTGCTTTGCACACTGATTTCCAGAAGGACAACTTTAAAGCAGCCCAGAAACGAGGATGAAAAAAAATCAAAAATTCAAAAAACGATGGGCTATAACCCATCGTTTTTTTCATTTTTTCATTTTTTTCAAATCCTCAAAAATGATGAAAAACGGCGTGCTACAGTATGCCGTACGATATGGGCTATAGCCCATGGTCAAAAATGATGAAAAACGAGGATATTTCTTTTTTCAAAAATTCAAAAAACGATGGGCTATAACCCATCGTTTTTTAAAATTTAAAATTTTATTCAAACCCTCAAAAATTATGAAAAACGGCGTGCTATAGTATGCCGTACGATATGGGCTATAGCCCATGGTCAAAAAGGATGAAAAACGAGGATTTTTCTTTCTTCAAAGAAATCAAAAAACGATGGGCTATAACCCATCGTTTTTAAAAATTTTAAATTTTATTCAAACCCTCAAAAATGATGAAAAACGGCGTGCTATAGTATGCCGTACGATATGGGCTATAGCCCATGGTCAAAAATTATGAAAAACGATGATAATGTTTTTTATCAAAAAACGATGGGCTATAACCCATCTTTTTTTTCATTTTTTCAATTTTTTAAAATCCTCAAAAATGATGAAAAACAGCGTGCTATAGTATGCCGTACGGTATGGGCTATAGCCCATGGTCAAAAATTATGAAAAACGAGGTTAAAAACTTTTTTTTTTAATTAAAAAAACGATGGGTTATAACCCATGTTTTTTTTTTGTTTTTTTTTTCAAATCCTCAAAAATGATGAAAAACTGCGTGCTATAGTATGCCGTACGGTATGGGCTATAGCCCATGGTCAAAAATGATGAAAAACGAGGATAACTTTTTTTTCAAAAATTCAAAAAACGGTGGGCTATAACCCATGTTTTTTTTTTGTTTTTTTTTTCAAATCCTCAAAAATGATGAAAAACTGCGCGCTATAGTATGCCGTACGGTATGGGCTATAGCCCATGGTCAAAAATGATGAAAAACGAGGTTAAAAACTTTTTTCAAAAATTCAAAAAACGATGGGTTATAACCCATGTTTTTTTTTTTTTCATTTTTTTCAAATCCTCAAAAATGATGAAAAACTGCGTGCTATAGTATGCCGTACGGTATGGGTTATAGCCCATGGTCAAAAATGATGAAAAACTAGGTTAAAAACTTTTTTCAAAAATTCAAAAAACGATGGGTTATAACCCATGTTTTTTTTTTTCTTCATTTTTTTCAAATCCTCAAAAATGATGAAAAACCGCGTGCTATAGTATGCCGTACGGTATGGGCTATAGCCCATGGTCAAAAATGATGAAAAACGAGGATAATTTTTTTTTCAAAAATTCAAAAAACGATGGGTTATAACCCATGTTTTTTTTTTTTTCATTTTTTTCAAATCCTCAAAAATGATGAAAAACTGCGTGCTATAGTATGCCGTACGGTATGGGCTATAGCCCATGGTCAAAAATGATGAAAAACGAGGATAACTTTTTTTTCAAAAATTAAAAAAACGGTGGGCTATAACCCATGTTTTTTTTTTGTTTTTTTTTCAAATGTGTTAGAACGCTGCCACATGATCAGGAGATGGTGGGTTCAAACCCGACTCATATCTTTATTTTCAAGACCGATTTCAGAAGAAGAAAACAAACAAAAAAGCTGTGTAGTAGTATTCAGCAGTTAGCTCAGTCTGATGAGAGGCTGTCCTTGGGAGCCACAGGTCCAGGGTTCAAATCCCACATTAATCATAACTGTGACACTTTGCTTTGCACACTGATTTCCAGAAGGACAACTTTAAAGAAGCCCAGAAATTCACCATGATTGTGTGCCTCAGTGGCCCAGCGGATAAGTCAAATGATTTCCGTAGTATACCTAGTAGAAGTGTGCCGGTTCAAACCTGACTAATATCTTTACCTTCAAGACCGATTTCAGAAGAAGAAAACAAACAAAAAAGCTGTGTAGTAGTATCCAGCAGTTAGCTCAGTCTGATGAGAGGCTGTCCTTGGGAGCCACAGGTCCAGGGTTCAAATCCCACATTAGTCATAACTGTGACACTTTGCTTTGCACACTGATTTCCAGAAGGACAACTTTAAAGCAGCCCAGAAACGAGGATGAAAAAAAATCAAAAATTCAAAAAACGATGGGCTATAACCCATCGTTTTTTTCATTTTTTCATTTTTTTCAAATCCTCAAAAATGATGAAAAACGGCGTGCTACAGTATGCCGTACGATATGGGCTATAGCCCATGGTCAAAAATGATGAAAAACGAGGATATTTCTTTTTTCAAAAATTCAAAAAACGATGGGCTATAACCCATCGTTTTTTAAAATTTAAAATTTTATTCAAACCCTCAAAAATTATGAAAAACGGCGTGCTATAGTATGCCGTACGATATGGGCTATAGCCCATGGTCAAAAAGGATGAAAAACGAGGATTTTTCTTTCTTCAAAGAAATCAAAAAACGATGGGCTATAACCCATCGTTTTTAAAATTTTTAAATTTTATTCAAACCCTCAAAAATGATGAAAAACGGCGTGCTATAGTATGCCGTACGATATGGGCTATAGCCCATGGTCAAAAATTATGAAAAACGATGATAATGTTTTTTATCAAAAAACGATGGGCTATAACCCATCTTTTTTTTCATTTTTTCAATTTTTTAAAATCCTCAAAAATGATGAAAAACAGCGTGCTATAGTATGCCGTACGGTATGGGCTATAGCCCATGGTCAAAAATTATGAAAAACGAGGTTAAAAACTTTTTTTTTTAATTAAAAAAACGATGGGTTATAACCCATGTTTTTTTTTTGTTTTTTTTTTCAAATCCTCAAAAATGATGAAAAACTGCGTGCTATAGTATGCCGTACGGTATGGGCTATAGCCCATGGTCAAAAATGATGAAAAACGAGGATAACTTTTTTTTCAAAAATTCAAAAAACGGTGGGCTATAACCCATGTTTTTTTTTGTTTTTTTTTCAAATCCTCAAAAATGATGAAAAACTGCGCGCTATAGTATGCCGTACGGTATGGGCTATAGCCCATGGTCAAAAATGATGAAAAACGAGGTTAAAAACTTTTTTCAAAAATTCAAAAAACGATGGGTTATAACCCATGTTTTTTTTTTTTTTCATTTTTTTCAAATCCTCAAAAATGATGAAAAACTGCGTGCTATAGTATGCCGTACGGTATGGGTTATAGCCCATGGTCAAAAATGATGAAAAACTAGGTTAAAAACTTTTTTCAAAAATTCAAAAAACGATGGGTTATAACCCATGTTTTTTTTTTCTTCATTTTTTTCAAATCCTCAAAAATGATGAAAAACCGCGTGCTATAGTATGCCGTACGGTATGGGCTATAGCCCATGGTCAAAAATGATGAAAAACGAGGATAATTTTTTTTCAAAATTCAAAAAACGATGGGTTATAACCCATGTTTTTTTTTTTTTCATTTTTTTCAAATCCTCAAAAATGATGAAAAACTGCGTGCTATAGTATGCCGTACGGTATGGGCTATAGCCCATGGTCAAAAATGATGAAAAACGAGGATAACTTTTTTTTCAAAAATTAAAAAAACGGTGGGCTATAACCCATGTTTTTTTTTTGTTTTTTTTTCAAATGTGTTAGAACGCTGCCACATGATCAGGAGATGGTGGGTTCAAACCCGACTCATATCTTTATTTTCAAGACCGATTTCAGAAGAAGGAAGAAAACAAACAAAAAAGCTGTGTAGTAGTATTCAGCAGTTAGCTCAGTCTGATGAGAGGCTGTCCTTGGGAGCCACAGGTCCAGGGTTCAAATCCCACATTAATCATAACTGTGACACTTTGCTTTGCACACTGATTTCCAGAAGGACAACTTTAAAGAAGCCCAGAAATTCACCATGATTGTGTGCCTCAGTGGCCCAGCGGATAAGTCAAATGATTTCCGTAGTATACCTAGTAGAAGTGTGCCGGTTCAAACCCGACTAATATCTTTACCTTCAAGACCGATTTCAGAAGAAGAAAACAAACAAAAAAGCTGTGTAGTAGTATCCAGCAGTTAGCTCAGTCTGATGAGAGGCTGTCCTTGGGAGCCACAGGTCCAGGGTTCAAATCCCACATTAGTCATAACTGTGACACTTTGCTTTGCACACTGATTTCCAGAAGGACAACTTTAAAGCAGCCCAGAAACGAGGATGAAAATTTTTTTCAAATCCTCAAAAATGATGAAAAACTGCGTGCTATAGTATGCCGTACGGTATGGGCTATAGCCCATGGTCAAAAATGATGAAAAACGAGGATAACTTTTTTTTCAAAAATAAAAAAAACGGTGGGCTATAACCCATGTTTTTTTTTTAGTTTTTTTTTCAAATCCTCAAAAATGATGAAAAACTGCGCGCTATAGTATGCCGTACGGTATGGGCTATAGCCCATGGTCAAAAATGATGAAAAACGAGGTTAAAAACTTTTTTCAAAAATTCAAAAAACGATGGGTTATAACCCATGTTTTTTTTTTCTTCATTTTTTTCAAATCCTCAAAAATGATGAAAAACTGCGTGCTATAGTATGCCGTACGGTATGGGCTATAGCCCATGGTCAAAAATGATGAAAAACGAGGATAATTTTTTTTTCAAAAATTCAAAAAACGATGGGTTATAACCCATGTTTTTTTTTTTTCATTTTTTTCAAATCCTCAAAAATGATGAAAAACTGCGTGCTATAGTATGCCGTACGGTATGGGCTATAGCCCATGGTCAAAAATGATGAAAAACGAGGTTAAAAACTTTTTTTTTTAATTCAAAAAACGATGGGTTATAACCCATGTTTTGTTTTTTTTGTTTTTTTCAAATCCTCAAAAATGATGAAAAACTGCGCGCTATAGTATGCCGTACGGTATGGGCTATAGCCCATGGTCAAAAATGATGAAAAACGAGGTTAAAAACCTTTTTCAAAAATTCAAAAAACGATGGGTTATAACCCATGTTTTTCTTTTTTTTCATTTTTTTCAAATCCTCAAAAATGATGAAAAACTGCGTGCTATAGTATGCCGTACGGTATCGGCTATAGCCCATGGTAAAAAAAATTGGACCAAAGAAATTTCAAAAAACGTTGGGCTATAACCCATGTTTTTTTTTTAAATCCTCAAAAATGATGAAAAACGGCGTGCTACAGTATGCCGTACGATATGGGCTATTAGACGAGCGTCTAAAAATGGGATAAAAAACGTCTAAAAATAGACGTCTAAAACACGTCTAAAAATAGACGTGTTTTAGACGTCTATTTTTAGACGTTTCTTAGACGTCTATTTTTTGACGTTTTTTATCCCATTTTTAGACGCACGTCTAATATCGATGAAAAAAAATAAAAATTATGTAAAACGAGGTTAAAAACTTTTTTCAAAAATTCAAAAAACGATGGGTTATAACCCATGTTTTTTTTTTTTTCATTTTTTTCAAATCCTCAAAAATGATGAAAAACTGCGCGCTATAGTATGCCGTACGGTATGGGTTATAGCCCATGGTCAAAAATGATGAAAAATGAGGTTAAAAACTTTTTTTAAAATTCAAAAAACGATGGGTTATAACCCATGTTTTTTTTTTCTTCATTTTTTTCAAATCCTCAAAAATGATGAAAAACTGCGTGCTATAGTATGCCGTACGGTATGGGCTATAGCCCATGGTCAAAAATGATGAAAAACGAGGATAATTTTTTTTCAAAAATTCAAAAAACGATGGGTTATAACCCATGTTTTTTTTTTTTTCATTTTTTTCAAATCCTCAAAAATGATGATAAACTGCGTGCTATAGTATGCCGTACGGTATGGGCTATAGCCCATGGTCAAAAATGATGAAAAACGAGGATAACTTTTTTTTCAAAAATAAAAAAAACGGTGGGCTATAACCCATGTTTTTTTTTTTTTTTTTTTTTCAAATCCTCAAAAATGATGAAAAACTGCGCGCTATAGTATGCCGTACGGTATGGGCTATAGCCCATGGTCAAAAATGATGAAAAACGAGGTTAAATTTTTTTTTCAAAAATTAAAAAAACGATGGGTTATAACCCATGTTTTTTTTTTCTTCATTTTTTTCAAATCCTCAAAAATGATGAAAAACTGCGTGCTATAGTATGCCGTACGGTATGGGCTATAGCCCATGGTCAAAAATGATGAAAAACGAGGATAATTTTTTTTCCAAAAATTCAAAAAACAATGGGTTATAACCCATGTTTTTTTTTTTTCATTTTTTTCAAATCCTCAAAAATGATGAAAAACTGCGTGCTATAGTATGCCGTACGGTATGGGCTATAGCCCATGGTCAAAAATGATGAAAAACGAGGTTAAAAACTTTTTTTTTTAATTCAAAAAACGATGGGTTATAACCCATGTTTTGTTTTTTTCATTTTTTTCAAATCCTCAAAAATGATGAAAAACTGCGCGCTATAGTATGCCGTACGGTATGGGCTATAGCCCATGGTCAAAAATGATGAAAAACGAGGTTAAAAACCTTTTTCAAAAATTCAAAAAACGATGGGTTATAACCCATGTTTTTTTTTTTTTTCATTTTTTTCAAATCCTCAAAAATGATGAAAAACTGCGTGCTATAGTATGCCGTACGGTATGGGCTATAGCCCATGGTAAAAATAAATTGGACCAAAAAAAATTCAAAAAACGTTGGGCTATAACCCATGTTTTTTTTTTAAATCCTCAAAAATGATGAAAAACGGCGTGCTACAGTATGCCGTACGATATGGGCTATTAGACGAGCGTCTAAAAATGGGATAAAAAACGTCTAAAAATAGACGTCTAAAACACGTCTAAAAATAGACGTGTTTTAGACGTCTATTTTTAGACGTTTCTTAGACGTCTATTTTTTGACGTTTTTTATCCCATTTTTAGACGCACGTCTAATATCCGGCTATTGCTCAGTGGGATGGTCAAAAAGGATGAAAAACGAGGATAAAAAAAAAAAATCAAAAAACGATGGGCAGTGGCTCACAGCCTCAGCATCAGCCTGACTATCTCAAAACTCTAATTGTCGTAGTGGTTAAGATGTTGCCTTTCCACGTGGGAGACCAGGGTTCGATTCCCGGCTGTTACACTATCATACAAAAGAAGACCTCAACAGCGCTAAGAAACATCTGATTAATATGAATTCTGTGTTATTTAAACTTTACTAACTGAAGGCTAACGCACAAAAGATCACTTCAAAATTACCAGGAGACTTTGCCTGAGAGTGTCTGACTGATGGTGCAGTGGTCTAATCATCAGGCTTTCAGTACAGACATTCCATGTTCAAGTCCTGTTCCTCCTACAGCTCAATGCTGCAGTAATTTGAACTTTTCAAGGCTTGAATAAAAAAATTAAAACTCAAAAGCACCAGGAGACATGTGCTGAATGCCCAAAGGTGCCTTGGTGTAATGGTGTGGAGCGCTTGACCCGTTGCCTCTGCTACAGGCAGTTGGCAGGTTCAAGTCCCATGTCATGACATCAAGGTGCTGGAGGACCATCGGGAGACGGTGCTCTCTCCCCCTGTTTCCTGAAAAGTAACAGTTGGGGGTTATGTTTGAAAGAACCCTATCCACCTAAAAATTTACATATAAGAATTAGGTCAAACAAAATAAATAAAATAAAATGCATTTGGCCCATCTGACAGAATAGTATTTGCATACTGGGCCCCGATTATAATCGTCGACAATGGCAATGTCATTTTTCTTGACTTTTGACAATGAAAAAACTACACACTATAGTATATTTGTTTAATAATCGTCGCAAAAACCATGAACTATAGTTCATGATTTTCGCAACGATTTAAAAAACCAATATGAAAATGATGAAAAAACGGCATACTATAGTTCATGGTTTTGGCCCATCATCTGACAGAATAGGTTGTGTATTTGCATACTGGGCCCTGATTGGTGGCCCAAAACTTGGTTGGAAAGTCCCTCTTTTATGTCTGGCTTCCAGGCCAGTTGGAAAAGGGCACACTGAGAGGTGGTAAGAGTATGTTAAATTGGACATTTTCATGGTAAAAGGTTAGCTGGACAGGGTTCTTTCAGACATAAGCCCCAACCGTTACATCTCAGGAAACAGGGGGAGAGAGCACCGTCTCCCGATGGTCCTCCAGCACCTTGATGTCATGACATGGGACTTGAACCTGCCAACTGCCTGTAGCAGAGGCAACGGGTCAAGCGCTCCACACCATTACGCCAAGGCACCTTTGGGCATTCAGCAAATGTCTCCTGGTGCTTTTGAGTTTTAATTTTTTTATTCAAGCCTTGAAAAGTTCAAATTACTGCAGCATTGAGCTGTAGGAGGAACAGGACTTGAACATGGAATGTCTGTACTGAAAGCCTGATGATTAGACCACTGCACCATCAGTCAGACACTCTCAGGCAAAGTCTCCTGGTAATTTTGAAGTGATCTTTTGTGCGTTAGCCTTCAGTTAGTAAAGTTTAAATAACACAGAATTCATATTAATCAGATGTTTCTTAGCGCTGTTGAGGTCTTCTTTTGTATGATAGTGTAACAGCCGGGAATCGAACCCTGGTCTCCCACATGGAAAGGCAACATCTTAACCACTACGACAATTAGAGTTTTGAGGTAGTCAGGCTGAGGCTGTGAGCCACTGCTAGAATAGCAGTAAATGAAGCTCAATAACTAGCATTAAACTTTAGGAAGAGTGGGATTTGAACATGAACTCTCTGTGCTGAATAACCCCTACTACACGAAAAACGGCGTGCTATAGTATGCCGTACGATATGGGCTATAGCCCATGATGAAAAACGAGGATATTAAAAAAAAATCAAAAATTCAAAAAACTATGGGCCCATCGTTTTTTTTCAAATCCTCAAAAATGATGAAAAACGGCGTGCTATAGTATGCCGTACGATATGGGCTATAGCCCATGGTCCAAAATGATGAAAAACTAGGATAAAAAAAAAATTAAAAAATTAAAAAAACGATGGGCTATAACCCATGTTTTTTTTTTTTTTTTTTTTTTTTTTTTCAAATCCTCAAAAATGATGAAAAACTGCGCGCTATAGTATGCCGTACGGTATGGGCTATAGCCCATGGTCAAAAATGATGAAAAACGAGGTTAAAAACTTTTTTCAAAAATTCAAAAAACGATGGGTTATAACCCATGTTTTTTTTTTTTTCATTTTTTTCAAATCCTCAAAAATGATGAAAAACTGCGCGCTATAGTATGCCGTACGGTATGGGCTATAGCCCATGGTCAAAAATTATGAAAAACGAGGTTAATTCTTTTTTTTCAAAAATTCAAAAAACGATGGGTTATAACCCATGTTTTTTTTTTTTTTTTTTTTTTTTAATCCTCAAAAATGATGAAAAACTGCGTGCTATAGTATGTGTACGGTATGGGCTATAGCCCATGGTCAAAAATGATGAAAAACGAGGATAATCTTTTTTTCAAAAAATCAAAAAACGATGGTTTATAACCCATGTTTTTTTTTTCTTCATTTTTTTCAAATCCTCAAAAATGATGAAAAACTGCGTGCTATAGTATGCCGTACGGTATGGGCTATAGCCCATGGTCAAGAATGATGAAAAACGAGGTTAAAAACTTTTTTAAAAAATTCAAAAAACGATGGGTTATAACCCATGTTTTCATTTTTTCATTTTTTTCAAATCCTCAAAAATGATGAAAAACTGCGTGCTATAGTATGCCGTACGCCGGTATGGGCTATAGCCCATGGTCAAAAATGATGAAAAACGAGGTTAAAAACTTTTTTTAAAAATTCAAAAAACGATGGGCTATAACCCATGTTTGTTTTTTTTTGTTTTTTTTTTTTAAATCCTCAAAAATGATGAAAAACTGCGCGCTATAGTATGCCGTACGGTATGGGCTATAGCCCATGGTCAAAAATGATGAAAAACGAGGTTAAAAACTTTTTTCAAAAATTCAAAAAACGATGGGCTATAACCCATGTTTTTTTTTTAATCCTCAAAAATGATGAAAAACGGCGTGCTATAGTATGCCGTACGATATGGGCTATAGCCCATGGTCCAAAATGATGAAAAACTAGGATTAAAAAGAATTCAAAAATTCAAAAAACGATGGGCTATAACCCATGTTTTTTTTTTCATTTTTTTCAAATCCTCAAAAATGATGAAAAACTGCGCACTATAGTATGCCGTACGGTATGGGCTATAGCCCATGGTCAAAAATGATGAAAAACGAGGTTAAAAACCTTTTTCAAAAATTCAAAAAACGATGGGTTATAACCCATGTTTTTTTTTTTTTTTTTTTTTTCAAATCCTCAAAAATGATGAAAAACTGCGCGCTATAGTATGCCGTACGGTATGGGCTATAGCCCATGGTCAAAAATGATGAAAAACTAGGTTAAAAACTTTTTTCAAAAATTAAAAAAACGATGGGTTATAACCCATGTTTTTTTTTTTTTTTTTTTTTTAATCCTCAAAAAATGATGAAAAACTGCGTGCTATAGTATGCCGTACGGTATGGGCTATAGCCCATGGCCAAAAATGTAGAAAAACGAGGTTAATTTTTTTTTCCAAAAATTCAAAAAACGATGGGTTATAACCCATGTTTTTTTTTTTTCATTTTTTTCAAATCCTCAAAAATGATGAAAAACTGCGCGCTATAGTATGCCGTACGGTATGGGCTATAGCCCATGGTCAAAAATGATGAAAAACGAGGTTAAAAACTTTTTTCAAAAATTCAAAAAACGATGGGTTATAACCCATGTTTTTTTTTTTTCATTTTTTTCAAATCCTCAAAAATGATGAAAAACTGCGCGCTATAGTATGCCGTACGGTATGGGCTATAGCCCATGGTCAAAAATTATGAAAAACGAGGTTAAAAACTTTTTTCAAAAATTCAAAAAACGATGGGTTATAACCCATGTTTTTTTTTTTTTTTTTTTTTTAAAATCCTCAAAAATGATGAAAAACTGCGTGCTATAGTATGCGTTCGGTATGGGCTATAGCCCATGGTCAAAAATGATGAAAAACGAGGATAATCTTTTTTTCAAAATTTCAAAAAACGATGGGTTATAACCCATGTTTTTTTTTTCTTCATTTTTTTCAAATCCTCAAAAATGATGAAAAACTGCGTGCTATAGTATGCCGTACGGTATGGGCTATAGCCCATGGTCAAGAATGATGAAAAACGAGGTAATTTCTTTTTCAAAAATTCAAAAAACGATGGGTTATAACCCATGTTTTCATTTTTTCATTTTTTTCAAATCCTCAAAAATGATGAAAAACTGCGTGCTATAGTATGCCGTACGCCGGTATGGGCTATAGCCCATGGTCAAAAATGATGAAAAACGAGGTTAAAAACTTTTTTCAAAAATTCAAAAAACGATGGGTTATAACCCATGTTTTTTTTTTTTTTCATTTTTTTTAAATCCTCAAAAATGATGAAAAACTGCGTGCTATAGTATGCGTTCGGTATGGGCTATAGCCCATGGTCAAAAATGATGAAAAACGAGGATAATCTTTTTTTCAAAATTTCAAAAAACGATGGGTTATAACCCATGTTTTTTTTTTCTTCATTTTTTTCAAATCCTCAAAAATGATGAAAAACTGCGTGCTATAGTATGCCGTACGGTATGGGCTATAGCCCATGGTCAAGAATGATGAAAAACGAGGTAATTTTTTTTTTCAAAAATTCAAAAAACGATGGGTTATAACCCATGTTTTCATTTTTTCATTTTTTTCAAATCCTCAAAAATGATGAAAAACTGCGTGCTATAGTATGCCGTACGCCGGTATGGGCTATAGCCCATGGTCAAAAATGATGAAAAACGAGGTTAAAAACTTTTTTCAAAAATTCAAAAAACGATAGGCTATAACCCATGTTTTTTTTTTTTTAAATCCTCAAAAATGATGAAAAACTGCGCGCTATAGTATGCCGTACGGTATGGGCTATAGCCCATGGTCAAAAATGATGAAAAACGAGGTTAAAAACTTTTTTCAAAAATTCAAAAAACGATGGGCTATAACCCATGTTTTTTTTTATTTTTTTTATTTATCCTCAAAAATGATGAAAAACGGCGTGCTATAGTATGCCGTACGATATGGGCTATAGCCCATGGTCCAAAATGATGAAAAACTAGGATTAAAAAAAATTCAAAAATTCAAAAAACGATGGGCTATAACCCATGTTTTTTTTTTTCATTTTTTTCAAATCCTCAAAAATGATGAAAAACTGCGCACTATAGTATGCCGTACGGTATGGGCTATAGCCCATGGTCAAAAATGATGAAAAACGAGGTTAAAAACCTTTTTCAAAAATTCAAAAAACGATGGGTTATAACCCATGTTTTTTTTTTTTTTTTTTTTTCAAATCCTCAAAAATGATGAAAAACTGCGCGCTATAGTATGCCGTACGGTATGGGCTATAGCCCATGGTCAAAAATGATGAAAAACTAGGTTAAAAACTTTTTTCAAAAATTGAAAAAAAACGATGGGTTATAACCCATGTTTTTTTTTCAAATCCTCAAAAAATGATGAAAAACTGCGTGCTATAGTATGCCGTACGGTATGGGCTATAGCCCATGGTCAAAAATGATGAAAAACGAGGTTAAAAACTTTTTTCAAAAATTCAAAAAACGATGGGTTATAACCCATGTTTTTTTTTTTTCATTTTTTTCAAATCCTCAAAAATGATGAAAAACTGCGCGCTATAGTATGCCGTACGGTATGGGCTATAGCCCATGGTCAAAAATGATGAAAAACGAGGATAATCTTTTTTTCAAAAATTAAAAAAACGATGGGTTATAACCCATGTTTTTTTTTTCTTCATTTTTTTCAAATCCTAAAAAATGATGAAAAACTGCGTGCTATAGTATGCCGTACGGTATGGGCTATAGCCCATGGTCAAGAATGATGAAAAACGAGGTTAAAAACTTTTTTCAAAAATTCAAAAAACGATGGGTTATAACCCATGTTTTCATTTTTTCATTTTTTTCAAATCCTCAAAAATGATGAAAAACTGCGTGCTATAGTATGCCGTACGCCGGTATGGGCTATAGCCCATGGTCAAAAATGATGAAAAACGAGGTTAAAAACTTTTTTCAAAAATTCAAAAAACGATGGGCTATAACCCATGTTTTTTTTGTTTTTTTTGTT
Organism: Protomyctophum parallelum; assembly: GCF_964188405.1. Lineage (NCBI taxonomy): Eukaryota > Metazoa > Chordata > Actinopteri > Myctophiformes > Myctophidae > Protomyctophum > Protomyctophum parallelum. The sequence goes on along the minus strand of NC_139708.1, from coordinate 29,587,583 downwards.
TTTTTTTAATCCTCAAAAATGATGAAAAACTGCGCGCTATAGTATGCCGTACGGTATGGGCTATAGCCCATGGTCAAAAATGATGAAAAACGAGGTTAAAAACTTTTTTCAAAAATTCAAAAAACGATGGGCTATAACCCATGTTTTTTTTTGTTTTTTTTTTAATCCTCAAAAATGATGAAAAACGGCGTGCTATAGTATGCCGTACGATATGGGCTATAGCCCATGGTCCAAAATGATGAAAAACTAGGATTAAAAAAAATTCAAAAATTCAAAAAACGATGGGCTATAACCCATGTTTTTTTTTTTTCATTTTTTTTAAATCCTCAAAAATGATGAAAAACTGCGCACTATAGTATGCCGTACGGTATGGGCTATAGCCCATGGTCAAAAATGATGAAAAACGAGGTTAAAAACCTTTTTCAAAAATTCAAAAAACGATGGGTTATAACCCATGTTTTTTTTTTTTTTTTTTTTTTTTTAAATCCTCAAAAATGATGAAAAACTGCGTGCTATAGTATGCCGTACGGTATGGGCTATAGCCCATGGTCAAAAATGATGAAAAACGAGGTTAAAAACTTTTTTCAGAAATTCAAAAAATGATGGGCTATATAACCCATGTTTTTTTTTTTTTTTTTTCAAATCCTCAAAAATGATGAAAAACGGCGTGCTACAGTATGCCGTACGATATGGGCTATTAGACGAGCGTCTAAAAATGGGATAAAAAACGTCTAAAAATAGACGTCTAAAACACGTCTAAAAATAGACGTGTTTTAGACGTCTATTTTTAGACGTTTCTTAGACGTCAATTTTTAGACGTTTTTTATCCCATTTTTAGACGCACGTCTAATATCCGGCTATTGCTCAGTGGGATGGTCAAAAAGGATGAAAAACGAGGATTAAAAAAAAATCAAAAAACGATGGGCAGTGGCTCACAGCCTCAGCATCAGCCTGACTATCTCAAAACTCTAATTGTCGTAGTGGTTAAGATGTTGGCTTTCCACGTGGGAGACCAGGGTTCGATTCCCGGCTGTTACACTATCATACAAAAGAAGACCTCAACAGCGCTAAGAAACATCTGATTAATATGAATTCTGTGTTATTTAAACTTTACTAACTGAAGGCTAACGCACAAAAGATCACTTCAAAATTACCAGGAGACTTTGCCTGAGAGTGTCTGACTGATGGTGCAGTGGTCTAATCATCAGGCTTTCAGTACAGACATTCCATGTTCAAGTCCTGTTCCTCCTACAGCTCAATGCTGCAGTAATTTGAACTTTTCAAGGCTTGAATAAAAAAATAAAAACTCAAAAGCACCAGGAGACATGTGCTGAATGCCCAAAGGTGCCTTGGTGTAATGGTGTGGAGCGCTTGACCCGTTGCCTCTGCTACAGGCAGTTGGCAGGTTCAAGTCCCATGTCATGACATCAAGGTGCTGGAGGACCATTGGGAGACGGTGCTCTCTCCCCCTGTTTCCTGAAAAGTAACAGTTGGGGGTTATGTTTGAAAGAACCCTATCCACCTAAAATTTTACATATAAGAATTAGGTCAAACAAAATAAATAAAATAAAATGCATTTGGCCCATCTGACAGAATAGTATTTGCATACTGGGCCCTGATTATAATCGTCGACAATGGCAATGTCATTTTTCTTGACTTTTGACAATGAAAAAACTACACACTATAGTATATTTGTTTAATAATCGTCGCAAAAACCATGAACTATATTTCATGATTTTCGCAACGATTTAAAAAACCAATATGAAAATGATGAAAAAACGGCATACTATAGTTCATGGTTTTGGCCCATCATCTGACAGAATAGGTTGTGTATTTACATACTGGGCCCTGATTGGTGGCCCAAAACTTGGTTGGAAAGTCCCTCTTTTATGTCTGGCTTCCAGGCCAGTTGGAAAAGGGCACACTGAGAGGTGGTAAGAGTATGTTAAATTGGACATTTTCATGGTAAAAGGTTAGCTGGACAGGGTTCTTTCAGACATAAGCCCCAACCATTACATCTCAGGAAACAGGGGGAGAGAGCACCGTCTCCCGATGGTCCTCCAGCACCTTGATGTCATGACATGGGACTTGAACCTGCCAACTGCCTGTAGCAGAGGCAACGGGTCAAGCGCTCCACACCATTACGCCAAGGCACCTTTGGGCATTCAGCAAATGTCTCCTGGTGCTTTTGAGTTTTTATTTTTTTATTCAAGCCTTGAAAAGTTCAAATTACTGCAGCATTGAGCTGTAGGAGGAACAGGACTTGAACATGGAATGTCTGTACTGAAAGCCTGATGATTAGACCACTGCACCATCAGTCAGACACTCTCAAGCAAAGTCTCCTGGTAATTTTGAAGTGATCTTTTGTGCGTTAGCCTTCAGTTAGTAAAGTTTAAATAACACAGAATTCATATTAATCAGATGTTTCTTAGCGCTGTTGAGGTCTTCTTTTGTATGATAGTGTAACAGCCGGGAATCGAACCCTGGTCTCCCACGTGGAAAGGCAACATCTTAACCACTACGACAATTAGAGTTTTGAGGTAGTCAGGCTGAGGCTGAGGCTGTGAGCCACTGCTAGAATAGCAGTAAATGAAGCTCAATAACTAGCATTAAACTTTAGGAAGAGTGGGATTTGAACATGAACTCTCTGTGCTGAATAACCCCTACTACACGAAAAACGGCGTGCTATAGTATGCCGTACGATATGGGCTATAGCCCATGATGAAAAACGAGGATATAAAAAAAAAATCAAAAATTAAAAAAACTATGGGCCCATCGTTTTTTTCATTTTTTTTTTCTTCAAATCCTCAAAAATGATGAAAAACGGCGTGCTATAGTATGCCGTACGATATGGGCTATAGCCCATGGTCCAAAATGATGAAAAACTAGGATTAAAAAAAATTCAAAAAACGATGGGTTATAACCCATGTTTTTTTTTTTTCATTTTTTTCAAATCCTCAAAAATGATGAAAAACTGCGTGCTATAGTATGCCGTACGGTATGGGCTATAGCCCATGGTCAAAAATGATGAAAAACGAGGATAATTTTTTTTTCAAAAATTCAAAAAACGATGGGTTATAACCCATGTTTTTTTTTTCTTCATTTTTTTCAAATCCTCAAAAATGATGAAAAACTGCGTGCTATAGTATGCCGTACGGTATGGGCTATAGCCCATGGTCAAAAATGATGAAAAACGAGGTTAAAAACTTTTTTTTTAAATTCAAAAAACGATGGGTTATAACCCATGTTTTGTTTTTTTCATTTTTTTCAAATCCTCAAAAATGATGAAAAACTGCGCGCTATAGTATGCCGTACGGTATGGGCTATAGCCCATGGTCAAAAATGATGAAAAACGAGGATAATTCTTTTTTTTAAAATTCAAAAAACGATGGGCTATAACCCATGTTTTTTTTTTTTTTTCATTTTTTTCAAATCCTCAAAAATGATGAAAAACTGCGCGCTATAGTATGCCGTACGGTATGGGCTATAGCCCATGGTCAAAAATGATGAAAAACGAGGTTAAAAACTTTTTTCAAAAATTCAAAAAACGATGGGTTATAACCCATGTTTTTTTTTTCTTCATTTTTTTCAAATCCTCAAAAATGATGAAAAACTGCGTGCTATAGTATGCCGTACGGTATGGGCTATAGCCCATGGTCAAAAATGATGAAAAACGAGGATAATTTTTTTTTCAAAAATTCAAAAAACGATGGGTTATAACCCATGTTTTTTTTTTTTTCATTTTTTTCAAATCCTCAAAAATGATGAAAAACTGCGTGCTATAGTATGCCGTACGGTATGGGCTATAGCCCATGGTCAAAAATGATGAAAAACGAGGATAACTTTTTTTTCAAAAATTCAAAAAACGGTGGGCTATAACCCATGTTTTTTTTTTGTTTTTTTTTTCAAATCCTCAAAAATGATGAAAAACTGCGCGCTATAGTATGCCGTACGGTATGGGCTATAGCCCATGGTCAAAAATGATGAAAAACGAGGTTAAAAACTTTTTTCAAAAATTCAAAAAACGATGGGTTATAACCCATGTTTTTTTTTTCTTCATTTTTTTCAAATCCTCAAAAATGATGAAAAACTGCGTGCTATAGTATGCCGTACGGTATGGGCTATAGCCCATGGTCAAAAATGATGAAAAACGAGGATAATTTTTTTTTAAAAAATTCAAAAAACGATGGGTTATAACCCATGTTTTTTTTTTTTTCATTTTTTTCAAATCCTCAAAAATGATGAAAAACTGCGCGCTATAGTATGCCGTACTGTATGGGCTATAGCCCATGGTCAAAAATGATGAAAAACGAGGTTAAAAACTTTTTTCAAAAATTCAAAAAACGATGGGTTATAACCCATGTTTTTTTTTTTCTTCATTTTTTTCAAATCCTCAAAAATGATGAAAAACTGCGTGCTATAGTATGCCGTACGGTATGGGCTATAGCCCATGGTCAAAAATGATGAAAAACGAGGATAATTTTTTTTTCAAAAATTCAAAAAACGATGGGTTATAACCCATGTTTTTTTTTTTTTCATTTTTTTCAAATCCTCAAAAATGATGAAAAACTGCGTGCTATAGTATGCCGTACGGTATGGGCTATAGCCCATGGTCAAAAATGATGAAAAACGAGGATAACTTTTTTTTCAAAAATTCAAAAAACGGTGGGCTATAACCCATGTTTTTTTTTTCAAATCCTCAAAAATGATGAAAAACTGCGCGCTATAGTATGCCGTACGGTATGGGCTATAGCCCATGGTCAAAAATGATGAAAAACGAGGTTAAAAACTTTTTTCAAAAATTAAAAAAACGATGGGTTATAACCCATGTTTTTTTTTTCTTCATTTTTTTCAAATCCTCAAAAATGATGAAAAACTGCGCGCTATAGTATGCCGTACGGTATGGGCTATAGCCCATGGTCAAAAATGATGAAAAACGAGGTTAAAAACTTTTTTCAAAAATTCAAAAAACGATGGGTTATAACCCATGTTTTTTTTTTTCTTCATTTTTTTCAAATCCTAAAAAATGATGAAAAACTGCGTGCTATAGTATGCCGTACGGTATGGGCTATAGCCCATGGTCAAAAATGATGAAAAACGAGGATAATTTTTTTTTCAAAAATTCAAAAAACGATGGGTTATAACCCATGTTTTTTTTTTTTTTTCATTTTTTTCAAATCCTCAAAAATGATGAAAAACTGCGTGCTATAGTATGCCGTACGGTATGGGCTATAGCCCATGGTCAAAAATGATGAAAAACGAGGATAACTTTTTTTTCAAAAATTCAAAAAACGGTGGGCTATAACCCATGTTTTTTTTTTGTTTTTTTTTTCAAATCCTCAAAAATGATGAAAAACTGCGCGCTATAGTATGCCGTACGGTATGGGCTATAGCCCATGGTCAAAAATGATGAAAAACGAGGTTAAAAACTTTTTTCAAAAATTCAAAAAACGATGGGTTATAACCCATGTTTTTTTTTTCTTCATTTTTTTCAAATCCTCAAAAATGATGAAAAACTGCGTGCTATAGTATGCCGTACGGTATGGGCTATAGCCCATGGTTAAAAATGATGAAAAACGAGGATAATTTTTTTTTCAAAAATTCAAAAAACGATGGGTTATAACCCATGTTTTTTTTTTTTTCATTTTTTTCAAATCCTCAAAAATGATGAAAAACTGCGTGCTATAGTATGCCGTACGGTATGGGCTATAGCCCATGGTCAAAAATGATGAAAAACGAGGTTAAAAACTTTTTTCAGAAATTCAAAAAATGATGGGCTATATAACCCATGTTTTTTTTTTTTTTTTTCAAATCCTCAAAAATGATGAAAAACGGCGTGCTACAGTATGCCGTACGATATGGGCTATTAGACGAGCGTCTAAAAATGGGATAAAAAACGTCTAAAAATAGACGTCTAAAACACGTCTAAAAATAGACGTGTTTTAGACGTCTATTTTTAGACGTTTCTTAGACGTCAATTTTTAGACGTTTTTTATCCCATTTTTAGACGCACGTCTAATATCCGGCTATTGCTCAGTGGGATGGTCAAAAAGGATGAAAAACGAGGATTAAAAAAAAAATCAAAAAACGATGGGCAGTGGCTCACAGCCTCAGCATCAGCCTGACTATCTCAAAACTCTAATTGTCGTAGTGGTTAAGATGTTGGCTTTCCACGTGGGAGACCAGGGTTCGATTCCCGGCTGTTACACTATCATACAAAAGAAGACCTCAACAGCGCTAAGAAACATCTGATTAATATGAATTCTGTGTTATTTAAACTTTACTAACTGAAGGCTAACGCACAAAAGATCACTTCAAAATTACCAGGAGACTTTGCCTGAGAGTGTCTGACTGATGGTGCAGTGGTCTAATCATCAGGCTTTCAGTACAGACATTCCATGTTCAAGTCCTGTTCCTCCTACAGCTCAATGCTGCAGTAATTTGAACTTTTCAAGGCTTGAATAAAAAAATAAAAACTCAAAAGCACCAGGAGACATGTGCTGAATGCCCAAAGGTGCCTTGGTGTAATGGTGTGGAGCGCTTGACCCGTTGCCTCTGCTACAGGCAGTTGGCAGGTTCAAGTCCCATGTCATGACATCAAGGTGCTGGAGGACCATTGGGAGACGGTGCTCTCTCCCCCTGTTTCCTGAAAAGTAACAGTTGGGGGTTATGTTTGAAAGAACCCTATCCACCTAAAATTTTACATATAAGAATTAGGTCAAACAAAATAAATAAAATAAAATGCATTTGGCCCATCTGACAGAATAGTATTTGCATACTGGGCCCTGATTATAATCGTCGACAATGGCAATGTCATTTTTCTTGACTTTTGACAATGAAAAAACTACACACTATAGTATATTTGTTTAATAATCGTCGCAAAAACCATGAACTATATTTCATGATTTTCGCAACGATTTAAAAAACCAATATGAAAATGATGAAAAAACGGCATACTATAGTTCATGGTTTTGGCCCATCATCTGACAGAATAGGTTGTGTATTTACATACTGGGCCCTGATTGGTGGCCCAAAACTTGGTTGGAAAGTCCCTCTTTTATGTCTGGCTTCCAGGCCAGTTGGAAAAGGGCACACTGAGAGGTGGTAAGAGTATGTTAAATTGGACATTTTCATGGTAAAAGGTTAGCTGGACAGGGTTCTTTCAGACATAAGCCCCAACCATTACATCTCAGGAAACAGGGGGAGAGAGCACCGTCTCCCGATGGTCCTCCAGCACCTTGATGTCATGACATGGGACTTGAACCTGCCAACTGCCTGTAGCAGAGGCAACGGGTCAAGCGCTCCACACCATTACGCCAAGGCACCTTTGGGCATTCAGCAAATGTCTCCTGGTGCTTTTGAGTTTTTATTTTTTTATTCAAGCCTTGAAAAGTTCAAATTACTGCAGCATTGAGCTGTAGGAGGAACAGGACTTGAACATGGAATGTCTGTACTGAAAGCCTGATGATTAGACCACTGCACCATCAGTCAGACACTCTCAAGCAAAGTCTCCTGGTAATTTTGAAGTGATCTTTTGTGCGTTAGCCTTCAGTTAGTAAAGTTTAAATAACACAGAATTCATATTAATCAGATGTTTCTTAGCGCTGTTGAGGTCTTCTTTTGTATGATAGTGTAACAGCCGGGAATCGAACCCTGGTCTCCCACGTGGAAAGGCAACATCTTAACCACTACGACAATTAGAGTTTTGAGGTAGTCAGGCTGAGGCTGAGGCTGTGAGCCACTGCTAGAATAGCAGTAAATGAAGCTCAATAACTAGCATTAAACTTTAGGAAGAGTGGGATTTGAACATGAACTCTCTGTGCTGAATAACCCCTACTACACGAAAAACGGCGTGCTATAGTATGCCGTACGATATGGGCTATAGCCCATGATGAAAAACGAGGATATAAAAAAAAAATCAAAAATTAAAAAAACTATGGGCCCATCGTTTTTTTCATTTTTTTTTTCTTCAAATCCTCAAAAATGATGAAAAACGGCGTGCTATAGTATGCCGTACGATATGGGCTATAGCCCATGGTCCAAAATGATGAAAAACTAGGATTAAAAAAAATTCAAAAAACGATGGGTTATAACCCATGTTTTTTTTTTTTCTTTTTTTTCAAATCCTCAAAAATGATGAAAAACTGCGTGCTATAGTATGCCGTACGGTATGGGCTATAGCCCATGGTCAAAAATGATGAAAAACGAGGATAATTTTTTTTTCAAAAATTCAAAAAACGATGGGTTATAACCCATGTTTTTTTTTTCTTCATTTTTTTCAAATCCTCAAAAATGATGAAAAACTGCGTGCTATAGTATGCCGTACGGTATGGGCTATAGCCCATGGTCAAAAATGATGAAAAACGAGGTTAAAAACTTTTTTTTTAAATTCAAAAAACGATGGGTTATAACCCATGTTTTGTTTTTTTCATTTTTTTCAAATCCTCAAAAATGATGAAAAACTGCGCGCTATAGTATGCCGTACGGTATGGGCTATAGCCCATGGTCAAAAATGATGAAAAACGAGGATAATTCTTTTTTTAAAAATTCAAAAAACGATGGGCTATAACCCATGTTTTTTTTTTTTTTTCATTTTTTTCAAATCCTCAAAAATGATGAAAAACTGCGCGCTATAGTATGCCGTACGGTATGGGCTATAGCCCATGGTCAAAAATGATGAAAAACGAGGTTAAAAACTTTTTTCAAAAATTCAAAAAACGATTGGTTATAACCCATGTTTTTTTTTTCTTCATTTTTTTCAAATCCTCAAAAATGATGAAAAACTGCGTGCTATAGTATGCCGTACGGTATGGGCTATAGCCCATGGTCAAAAATGATGAAAAACGAGGATAATTTTTTTTTCAAAAATTCAAAAAACGATGGGTTATAACCCATGTTTTTTTTTTTTTTTTTTTTTTTCAAATCCTCAAAAATGATGAAAAACTGCGTGCTATAGTATGCCGTACGGTATGGGCTATAGCCCATGGTCAAAAATGATGAAAAACGAGGATAACTTTTTTTTCAAAAATTCAAAAAACGGTGGGCTATAACCCATGTTTTTTTTTTGTTTTTTTTTTCAAATCCTCAAAAATGATGAAAAACTGCGCGCTATAGTATGCCGTACGGTATGGGCTATAGCCCATGGTCAAAAATGATGAAAAACGAGGTTAAAAACTTTTTTCAAAAATTCAAAAAACGATGGGTTATAACCCATGTTTTTTTTTTCTTCATTTTTTTCAAATCCTCAAAAATGATGAAAAACTGCGTGCTATAGTATGCCGTACGGTATGGGCTATAGCCCATGGTCAAAAATGATGAAAAACGAGGATAATTTTTTTTTCAAAAATTCAAAAAACGATGGGTTATAACCCATGTTTTTTTTTTTTTCATTTTTTTCAAATCCTCAAAAATGATGAAAAACTGCGCGCTATAGTATGCCGTACTGTATGGGCTATAGCCCATGGTCAAAAATGATGAAAAACGAGGTTAAAAACTTTTTTCAAAAATTCAAAAAACGATGGGTTATAACCCATGTTTTTTTTTTTCTTCATTTTTTTCAAATCCTCAAAAATGATGAAAAACTGCGTGCTATAGTATGCCGTACGGTATGGGCTATAGCCCATGGTCAAAAATGATGAAAAACGAGGATAATTTTTTTTTCAAAAATTCAAAAAACGATGGGTTATAACCCATGTTTTTTTTTTTTTCATTTTTTTCAAATCCTCAAAAATGATGAAAAACTGCGTGCTATAGTATGCCGTACGGTATGGGCTATAGCCCATGGTCAAAAATGATGAAAAACGAGGATAACTTTTTTTTCAAAAATTCAAAAAACGGTGGGCTATAACCCATGTTTTTTTTTTCAAATCCTCAAAAATGATGAAAAACTGCGCGCTATAGTATGCCGTACGGTATGGGCTATAGCCCATGGTCAAAAATGATGAAAAACGAGGTTAAAAACTTTTTTCAAAAATTAAAAAAACGATGGGTTATAACCCATGTTTTTTTTTTCTTCATTTTTTTCAAATCCTCAAAAATGATGAAAAACTGCGCGCTATAGTATGCCGTACGGTATGGGCTATAGCCCATGGTCAAAAATGATGAAAAACGAGGTTAAAAACTTTTTTCAAAAATTCAAAAAACGATGGGTTATAACCCATGTTTTTTTTTTTCTTCATTTTTTTCAAATCCTAAAAAATGATGAAAAACTGCGTGCTATAGTATGCCGTACGGTATGGGCTATAGCCCATGGTCAAAAATGATGAAAAACGAGGATAATTTTTTTTTCAAAAATTCAAAAAACGATGGGTTATAACCCATGTTTTTTTTTTTTTTCATTTTTTTCAAATCCTCAAAAATGATGAAAAACTGCGTGCTATAGTATGCCGTACGGTATGGGCTATAGCCCATGGTCAAAAATGATGAAAAACGAGGATAACTTTTTTTTCAAAAATTCAAAAAACGGTGGGCTATAACCCATGTTTTTTTTTTGTTTTTTTTTTCAAATCCTCAAAAATGATGAAAAACTGCGCGCTATAGTATGCCGTACGGTATGGGCTATAGCCCATGGTCAAAAATGATGAAAAACGAGGTTAAAAACTTTTTTCAAAAATTCAAAAAACGATGGGTTATAACCCATGTTTTTTTTTTCTTCATTTTTTTCAAATCCTCAAAAATGATGAAAAACTGCGTGCTATAGTATGCCGTACGGTATGGGCTATAGCCCATGGTTAAAAATGATGAAAAACGAGGATAATTTTTTTTTCAAAAATTCAAAAAACGATGGGTTATAACCCATGTTTTTTTTTTTTTCATTTTTTTCAAATCCTCAAAAATGATGAAAAACTGCGTGCTATAGTATGCCGTACGGTATGGGCTATAGCCCATGGTCAAAAATGATGAAAAACGAGGTTAAAAACTTTTTTCAGAAATTCAAAAAATGATGGGCTATATAACCCATGTTTTTTTTTTTTTTTTTCAAATCCTCAAAAATGATGAAAAACGGCGTGCTACAGTATGCCGTACGATATGGGCTATTAGACGAGCGTCTAAAAATGGGATAAAAAACGTCTAAAAATAGACGTCTAAAACACGTCTAAAAATAGACGTGTTTTAGACGTCTATTTTTAGACGTTTCTTAGACGTCAATTTTTAGACGTTTTTTATCCCATTTTTAGACGCACGTCTAATATCCGGCTATTGCTCAGTGGGATGGTCAAAAAGGATGAAAAACGAGGATTAAAAAAAAAATCAAAAAACGATGGGCAGTGGCTCACAGCCTCAGCATCAGCCTGACTATCTCAAAACTCTAATTGTCGTAGTGGTTAAGATGTTGGCTTTCCACGTGGGAGACCAGGGTTCGATTCCCGGCTGTTACACTATCATACAAAAGAAGACCTCAACAGCGCTAAGAAACATCTGATTAATATGAATTCTGTGTTATTTAAACTTTACTAACTGAAGGCTAACGCACAAAAGATCACTTCAAAATTACCAGGAGACTTTGCCTGAGAGTGTCTGACTGATGGTGCAGTGGTCTAATCATCAGGCTTTCAGTACAGACATTCCATGTTCAAGTCCTGTTCCTCCTACAGCTCAATGCTGCAGTAATTTGAACTTTTCAAGGCTTGAATAAAAAAATAAAAACTCAAAAGCACCAGGAGACATGTGCTGAATGCCCAAAGGTGCCTTGGTGTAATGGTGTGGAGCGCTTGACCCGTTGCCTCTGCTACAGGCAGTTGGCAGGTTCAAGTCCCATGTCATGACATCAAGGTGCTGGAGGACCATCGGGAGACGGTGCTCTCTCCCCCTGTTTCCTGAAAAGTAACAGTTGGGGGTTATGTTTGAAAGAACCCTATCCACCTAAAATTTTACATATAAGAATTAGGTCAAACAAAATAAATAAAATAAAATGCATTTGGCCCATCTGACAGAATAGTATTTGCATACTGGGCCCCGATTATAATCGTCGACAATGGCAATGTCATTTTTCTTGACTTTTGACAATGAAAAAACTACACACTATAGTATATTTGTTTAATAATCGTCGCAAAAACCATGAACTATAGTTCATGATTTTCGCAACGATTTAAAAAACCAATATGAAAATGATGAAAAAACGGCATACTATAGTTCATGGTTTTGGCCCATCATCTGACAGAATAGGTTGTGTATTTGCATACTGGGCCCTGATTGGTGGCCCAAAACTTGGTTGGAAAGTCCCTCTTTTATGTCTGGCTTCCAGGCCAGTTGGAAAAGGGCACACTGAGAGGTGGTAAGAGTATGTTAAATTGGACATTTTCATGGTAAAAGGTTAGCTGGACAGGGTTCTTTCAGACATAAGCCCCAACCGTTACATCTCAGGAAACAGGGGGAGAGAGCACCGTCTCCCGATGGTCCTCCAGCACCTTGATGTCATGACATGGGACTTGAACCTGCCAACTGCCTGTAGCAGAGGCAACGGGTCAAGCGCTCCACACCATTACACCAAGGCACCTTTGGGCATTCAGCAAATGTCTCCTGGTGCTTTTGAGTTTTTATTTTTTTATTCAAGCCTTGAAAAGTTCAAATTACTGCAGCATTGAGCTGTAGGAGGAACAGGACTTGAACATGGAATGTCTGTACTGAAAGCCTGATGATTAGACCACTGCACCATCAGTCAGACACTCTCAGGCAAAGTCTCCTGGTAATTTTGAAGTGATCTTTTGTGCGTTAGCCTTCAGTTAGTAAAGTTTAAATAACACAGAATTCATATTAATCAGATGTTTCTTAGCGCTGTTGAGGTCTTCTTTTGTATGATAGTGTAACAGCCGGGAATCGAACCCTGGTCTCCCACGTGGAAAGGCAACATCTTAACCACTACGACAATTAGAGTTTTGAGGTAGTCAGGCTGAGGCTGTGAGCCACTGCTAGAATAGCAGTAAATGAAGCTCAATAACTAGCATTAAACTTTAGGAAGAGTGGGATTTGAACATGAACTCTCTGTGCTGAATAACCCCTACTACGCGAAAAACGGCGTGCTATAGTATGCTGTACGATATGGGCTATAGCCCATGATGAAAAACGAGGATATTTAAAAAAAAAAAAAAAATTCAAAAAACTATGGGCCCATGTTTTTTTTTTTTTTTTTTTTTTCTTTTTAATCCTCAAAAATGATGAAAAACTGCGCGCTATAGTATGCCGTACGGTATGGGCTATAGCCCATCGTCAAAAATGATGAAAAACTAGGTTAAAAACTTTTTTCAAAAATTCAAAAAACGATGGGTTATAACCCATGTTTTTTTTTTTTTTTTTTTTTCAAATCTTTAAAGAATGATGAAAAACTGCGTGCTATAGTATGCCGTACGGTATGGGCTATAGCCCATGGTCAAAAATGATGAAAAACGAGGATAACTTTTTTTTCAAAAATTCAAAAAACGGTGGGCTATAACCCATGTTTTTTTTTTTTTTTTTTTTTCAAATCCTCAAAAATGATGAAAAACTGCGCGCTATAGTATGCCGTACGGTATGGGCTATAGCCCATGGTCAAAAATGATGAAAAACGAGGTTAAAAACTTTTTTCAAAAATTCAAAAAACGATGGGTTATAACCCATGTTTTTTTTTTTTTTTTTTTTTTTTTAATCTTTAAAAAATGATGAAAAACTGCGTGCTATAGTATGCCGTACGGTATGGGCTATAGCCCATGGTCAAAAATGATGAAAAACGAGGATAACTTTTTTTTCAAAAATTCAAAAAACGGTGGGCTATAACCCATGTTTTTTTTTTTTGTTTTTTTTTCAAATCCTCAAAAATGATGAAAAACTGCGCGCTATAGTATGCCGTACGGTATGGGCTATAGCCCATGGTCAAAAATGATGAAAAACGAGGTTAAAAACTTTTTCAAAAATTCAAAAAACGATGGGTTATAACCCATGTTTTTTTTTTTCTTTTTTTTTCAAATCTTTAAAAAATGATGAAAAACTGCGTGCTATAGTATGCCGTACGGTATGGGCTATAGCCCATGGTCAAAAATGATGAAAAACGAGGTTAAAAACTTTTTTCAAAAATTCAAAAAACGATGGGTTATAACCCATGTTTTTTTTTTTTCATTTTTTTCAAATCCTCAAAAATGATGAAAAACTGCGCAATATAGTATGCCGTACGGTATGGGCTATAGCCCATGGTCAAAAATTATGAAAAACGAGGTTAAAAACTTTTTTCAACAATTCAAAAAACGATGGGTTATAACCCATGTTTTTTTTTTTTTCATTTTTTTCAAATCCTCAAAAATGATGAAAAACTGCGTGCTATAGTATGCCGTACGGTATGGGCTATAGCCCATGGTCAAAAATGATGAAAAACGAGGTTAAAAACTTTTTCTTTTAATTAAAAAAACGATGGGTTATAACCCATGTTTTGTTTTTTTCATTTTTTTCAAATCCTCAAAAATGATGAAAAACTGCGTGCTATAGTATGCCGTACGGTATGGGCTATAGCCCATGGTCAAAAATGATGAAAAACGAGGTTAAAAACTTTTTTCAAAAATTCAAAAAACGATGGGTTATAACCCATGTTTTTTTTTTCTTCATTTTTTTCAAATCCTCAAAAATGATGAAAAACTGCGTGCTATAGTATGCCGTACGGTATGGGCTATAGCCCATGGTTAAAAATGATGAAAAACGAGGATAATTTTTTTTTCAAAAATTCAAAAAACGATGGGTTATAACCCATGTTTTTTTTTTTTTCATTTTTTTCAAATCCTCAAAAATGATGAAAAACTGCGTGCTATAGTATGCCGTACGGTATGGGCTATAGCCCATGGTCAAAAATGATGAAAAACGAGGTTAAAAACTTTTTTCAGAAATTCAAAAAATGATGGGCTATATAACCCATGTTTTTTTTTTTTTTTTTCAAATCCTCAAAAATGATGAAAAACGGCGTGCTACAGTATGCCGTACGATATGGGCTATTAGACGAGCGTCTAAAAATGGGATAAAAAACGTCTAAAAATAGACGTCTAAAACACGTCTAAAAATAGACGTGTTTTAGACGTCTATTTTTAGACGTTTCTTAGACGTCAATTTTTAGACGTTTTTTATCCCATTTTTAGACGCACGTCTAATATCCGGCTATTGCTCAGTGGGATGGTCAAAAAGGATGAAAAACGAGGATTAAAAAAAAAATCAAAAAACGATGGGCAGTGGCTCACAGCCTCAGCATCAGCCTGACTATCTCAAAACTCTAATTGTCGTAGTGGTTAAGATGTTGGCTTTCCACGTGGGAGACCAGGGTTCGATTCCCGGCTGTTACACTATCATACAAAAGAAGACCTCAACAGCGCTAAGAAACATCTGATTAATATGAATTCTGTGTTATTTAAACTTTACTAACTGAAGGCTAACGCACAAAAGATCACTTCAAAATTACCAGGAGACTTTGCCTGAGAGTGTCTGACTGATGGTGCAGTGGTCTAATCATCAGGCTTTCAGTACAGACATTCCATGTTCAAGTCCTGTTCCTCCTACAGCTCAATGCTGCAGTAATTTGAACTTTTCAAGGCTTGAATAAAAAAATAAAAACTCAAAAGCACCAGGAGACATGTGCTGAATGCCCAAAGGTGCCTTGGTGTAATGGTGTGGAGCGCTTGACCCGTTGCCTCTGCTACAGGCAGTTGGCAGGTTCAAGTCCCATGTCATGACATCAAGGTGCTGGAGGACCATCGGGAGACGGTGCTCTCTCCCCCTGTTTCCTGAAAAGTAACAGTTGGGGGTTATGTTTGAAAGAACCCTATCCACCTAAAATTTTACATATAAGAATTAGGTCAAACAAAATAAATAAAATAAAATGCATTTGGCCCATCTGACAGAATAGTATTTGCATACTGGGCCCCGATTATAATCGTCGACAATGGCAATGTCATTTTTCTTGACTTTTGACAATGAAAAAACTACACACTATAGTATATTTGTTTAATAATCGTCGCAAAAACCATGAACTATAGTTCATGATTTTCGCAACGATTTAAAAAACCAATATGAAAATGATGAAAAAACGGCATACTATAGTTCATGGTTTTGGCCCATCATCTGACAGAATAGGTTGTGTATTTGCATACTGGGCCCTGATTGGTGGCCCAAAACTTGGTTGGAAAGTCCCTCTTTTATGTCTGGCTTCCAGGCCAGTTGGAAAAGGGCACACTGAGAGGTGGTAAGAGTATGTTAAATTGGACATTTTCATGGTAAAAGGTTAGCTGGACAGGGTTCTTTCAGACATAAGCCCCAACCGTTACATCTCAGGAAACAGGGGGAGAGAGCACCGTCTCCCGATGGTCCTCCAGCACCTTGATGTCATGACATGGGACTTGAACCTGCCAACTGCCTGTAGCAGAGGCAACGGGTCAAGCGCTCCACACCATTACACCAAGGCACCTTTGGGCATTCAGCAAATGTCTCCTGGTGCTTTTGAGTTTTTATTTTTTTATTCAAGCCTTGAAAAGTTCAAATTACTGCAGCATTGAGCTGTAGGAGGAACAGGACTTGAACATGGAATGTCTGTACTGAAAGCCTGATGATTAGACCACTGCACCATCAGTCAGACACTCTCAGGCAAAGTCTCCTGGTAATTTTGAAGTGATCTTTTGTGCGTTAGCCTTCAGTTAGTAAAGTTTAAATAACACAGAATTCATATTAATCAGATGTTTCTTAGCGCTGTTGAGGTCTTCTTTTGTATGATAGTGTAACAGCCGGGAATCGAACCCTGGTCTCCCACGTGGAAAGGCAACATCTTAACCACTACGACAATTAGAGTTTTGAGGTAGTCAGGCTGAGGCTGTGAGCCACTGCTAGAATAGCAGTAAATGAAGCTCAATAACTAGCATTAAACTTTAGGAAGAGTGGGATTTGAACATGAACTCTCTGTGCTGAATAACCCCTACTACACGAAAAACGGCGTGCTATAGTATGCCGTACGATATGGGCTATAGCCCATGATGAAAAACGAGGATATAAAAAAAAAATCAAAAAACTATGGGCCCATCGTTTTTTTCATTTTTTTTTTTGTCAGTGTGGAAAGGAAAACGTCACAGTAAATAGTTGAGTGGGGTTTGAACCTTCAATCTCCAGACAATGACGACAGCACCCTAACTCAGTTACCTATTGCTATCTGCAACAACAGTCTTCCTTTGCCTGTGAGTTAGAGTTTGGAGTTGGATTTTGGCTGATATTTTTTAATCCTCCAAATCATGAAGTACACATGTATGTCTTCCAAACCCATGAACTATAGTATGTCTTTTTCTATCCTTCAAAATCATGAAAAACAACATATTATAGTAAGTCTTCCGAAAATATATACAGTTTTCTGTAACTCATTTCAACTGCCGAAACCCAGGATTGAACTAGGGACGTTTAGATCTTCAGTCTAATGCTCTTCCAACTGAGCTATTTCGGCTTGTAAGTGACACATCCAGAATGTATTTTTCAATGCATTGTTAGTTCTTAAACATAAACTCATACAGTACATCGCACAGTGAGATCAGCTTGAGAGTCATACGGTTGTCTGTACCTCATTTCTACTGCCGACTCACCATCTCCCGATCATGTGGCAGCGTTCCAACACACTGAGCCACTGGCTCCAGACAATTCACACTGCTTTTTTGTTTGTTTTCTTCTTCTGAAATTGGTCTTGAAAATAAAGACTTATTTGGGGTTTGAACTCACACTGAGCGACTGGCTCCAGACAATTCACACTGCTTTTTTGTTTGTTTGTTTGTTTGTTTGTAAGTGACACATCCAGAATGTATTTTTCAATGTACTGTTAGTTCTTAAACATAAACTCATACAGTTCATCCCACAGTGAGATCAGCTTGAGAGTCATACGGTTGTCTGTACCTCATTTCAACTGCCGAATCTCAGGTTTGAACCAGGAACCTTCAGATCTACAGTCTAACGCTCTCCCAACTGAGCTATTACGGCTTGCAAGTAACACATCCAGTATTTATTTTTACATTGACTGTTACTTGTTACTTCTTAAACAAAAAATCTCATAAAGTTTTTCACCCAGTGAGATCAGCCTAAGAGTCATAGGATTTTCTGTACCTCATTTCAACTGCCGAAAGCCTGGATTGAACCGGGGACCTTTAGATCTTCAGTCTAATGCTCTACCAACTGCGCTAATTCGGCTTGTAAGTGTCACATCCAGAATATATTTTTCAATTGATTATTAGTTCTTAAACAAATAAACTCATACAGTTTTCCCCCAGTGAGATCAGCCTGGGAGTCATACGGTTTTCTGTACCTCATTTGACCTGCTGAAAACCGGTTCCATTTGTACACTGTCAAGGTCACTAACTTATTATCTAGTATAGACCCTCTACAACAGTGGTTCCCAAACCTTTTCTTGTCAAGGACACCCGAATTTACACTTTATTAGCACGTGGAACCTAACCCTAACCCTAACCCGGCTATAATCCATGGTCAAAAACGATGAAAAACGAGGATTTGAAAAAAAGACAAAATCACTTCCAGACCATGGGCTTTAGTCCATGGTGTCGGAGTGATTTTCGTCCTCAGAAATGATGAAAAACGGCATGCTACAGTTCCCTAACCCTTGATCGTAGGAGATAGTAATGTAGGACTCTACAGATCGAGTGCTATCCAGTCATAAAGTTTGAACACTTGAAGAAACTACTACAGAAAACTGGAAACACCGCCAATGTGGCGCACTGCATCCTATCTGTAGGAATGAACAATCGACAGCAGGTGACAACAGAAACAGGACGGAAGACAATGAGGGCGGACACAAGTGTGGCCTGATAATTTGCCCAGCTGGTACCCACTTAAGGCCCAATCAGATCCCAGTTCAAACCCATATAGGCAAACACAGGTGGCACACATGGTTCTGAAATAAAATGGCCCATTTGGATACCACCTAAGACCCAGTTAGAAACCCACATAAGCCCATATGGGCTAACACGGGTGGGCCCTTTGTGAATACTGGGTGCACGGCCCACTTGGAACCCAAGCCCATAGCCCATGTCAAAACCCAATTGGGCCCAGGTGGACATGTTAGCTGGGCTATAACAGGCCGTTTTTCATCATTTTTGAGGATTTGAAAAAAATGAAAAAATGAAAAAAACGATGGGTTATAGCCCATCGTTTTTTGAATTGTATTTATCCTCGTTTTTCATCATTTTGTATGTAGGACTAGTAGCATGCCAAAGTTTGTGCTATTGCCATAGAGAATGCATTGGGCGTTTAAGTTAAATAACTCAGAAACTATAAAACATTTCAAAGTAAAAAAGTTCCAGCATGTGTCTCCACAGTAAGCTGAATAATAAAAAGTGTGAATGGAGTTTCTAGGTGAAAGTGATTTTTGACGTGCCAATGTCTGCCATTGAGCCCCATTGTAAATTTGAAAGCACTATATTTCTAAAACTATGAAACATTTCAAATATTCCTTTTCAGGCAAACATGTCCACCGTAAGATGAACCTAAGTAGGCTAGAATGGGGTTGCTAGGTGTAAGAATGTAGGCTTCTATGTTGTTAGCAAAACATCATCATGGGTGTTGCGGAGGAAGAGAAACATTATAGTTTCTCATCCTCCGCAACACCCATTCTCATACACCGCTATATACTTTTAAGTATGTTGAAGTAGAGAACGTCATCATTTTGGACCATGGGCTATAGCCCATATCGTACGGCATACTATAGCACGCCGTTTTTCATCATTTTTGAGGATTTGAAAAAAAAGAAAAAAACGATGGGTTATAGCCCATCGTTTTTTTTATTTTTGAAAAAAAAAATCCTCGTTTTTCATCATTTTGGACCATGGGCTATAGCCCATATCGTACGGCATACTATAGCACGCCGTTTTTCATCATTTTTGAGGATTTGAAAAAAATGAAAAAATGAAAAAACGATGGGTTATAGCCCATCGTTTTTTGAATTTTATTTATCCTCGTTTTTCATCATTTTGTATAGGACTAGTAGCATGCCAAAGTTTGTCCTATTGCCATAGAGAATGCATTGTGCGTTTAAGTTAAATAACTCAGAAACTATAAAACATTTCAAAGTAAAAAAGTTCCAGCATGTGTCTCCACAGTAAGCTGAATAATAAAAAGTGTGAATGGAGTTTCTAGGTGAAAGTGATTTTTGACGTGCCAATGTCTGCCATTGAGCCCCATTGTAAATTTGAAAGCACTATATTTCTAAAATTATGAAACATTTCAAATATTCCTTTTCAGGCAAACATGTCCACCGTAAGATGAACCTAAGTAGGCTAGAATGGGGTTGCTAGGTGTAAGAATGTACAGTAGGCTTCTATGTTGTTAGCAAAACATCATCATGGGTGTTGCGGAGGATGAGAAACATTAGTTTCTCATCCTCCGCAACACCCATTCTCATACACCGCTATACTTTTAAGTATGTTGCAGTAGAGAACGTCATCATTTTGGACCATGGGCTATAGCCCATATCGTACGGCATACTATAGCACGCCGTTTTTCATCATTTTTGAGGAGTTGAAAAAAATGAAAAAATGAAAAAATCGATGGGTTATAGCCCATCGTTTTTTTAATTTTAGATTTTATTTTTTTATCCTCGTTTTTCATCATTTTGGACCATGGGCTATAGCCCATATCGTACGGCATACTATAACACGCCGTTTTTCATCATTTTTGAGGATTTGAAAAAAATTAAAAAATTAAAAAAACGATGGGTTATAGCCCATCGTTTTTTGAATTGTATTTATCCTCGTTTTTCATCATTTTGTATGTAGGACTAGTAGCATGCCAAAGATTGTGCTATTGCCATAGAGAATGCATTGGGCGTTTAAGTTAAATAACTCAGAAACTATAAAACATTTCAAAGTAAAAAAGTTCCAGCATGTGTCTCCACAGTAAGCTGAATAATAAAAAGTGTGAATGGAGTTTCTAGGTGAAAGTGATTTTTGACGTGCCAATGTCTGCCATTGAGCCCCATTGTAAATTTGAAAGCACTATATTTCTAAAACTATGAAACATTTCAAATATTCCTTTTCAGGCAAACATGTCCACCGTAAGATGAACCTAAGTAGGCTAGAATGGGGTTGCTAGGTGTAAGAATGTAGGCTTCTATGTTGTTAGCAAAACATCATCATGGGTGTTGCGGAGGAAGAGAAACATTAGTTTCTCATCCTCCGCAACACCCATTCTCATACACCGCTATATACTTTTAAGTATGTTGCGGTAGAGAACGTCATCATTTTGGACCATGGGCCCATATCGTACGGCATACTATAGCACGCCGTTTTTCATCATTTTTGAGGATTTGAAAAAAATGAAAAAAAACGATGGGTTATAGCCCATCGTTTTTTTTATTTTTGAAAAAAAAAAATCCTCGTTTTTCATCATTTTGGACCATGGGCTATAGCCCATATCGTACGGCATACTATAGCACGCCGTTTTGTATAGGACTAGTAGCATGCCAAAGTTTGTCCTATTGCCATAGAGAATGCATTGTGCGTTTAAGTTAAATAACTCAGAAACTATAAAACATTTCAAAGTAAAAAGTGTGTCTCCACAGTAAGCTGAATTATAAAAAGTTTGAATAAGACTTGAGACACCCGCTCATCTCTCTCACCACACCCCTTCCTCTCTCTCCTTGTATTAATATTTCAGACAGATCTGGATTTTTGTTTCATGGCCACCTCATTTTATTGTCCGAAACGCCCGGGGGGCACCATCGCCTACTCCCATATCCTTACTACTTACTGCGCAAGGATCATGGTCAACTGGTGGGATCAGGACATGTTAGTTAGTAGCATTATTCTTGAACCTGCGAGTGGTTCGCCCCACCACGATGCATACTTTGAAGTCAGGTGGACAGGGTTCTTTCAGACATAAGCCCCAACTGTTACATCTCGGGAAACAGGGGAAGAGAGCGCCCCTCCCGATGGTCCTCCAGCAACTTGATGACATGGGACTTGAACCTGCCAACTGTCCGTAGCAGAGGCAACCGATCAAGCGCAACACACCATTGAGCCAAGGCACCTTAGGGCATTCAGCAGATGTCTCCTCATGCTTTTGAGGGGGGGGGTTTTGAGCCTTGAAAAGTTCAAATTACTGCAGCTTTGAGCTGTAGGAGGAATGGGACTTGAACATGGAAGGTCTGTACTTAAAGCCTGATCATTAGACCACTGCGCCATCAGTCAGACACTCTCAGCCAAACTCTCCTGGTAATTTTGAAGTGATCTTTTGTTTGTTAGACTTCAGTTAGTAAGGTTAAAATAACACATACCGGTAATAATATTAATCAGGTCTATGTTTCTTAGCGCTGTTGAGGTCTTCTTTTGTATGTTAGTGTAACAGCCGGGAATCGAACCCTGGTCTCCCACGTGGAAAGCCAACATCCTAACCACTAAGACAAGTCATAGGCAATTGCTTATGACTCAGGGGAGTTATTAGAGTTTTGAGGTCGTCAGGCTGAGGCTATGAGCCGCTGCTAGAATAGCCTTCATTTAATAAAGCTGAATAACTCTAGCATTAGACTTTAGAGAGACTGGGATTTGAACAGTCTGTGCTGAGATTCTGTCTGATCATCAGACCCTACTGCACCATCACTCAGTAACAACTGCCTCTTCGTACTGTTGAAGCGATCTTTTGTATGTTAGCCTTCAGTTAGTATAAAGTTGAAAGCATCAAGTCTTGAATTGGGATTTGAACACAGAATCACATTCATCAAAGACTTTGAGAGGTGTTAAAGAGCTGTTTTGTAAGGCCTTGGCCGTGGCTCAGCGGTCCAGGCACCCTGACCGGTAGCCTGGGCCGTGGCTCAGCGGTCCAGGCACCCTGGCCGGTAGCCTGGGCCGTGGCTCAGCGGTCCAGGCACCCTGGCCGGTAGCCTGGGCCGTGGCTCAGCGGTCCAGGCACCCTGGCCGGTAGCCCGAGCCTCCAGGCACCCTGGCCGGTAGCTCGAGCCTGGCAGCGTGACTCCCTTCACTGCATCTCTCTCCCCCATTTCCTGTCAGCCTACTGTCTGTCCCTCTATAAAAAATATAAAATAAAGGTGAAAGCCACAAAAAAAAAACATTAAAGAGTTGTTTTGTACGTTAGTGTAAGACCCGGGAATCGAACCCTGGTCACCCTCACAGAAGGCCAACATCTTAACCATTTCCATTTGCACACACACACATAAATCACGTGTATATGTCAGTATAACAATCAATAAGAATGAATGAGTTGTTTTTTTAAACCATTTTATTAGATTTATTTTTCCACCAATTAGATATTTACAATCACAAACCATGAGTTTAACCAGCATCGAAAACAGATACGGTAATTGGCGACGTAACAACATTCAACTAAAGCTATTCCATTGGAGAAATAAAATAATCAGGAAACCGAGATTAACATTGAACTGTAACAAAGGAGAGGAGAGAAATTAAAAAAGAAAACACACAAAAAATTCGCTGATCAGCTGTGTGTGCGTGTGTGCGCGCGGTGTGTGTGTGTGTGTGTGTGTGTGTGTGTGTTTATCGCAGTAGTTGCCTGTGAGCCGTGATCCCGTTGTGAGCTTGTAGATCAGCTATTTCACTACTTTAATTTATTTTTAAATTTATGGAATTTCTTGAAATTACTGAAAAATCCATTGAATTTCATGAAAAGTATTGCTTTTTTGGGGAATGTTTTTTTTTCTAATGTTTTGAAATAATAATAATTAAAAACAAAATATGCACAAACCAGAAATGAAGGGACTCATTTAAATAAAAATGTGTCCCAGGTGGCGAACCCACAAATGGGTCCCGACCGACCCAGTGTTTGTGGGAAACAGTGTAGTTTAGCGGACAGGCGCCTTCAGGGCCTCGTTCACCTCCTCCTCCTGCTGCAGCATGTGCCACTGGGCCACCGGACGCCTCGGGTTGGCCAGCATGTCCGCCCAATGGCGGAGGCCGACGCCCGAGGCGCCGAAGCCGATCCAGGCCTTGCCGATGGCGTCGTTGCTGCCCAGCTTGTCGTAGTCGTACACGGTGATCAGCACCTGCACCTTCTGCATGGGGAGAGCGAGAGAGAGAGAATAACTGCGGCTTGCGTTTAAATACGGCAATCGTGCAACGGTTTCCTTTGCCAGGAAGAACTGATCTGTTTAAGCAGTGGTGGAAGTACGGGTACTTAAGTACAATTTTTTCAGTCCACTATATCTCTGAAGTATTTTACTTTTACTCCACTAAAACTTTAGTACTACGTAGTTACTTTGTAGATTTGGATTATTATTACAAAACATATACATTACCCACTTCACCCCGAGCAACACTGCCACACTACACTACAGGGCAATACCCCCGTAGTGTGGCAGTGTTGCTCGGGCTGAAGACCTGAGGTAATGGTTCTCAAAGATGTTAGTACCAAGGACCCCCATCATCATCCTTCGAGTGCCCTCGAGATCTGCGACACAAGCTGGTTCCACTGGTCTCTGTTGCTCATTAACACGCCAAGTTCATTCACAGTCAGTCCTGTGTCCCTACTCACATCTGTGTCCCTAAATGTGAGAGGTCTTGTTCCTCTTGATGGGCAGGGTAGTCTCCACAGACGAATATCCGAAATGACCTGGTCTTCCACAACAACTGAGATGTGGGGGGGGGGGGGGAGGGGGGGGGGGGGGGGGGAGGGTGCCTCCATAAATCTGAGCTTCAGTGGGATGGTCCTTCCATGAGAGGTTCTGGACACGCATGAGGAGTCCTGTGTATGTTCCGTCAAGACGATCCCGAAACTCTTGATCTTGGTAGCTCTGGAGATGTCTGACTGCCATATAAAGATGTAGCTTATTGCAAGCGCTCCAGGCCAGTCCTTTCCTTGTCAGGAAGTCCTTTCTGCTACTGACTACATATGATCCAAGATATTTGAAATCCTCAGTTTCTTTGATACGACAAGATCAAAGACGCCCAACTTGATATATATTTGACTGTTTGGACCAGAATCTGAAAAGGATTTGTGCCATGGGCTCACGTCTTTGTGCCACGCTGCGAGGTTGTACATCTGCTATTTTCGAACATCTTTGAAAAATCTTACACTTTTTATCACACAGTATCAATTGTCTAATGTAATCCTGGGTGCTACACTCCCTCTGTCAACCTGGGGAGAGCAACAGACTGACCTCATGCTTCCTCCAATGAATGAGGAGTCCCAAGCCGGACTGACCTCATGCTTCCCTCATTGCACGAGGAGGAGTCCCAAGCCGGACTGACCAGGTGGAGGCAGTATAGAGCGTCATGACGACGCCAGGCCCAGGAAATCATTCCCAATGCATTTTTCCCATAGACATTTCAAAAAGTATTTATTTAAAGACCTTTTAAGCGTCGTACGAAGCCAACTCGAGTTGTGACAAATCATGACAATAAACACAATATTTTGAACCAAACAAATAATTACAAAGAAGAAAAACAAGAAAAAAAGTGCCCGAAAGTTTTTGTTTGTTGTCATGATTTCTCACAACTCGAGTTGGCTTTGTACGAGGCTTAAAAGGTCTTTAAATAAATACTTTTTGAAATGTCTATGAGGAAAATGAACAGGGAATCATTTCCTGGGGGTGGCGGGACTGAGACGCTCTATAGACTATTCACTATTGCAGGGCCCAACCATAGGACTACTGCATTTTTTTGTGAGGGTACCTATCCTAGGGGACACGGGGAGAACATGCAAACTCCACAAAGAAAGGCCCCTTTTGAAAATTCTTTCAAGTGTATTTTTCTTACCACACTGGGGGGGGGGGTCCCTGGCACAAAACATTTTCAGATTCTGGTGCGTGGCCAAATATATATATCAATCTTTGGCACAGATGCTTTCCCGGTTTTAACCCATTCTGACCTGAGATCAGATTTATACGAGGTTTCCGCCGGACACACACTGGTCCGATGAACCCATTCTGACCTGAGATCAGATTCTAGAAATGTCAGTCGCTCTTCGATTTTTCAAAAATAGCAGACCTACAAGCTCGTATCACGCCACTCGGTGGCGCGATATGAGCTTGTAGATCTGCTATTTTTCAATAGCTAAAGCATAACATGATCCTGACACCAAAATGGGTGCCCGTTCAGAATGGGTTGGACTATTATGGGGTATTACTATGAGGTATTACGTTTGGAAGGAATTGTATAGGGGTCATAGAATACTGTAGAACCCTGGCTGGCTGGCATGCTTACCTGTATCTGGGAGAAGGGGATCTCGAAGCTGAAGCTCTCGTTGAAGTACGGGTTTAGAGTGTTCGGCTTGACCGTTGTCTTCTTCTTCTTAAGACGCTTCCCGTTGTGCTGCAACACCACCTTAACAAATGGATCTGGACACAGAAAGAGAGAGAGAGAGAGAGAGAGAGAGAGAGACCAGGGACAGAGGGAAGGACGGAGAGAAAGAGTGGAATAATTTAAATGAGGCTATGAATATGCATGCAGATTGTGTGTGTGTGTGTGTGTGTGTGTGTGTGTGTGTGTGTGTGTGTGTGTGTGTGTGTGTGTGTGTGTGTGTGTGCGTGCGTGCGTGCGTGCGTGCGTGCGTGCGTGCGTGCGTGCGTGCGTGCGTGCGTGTGTGCGTGCGTGTTCTAACCTGACAGTCCACCGACATCCATCTTTTTGAGGTTCTTGGCCTCCATGATGTTGATGGTCAGTTTTCCAGCCGTCGGAACGTAGCGCAGAGAGATACAGATGTCCCCTAACTTCTCTTGCTGTTAGGGACGGACAGACACAGACACAGACAGACAGACAGACAGACAGACAGACAGACATACAGACAGACAGACAGACAGACAGACAGACAGACAGTATATCACTTGAAATTTTTCACAATTAGAAGCTTGCAAAGTCATGGCATGAACCCAGTCAATAAATGATAGGGGAAACGTTAAAGTCTAGCATCTGTGGAAAAGCAATGGCACACATCTAAATAACATTCATAGAATTATGCTGTAACCCATTTTTATTTCATCTTTTATTTTGCAACCAACATACAGTACAACTGGATGTCATCATGAGCAACATGTTCTGTTCTAAAAAACTATTTTGCGGTATTTGTACTTTACTTGAGTATTTCCAATACATCTCAGAGTCAAATATTATACTTAAATATTGTACATTGAAGACCTGAGGCTGATTCTACAAATGTCAAAAACTATCAAATCCTAACAGTTTCCTGAAAACCCTATGGTGCTCAAACCCTTTCATGTCAAGGACACCCAAAATGATGTATTTGGCCGGAAAGTATTTTGTTCCAGGGATGCCCAGAAGCAAAGATTTGAGCAAAAAAATATTCACTTCATTTAATACCATCTACAAGCAAAGTGGCACATGTATATCTGCTATTTTTGAATAGCATAAGTATAAAGTAATGGTTGGTGGCTTGAACTGGTTTGAAATGGGTTAAAGCTCTTCCCCTCCGTACCTCCTCCTTCTCTCCTCCATCCAGATCCTTCCATTCATGGATGGCCTGAGCCAGGTCGATGGAATTCATCGGGATCCTGATCTCACCGATGACATCGTGTTTACCAAAACGGTCAAAGTCGAACACCGCCAGCACCAGAGTCTTACCTCCCAGCTCGATGTAGGGGATCTGGAGAGAGAGAGACCAATAAGTAAAGACAAGCAGACAGCAAGGAACGTAAAGATGTAATGACGAATGGTATCATGGTATCATTATAAGCGTCAATGAGTCATAACTTATGACTCATAAGTAACTTATATACAACTGTACCAGTGTTGCCAGATAGGAAATGTTAAATGATAGAACCGGAGGCTTAAAATGATCGTATTTGAATGAAAACTACCATACACAGCAATAAAAAGGAGAAATTTCACTAAGAATAGCGTATTTAGTGTAAGAAAATACCTTGTTTGAGACAAGAATGTGACAAAATCGCATCAGATATGCTGTATGGACCTTACACAAATAAAAGCCATGAACTGGACTTGAAAGATGCGACCAGTGTTTTTAATGCCTCCAAATAGCCTACAGATCTAGGGTCAGATTATGGGAAAGACCAAACCAGATCCCGAATCAGCAGGCAGGGAATTTAGAAATTTCACAAAGATTGGGCATTACAATGTTTGTAATTATTGATCATACATTGTATAGAGGGTACAATTATCGTACAAATACGCTAATTATCACGCATCTGGCAACACTGAGCTGAACAGACCTTAAAGGTGAAGCTCTCGTTCCAGACAGGGCTGAGGTTCTTGCGCTGGATCTTGGTCTCAAACTTCTTCTTCTTCTCCGGCATCAGGTATACTTTGACGTAGGGGTCAGAGGTGCCTCCGATGTCCATGGCCGGCAGGTTCTCTGCCTGCAGGATACCTACTACCAGCTGGAGTGTGTGAGAGAGAGAGAGAGAGAGAGAGAGAGAGAGAGAGAGAGAGAGAGATTTAACACATTAGGACCTGAGGCCGATTGTACCCTGAATGTAAAAAATAAAAAATAAAAAAGTACAGTATGTTGCTATATCAGTGGTGCTTAAAACTTAAAACATTTCAAAGACCCCCAAAATTATACGTATTTGTCCGTCGACCCCTCCTCCCCCCCCCAACCCTGTGTGTGTGTGTGTGTGTGTGTGTGTGTGTGTGTGTGTGTGTGTGTGTGTGTGTGTGTGTGTGCCTGTACGTGCGCACCTGATTATCAGTGAAGCTATAATCCAGGGTGTACTCCAGTCTGCCCAACTGCTCCTTCTCTTCTTCCTCCTTCCCTTCCTCGCCTTCCTGTAGCGTGTGATGATTGATATAACAAAACAAAATTAAAATACAAATAAAATGACATAACGCGAGACATCTCTAACCGACCCATGATCTAATTCACTCTCCTTGGCCCTAGTGTTTATTTTGATTGTGTTTAGTTCAGATTTAAGTAATCTGAAATGTTTTAGTGTCAGTGTATAGTTTCAGTCGAGTAAATATCAGAAGATTTTAGTAGACTAAATCTACACTTGACTTAGTCGATTAAAATGGATTTTGGCAGGCCTCGGTGGTGTTGTAACGGCTGAAAATAGCAGATCTGCTATTTTCAGGGACCATACCCGAGCACAACCAAACACAAAATGACTTGTCTTTTAGTTCTACCGGATGTCTTCTTCACTAGTCCCTCCCTGACATTTGAGTCTAGTTTTAAGTTGACAAAATTGTCAGCAGTCTTAGTCTTAGTCATCATAGCTTAGTAAAAAAGGTATAGTCGACGAACATTTATTTCGCCGTAGTTTTAGCCCGACAAAATCAACACTGCTTGGCCCTCTTTTTGTTCACCTTTCCTTCACCCTCTTCTCCCTCCTTGTCCTTCTTCCGGCGCCCTCGGCCGCCCTTCCTCTCGCGGACCTTCTTGGGTTTCTTGGTCTTGTTGATGCACTTCTTGTAGATACAGAAGCCCATGCAGCCCACCAGGGCTAGGACCACCACCACGATGGCCCCTATGGCCCACATGGGCACTAAGAGGGGGGACGGGGACGCACATACAATATGGTCAGTTAAAGAAGACATTTTTAACCACTTAAATCCGTGGTTTTCAACCAGTGGTCCCCAGCTAAATGATGACGAGTTGGCATAACCAAATCGACCCCTTATTAGATCTTTAACCCGTGAAATGGACCCGTATGGTCTCTCAAGAGTTACATTAAGTTTAGTACTTAATTTGCAAGTCTACACGATTAGAGAAGGTAGAAGAATTGTTATTTTGATCAATGTTTGCCTGTTATCTCTCCTATGCAGCATGGAAATGTGGACAAAATCGCATCTAACGACAACAAAATATCATTGGGTCTTATCTGAGAGGCTGAATCTCATCAAATGGTGGCCCGTGGCTCAAATGCTAAAACAATTATGGATAATGAAAAGGGTTCAAAATCACTGACTTGTTGTTGTGTTATAGAAAATGACAGATCTATACAAGCTCAAATCGGCAAGCGACACAATCGTACGGCAAAGTATACTATAGGGTTTAAGTGAACTTATTGAAGGTAGAATGAGAAGAACTTACTTCTGAGTTTATGATCTTCATGAGGCACAAGCCAGGTGGCAAGATGACGGGGGAAATGAAGAAATGAGACAACGTATACAAATAAGACAATGAAATGACAACATTATGGTATAGAGAGTATATGCGCGTGGCATCATCATCAAACCGGTTAAAGTTATGCAGGAATGCCTACTGTGTGGCAAAAACTACTTTCTGGCCTTGACAGCCCCATACATCCAAACAGAAAAGTCCTGTCTGATTGCATTAAACATGTTAAACTCACTTTGCCTGTTGCTTTGCCACTCGATGTGCCCTTCACTTTAAGCATGCGCATACCCTCTATTGGTAGAAGATGGATATTTAATGACAAGGGTGCCGTCTATGAGTATGTCACGCGCACACACATGCATGTGTGTGTGTGCGTGCGTGCGTGTTTGTGTACTAGTATTACTATATGGAATAGAAAATCCTCACGAGAGAAATAGTTGTTTTACGTTCAAGAAGATTGAAGTTGGGGTTATATAGGATTAGATATTAGATATTATGCCTGATTTATACATATTTACACGTGGGGTTCACACATCGTAAATAGCCGATCTACACGTTCACAAAGTGTTGCAGTACAATGCGTTGATAACTTGTAGATCAGCTATTTTCGGCTATAGCTATATGTATTTTTCCAGTTTTTCATGTGTCTATGAGGTGACAGTACTTCATTAGACACCCTGGAGTAGTTTGTATGTGCAATGGTGTATTAACTTTGTATTTAGAGTTTCTACCTGGAGGCTGAACCCTTGACAGTCAAACGGGCCAATGAAATAAACAGTAATATCAGCCCCTCCCCTAACCCCTCCCCCTTTATCATACAACTACAGCTGTGGGATCACCACCCATCACCACCCATCAGGCAAACCAGGCATACTTAATGAACTGGTGGGCGTGTCCACATAAACACATTTTGGAAAATGTTCTTCCTCCATCCATTATAATAATACCTGATGATCATGTTTTAGGGTGGGAAAAAAAACCTCCATCTTTAAAAAATGTGTATACGTGTATGTGCACTCACTTGGCAGGTGTGTGAGCTCATTGAAGAACTTGGTCTTCATGTTGTTGTACTGGTGGTGGTTCATGTGGGGGGGGAGTAGGGGGGGGCTCCCTTTTCTCCTTTTCCTCCTCTCCTCCGCTGCCCTGCGGAGCCGCGCCCCCGCCGTGCCGACCAATCGCATTGCTGCGCTGCAACCACAAAGAGGAGGAGACAAAGAAACTGTCAGAAGCGCCACTATAGAGGGTATGCGCGTGACATCATCATCAAACCCGGAAGTTATGCAGGAATACCTACTGAGTGGCAAAAAACTACTTTCTGGCCTTGACAGCCCATACATCCAAACAGAAAACTCCTATCTGATTGCATTAAACAACGTTAAACAATGTTAAACTCACTTTGCATGTTGCTTTGCCACTCGATTTGCCACTCGATGTGCCAGTCACTTTAAGCATGCGCATACCCTCTATAGATATTTACAAAAGTAACTTCTGCTTTAATCATTTCTGTTTTGGATATGAAGCAATGATGAAAATAATTTTTCATGAACACAAATCCCGCACTCTGCTCTTGTTCAGCAGCATCAGTTTTATTCAAATTGACCTTTATCAAGAGTGTTTTACAGCAACGATACCAACATCTACTCATATATAGAGCCCTTCTGTGTTCACAAACAAACAAGCAATGTGGCACATATTGACAAAAACACATACCGGTATCTACATACACATAGACTCATGTTCATACAATCCTTTTGATGAACCTCTGTCTCTCGTTTCAAGGCCCAGACCTTAAACTGAGCCTATATTTCTAACCTGCATGTGCCCTAATGTGAAAACATTGACCTGAACATGATGTGGTCTTAAAATGTGTTAATCTCTGTATATACTGTAGAGTGCATGTGGACCTCACTAGTAGAGTCAGATATTGGCATGCACACACGCATGCACGCTCACACGCGCACACACACGCACACACACACACACACACACACACACACACACACACACACACACACACACACACACACACACACACACACACACACTACAGTATACTGTACACCCCACGGGGGTTCTCTCTGTCACTCGCTGTAGAGATTTAACACGTTTAATTGCCAAAGGTAATCCAGATAATCCCCGGATTAACCAAACAGAGGGCAGCTTGCCACCAGAAGGCTCCTCCCCTTTCTCCTCCCTCCTCTCATTGTGCTTTCACACATACTCCTCCCCTCTTTCCCATCCAACATATGACCCTCCTCCCATTAGTTCACTTCCCTTTATTCCTCATCATCACCGTCGCTCGCTCCCATCTCACCCCTCCCCTGAGCTCTGTGTCCACCTTCTCATGTGTGTTATTATGACCTTCAATGATAGCAGGTATAACCCACGCAAGCACACACACACACACACACACACACACACACACACACACACACACACACACACACACACACACACACACACACGTGCGTACGTGACCAAAGACAATGCTAGTGAAAAACTATGAGGAAATACACAATACAAGTATAGAAAAGAGAGGTTCTATCTGGTAACGGTATAAAGAAAGACAGACAGGGACAGGGAGACAGACAAGACAACAGAAGACTACAGAGCAGTGGCCATGTGTATGTATGGCTAATAGGCTTCTGACATCACTATAGGCAAGGTCAAAGGTGTGTGTGTGTGTGTGTGTGTGTGTGTGTGTGTGTGTGTGTGTGTGTGTGTGTGTGTGTGTGTGTGTGTGTGTGTGTGTGTGTGTGTGTGTGTGTGTGTGTGTGTGTGTGTGTGTGTGTGTTTATGTTTGTGTGTTGGCAGCAGTATAGTGTGACCTTTCACTCCTTCCCTCTATGCCAAAGCTAAGCTCTTCTGCAGATACACAATATTGAATCTATAGCCTAAATGTCCAGGTTATTCATAGCTTTGTTATTTCTCTGTCTCAACCCCCCCGTCTGTCTGTCTGTCTGTCTGTCTGTCTGTCTGTCTGTCTGTCTGTCTCTCTCTCTCTGTCTCTCTCTCTCTCTCTCTCTCTCTCTCTCTCTCTCTCTCTCTCTCTCTCTCTCTCTCGCTCTCTCTCTCTCTCTCTCTCCCCCTTCATTAAGCTGGTGAGGCACCACAACAGGATCTGAATCACACCGGACCACCCCGAAACAACACCTCAATAACCAGAAGGTGGGTTCCCCTGGACCCCACCTTTGAGGGGAAGCTCGTCAAATCCTTCAACATTGATCTATTCACCATGTGAAACTCCGTAAACAGTTCAATAGGCTAACAAATAAGGTAACTGCCATGACCAGATCTGCACACAAAAAATACTTCGATGGTAAAGTTGACGACAACATGAACAAACCACATGAGCTTTGGAAATTACACAAAAACCAACCAGGCTGCAGTCAGAAACTGAAAACCAGATTTTCAAACAACAATATTAATGCAGACAACACTCTCATATATACAGACAAGCTGAGATGTGGCTAATTGCCTAAACATCTTGTTTTTTACAACCATATAGCCACATCAATGGTTAACAAACTGCCCTCTCACTCTGGGCTTTATGGTTTCCATTCCATTCTACAAAAGTTTCTCAGAGACTCAGCCGCCTCCATTGCTCTGGGGTGCATATTGGTTAGATATACTAACAGTCTGACAGGCATTAATCTGACAACACTGTTGCTCCCAACATGCATGCAGTTACAACTAACCTGTGGCAGGTTAAAACTAGCCCGTGGCAGGTTAAAACTAACATGAGGCTCCCGACATGCGTGGCAGATTCAAACTAACCCGTGGCTCCCGACATGCGTGGCAGATTCTAACTAACCCGTGGCTCCCGACATGCGTGGCAGATTCTAACTAACCTGTGGCTTCCAGTGAGGTTAGGTTTAGGGTTTAGGGTTTTGGGTAGGGTGTTGGGTTAATGCCTGTCGGACTGTTAGTACGTTGGACCAAACAAATGCACAATCATTGCCCACATAATAAACCTCTCCATCAAACAGGGATGCATCTCCCAAGATTTAAAACTAGCAAGAGT
The DNA here is from genome assembly GCF_964188405.1 of Protomyctophum parallelum. Lineage (NCBI taxonomy): Eukaryota > Metazoa > Chordata > Actinopteri > Myctophiformes > Myctophidae > Protomyctophum > Protomyctophum parallelum. The sequence continues at coordinate 29,553,580 of NC_139708.1, read as the reverse complement.
AACCTCCCTGTACAAAAAAGCAAGTTAGACCCTGGCAACTACCACCCTATTTCTACTCTTAGTTCCCTCTTGAAAGTTATGGAAATAAATATATGAACATTTACGGAGCTTGCTAACAAAAAACGAAAGTACAAATTCCAATGTGGTTTAGAACATCCCATTCCACTGACACATGCCTTCTCATCAGCACATCAGTGAGCTGGATGCAATCCTGTCTGCAGGAGGGGAGAGAACAGGTGGTGGGGGTGAATGGAACCCTTTCCGCCCTCTCTCTCAGTGAGCTGTGCGTTCCACAAGGAAGCATACTAGGGCCTTTACTGTTCCTATATATTAACGACATGTCATCATCATGTGACTGCAATTTTTTCCTGACTCGCCTCTGCTGTTCTCGGACAAAGACAAATTGCAGGTTGAAAAAGCCCTCACCTCTGAACTCGGTATCTGCACCTGGCTCGCTGATAACAAACTATCATTACACCTGGGTAAAACTGAATCCATTCTTTTTGGATCACAAATAAAAGTCTGCATGGTCGACAGCTTCACAGTAAAAGTGGGTGAGACAATGTGATGACAAGAAAAGAGCTTTCCAGTGAAAAAATGGCTTCTAAAGTAATCAAAAAAGTCAAGTATAAAGAACAATATTTTTGTACAGGATCTCCTTACTGGTATAAATAAGAATAGACTGAGTACTCTTGCAGGAGTCACTTTGCATGTACCTCATACATGGTACCACAGCACCACAAAGGCCTTAAAAACAAGGGTCCTATTTACATCAAAATTAAAGGGTAAAAAAGAAAAAAGAATTTGAAGCAAAAGCCTACAACAATATCACCTAACTGTGTTTAGTAGGGCAGGCACTTTACTGTTGCTTGTGTAAAAATCACCCAATTGAGCCAATGCGTTTTCTAATGTATTTTTTGTCTCAAGAAAGTGGATTTGTTCAGATACAACCCAACCACTCTACAGAAGTCATATTTTCTTTCTTTTTTTTTATTGGTGTTTAGGCCTACATGTCTGTTCATTAAGGGATTTGTCGATAAGTGCTCACGACATGAAATCTATCTTACAAAAACACAAACTAAACATAAAACTACTGACTTATTTCAAGTAGATTATAACTCACCCTTTACGGTCTCTTCTTCTCTCTTAAGTTCAGCTTTTTAATATTATTGTTATTATTTATTTTCCATATTCTGGACACATGCACAGAGGAGTTGGAGTTGCGCACAGCATAAGCACTAGCCTACTTCCCCGTCCCTATCTGTTAATCTCTGGAAGATCCCTGTATGCCAACTACTCACACAATCCACCTACTTACTGATCCTCCTGCCTTACTCTCGGATAGGCCCTAGCTGCCCTACAGTATGGTCCTATAGAAAGTCACGGGATTTTGTCATCAGAACCCTGGACAGCGACGGAGATATTTTACTATGGCATTGTGCATTTTACCGCATGCATCTTGTCCAACGTCTGTCCGACTGACCATAGCAACGCAAACTTTTGATGTCACATACGTCGTGGCGTTGTCCTATATTGATTGCACTCCATTTCTATGAAAATAACGTTTTTGTTCCTTTTTAGTGTTGTCAACTTGTCACGACTTTAGTTTGGGGAATTGGGGGTCATTCAATGGGGGAACAACTTAGAGTCGTTTATTAACACACTAGTGTACGGGGTAGCCAAAATGCTCGCTTCACGCCTGGATAGATAAAACTCATAATTGATCTCCATGTAGATATGCAACGTTTGATGCGACAGAAAATGTCTCCACCTTGTGGTTCGTAACGGAAACGCAACCAAATTGAAAAAGCTTTCCCATGGAATCAGAAAGGACTGGATTTCACGTCACATGTTTACAGGTGTAAAGAGGTGGGTGATTATTTTTTCCGTACAAGCCCTTTAGTTTACAGGGAAGTTTGGTAGACATAAGATAAAGAGAATGGTAAAAACAAGGGGCATTCCTTAACCACCTGCCTGGCAATATGGTTGGCAGGCTTTAGATGCATTTCTGCCTTCAACTTCGCTTTGCAGACAGCATCTTTTGTTTGAGACACAGCTAGAGTAGACAATACTGTGAGAATGGGCTCAAGCTTTGTAAAGAAATAGGATGTAGTACAAATTATCTGGATGTTTATGAATCAATAGCCCAGAGATGTTGCAGCTTAACCTGAGCAAAAGGCCTTCCGTGTTTGTTACAATATTTTACATAGAGAATCTTATTGCACAGCCACAAACAAAACCTACAGCACTTGTAAGTAATTTCTACAAGAATTTTCAGAGCCAAACAGACATTAAGACTCCAGCACAAAAGGTTTATTCAGACTGTTCAGAAACATTAATTCACAACCTCTTTAAGTATTAGAGAATTGGACAGTCCAAAGCAACAGAACCCCAGCCATACAACTTCTCTTCACACAATATCTTTAACCACAATATGACGGTGCCTGAACAATCATGATAATCTCAAATGCAAGACGTCATTATGAGAGAATGTGAATTCAAAACAGTGAATATCAGCATATGCAAGGTTGAGGCCAGATGTTGGGTAAGATCTTGTTTTGTTTTTCTTCTCTCCGGAGCGCGTTGCTGGCCCTGGGTTTAGCTCTTTCCTCCCAGTGTGTGCTTGTCGAACAGGTACTCTGACATCTTGTTGTTTGTGGCGTCCATGCGGGTGAGGTTGGTGACGTAGTCGCCAAGTTTCTTGATGGACTCCACCTGCTCGTTCAGATAGTGAGTCTCCAGGAAGTCGCAGAGCTGCCGGAGACAAGCAGACAATGTAACAGTTAGCCAACAGTTTTCCCGCGCTACCATCGCAAAAAGATGCCTGGGGGGGTGGGGGGAAATCAGGTCTCTGCAAAGTCATGTTGTGTTTTGGAACTATAATAAAATTGAATTTAACGTTTTAATCGGGTAAACAAAGAGCATTTTGTCAAACTCTACGTACATGTGGGTCTCCTTGCTCAGAAGCCAGTTTGTGCAGCTCCAGCAGAGCCAGGTTGACCTCTTTCTCCAGCTGCATGGCCATCTGCATGGCCTCCAGTCCACTGCCCCACTCATCACGCTGAGGCTTCTAAAAAAATAAAGAAAGGGCAACACAGTTAATTACTAAGTATATAGTGGAATAAATGGTCAGCTTTGCATGGACATTTTATATATTAATGTTAACAGGTGTTGTTGTGATCCCAAAGTGTGATTACAAAGAACGCAAGATAGTCAAATGCTAGGTTATCCTGTGATTTGGGCTGTGGCTCAATACTGCATTTGTTTTCATCTTCATTATTATTATTATTGATAAAATAGCTGGGGGAGGGGGGGGTACAGACGTTACAGCCAAAGGCTCAACACACTGGGGGTGCTTTAAGGACACAGACCTTGACGTCCTGAAAGACGATGCGTCCTCCTCGCTTGTTCTGGAAGGACAACAGTTTCTCAGCATGCTCCCTCTCCTCGTGGCTGTTTTCCTTGAAGAAACTGGAAAATCCTGGCAGGGCCACATCGTCACGGTCGAAATACATGGCCTGAGAAGGAGACCGAAAGGAAAGGCCAAGCAAATACAGGAGGCAGGAAGTTGGAAGATTGGGATGGAAGGAAGGAGGGGAAGAGCACAAAAACAATGATTAAGAAACGGTACCCGTCATTATTTGGCAAAGACGAAGCAGCTGAGCTGTGACACAAACGGTGGTTAAAACCTCGAGCAGTGGTCAAAACACGGGTCACTGTGTGAGTGTCTGACTAAATCCAGTAGTTCTTAGTCAAGCGCTAAACAATAACATGAATGCATGACACAACAGGGTGTGTACTGTGCATTGCCGTTTAGCGTCTAGTCTAGCTATGGCAGCCTACATTGATGCCGTTTCATTGTCAACAAATGGCGTCACATGCGGACGACCAGCCAAGACATTTAATTTGTTGTAAAATGCAATGAAAAGATAAAACTTCGGCCTTATTTTCACTTTGGGCTGGATTGTGTGCACCTAGTCTAGTAGAGTTTTGCTGTCCTGTCCGCAGATAAACGTACACGTCGTTACATGCTCATAATTCACGTTTTAATTATTATTATTAATTCCTTACCATTGAGGTGTAGTTGTAGGAGGCAAACAGCTCCATGTTGACCATACGGTTGATGGCAGCCTCGCAATTCTGGCTGTAGTTCTGGCGCACTTGGGAGGTCTCCATTTTGGCTGGCGTTTTCCTGGGTTTTCTTATAGAAATTCTTGTAGAAAAATATAGCTTAAATACAGCTTAATTGCAGCGGTCTTCTTGTATATGGTTTTTCAAACAACTCCGGAATGTAGGTAAATATAACGGGAGGAAGGAAGAAGTTCCGTTCAAACACTGTTGAAGCAAGAACTCCGTGAAGATTCTCCCCTTTCGTTGATGTGAAGCTGAACGGCGTCGCTGGCTGTATTTATAAGCCCACAATGCACCTTGTGACCATGCTTGTGACTGACATGACGCTGCAATAAACCATGAGCCACACATATGGTCGAGTTGGGCAGGAAGTAGGCGGGCTGTTTGTGTGAGTTGGCCAATCACACTGAGTCCGTCCTCATGAATTATGTTGCAAACATTGAACCAATGTTACATGTTTTCAGGTTGGTTTAATAGTTATCATTTTCACATTCGTTACATTTTATATAAATAAAATAAAACGCAATTATTTTCTATTTTGAAACGATAATTTGGTGCATAGGCTAATGTAATTTGGAGCTATAAAGGTTGGATCACATAAAACAGTGGTGAATCAGCAATCTTCTAATCTATGTCACTGTGGTTCTGGTGGAAAATTCTAGAAAAGTTGAGTCATTATTTTTGGGCTTGTTTATACCTTTATGAGTGGACAGTAGGCTGACAGGAAATGTGCACAGAGAGAGATGGGGATTGGGGAGCGATACTCTTTGAGTATATATGAGTGATAGGCCTACTATACGCAGCAAAGGCCGTCTGGGATCGGGACTCGAACCTGTGGCACGCCGTCAGCCTAGGTGCCCAAATGTTTCCATTATTTTAACAGATTCTCCAAAGCACCTATGCAGCAACAGAACTGGCCTCCCAGGGCCAGGCTATAAATGTAGGTATTTTTTACCTGCAAAACCTCACACCTCTGTAAACTGCTGATGAGCTGTTTCTAGTCCACACACAGTGGTTTTTATGGTATTACGCAATACCTTATGACTGTACTGTGTCTGACCAACCATTTTCCCATAGCACACCTAACTTTACCGATATTTAGGGGCCAGAAACCTCTTATATCATGGGTGTCCAAATGCGGCCCAGGGAATAATTTTATGCAGCCCGCGGCTTCATACCTGAATTATTATACATATTATAATTAATGTATTATTATATGAATGGCTAGCTCGCCCAACAGTATGGTAACAGTATAATTAGTCAGGATCCCTTTGTTCCTTCAAGGAACAAAGGAATCCTGACTAATTATACTCGGGTGAATAAAAACCCCTTGTCTCATTCTGAAGGGCTCAAAGGCTATTTTATTTCATTTTTTACCTTGCACGTCTGGTTATATTTGGTAATGTAGTTGGCCCTTGTATTGTGTGTTTTAATATTTTCTAATATGGACCCCCCTGCCTTATATGAACTATAACTACAGCTGTGCCATGGTGGCCATGCCACATGAATTATTGTATTAATTATGTAACAGAAAACAAGTAGAACCAAGCTGCCCTTATTATTGGAGCCAACCTTTAATTCATAACATAAAAAGCCTTATTGAATGTATTAATATGGTTGAAACCAACTGATAAAGTATGATTTCAAATTACAAGGCTGTTACCATAAGTATTTGTGGGTATGATTACAGGGATGTTTTAGGACTGTACACACAATACAGTAATGTTGCAAGACTACAGGGAGATTGGGAAAAACAGCCCTTGGTTATATTGTTCCTTCAGATCTATTGTCTATAACAGTGATGATTGTTTTACTATATTTAAAAGCTGTGGGCTTATAAACAATAAGTTCTTGTATACCTGAGTATTGTTGGGCAAGCTCCTCTAGTCTAGTGCAAGCTGCCTCTAACATGTAATTAAAACATTTTCTGAAACATCTGGGACTCATTCATGATGGCAAGGGCTGTTGCCCCCTGCCATGGGCACCATGAATAATCGTTTTTTCCTGCTTTATGGACAGGTTTTCTCAAGATGTTAAGGTGAATAATTGCATATGAATTATGCAATTCTGTTTAAGACACGAGAATAAATTATTGAAATGCAGTCTTGGTGTGTGCGACCCATTACCGTTATATTTTCTTGATATGATTTGAACGGGTAACGCACTTAAAAGTCAGTGCGTGGTGGTCACATGAGTAGAATGTTGAAACAGAATGTTGAATATCTACACTACATGTGCAATCTGAGATATTTATTAATTTGATGATTTCGATTCAATACTGCTTTGATACCTTACCTATTTCAGTGTGTGAAAGAACGAATGAGTTGGACAATGTGTGTGGGGATGGAATGTCTGCAGTGTCTGAATAGTTACAGATGCCTTTTGATTGCCACTGTGCTGTGTGACTAGTTGGTGCATTGTCCTCTTGAATAACAGACCAAAGACATACGAGAAAGAAATGTATCAGACGAGATTGGCATTATTATTCAGTAATTGTGGTATATTACCTGTAGTACACTTTCAGGGGTAATCTGCGTTGTCATCGTTAGGACTTGTGATTCTGACTTGTGGTCAGTTACATTCTTTCATATGACTGAGGAAAGAGGAAATAATGTTACACTATGAAACCATGAAACATTTTATGCTGTTGGAAAAGGAACATTTTATAATGTGAGACAAAAACATTGAGATGCTCCCAACTCATATGAACTGAACTGTGTTCATGCGTTGAGACTAATGTAGATTCAATATATCTAATGTAGATTCAATATAAACAGCAGGGCAGAGCTGTAGAATAAAATTAATTGTATTTAAAAACAAAAAACGAGTTATGTTCATGATTGTTCGTATGGCAACACGAGGCCCACTAGAACTTTAATCTGACATCAATAATATCCCCATGGACCAACTTAATTTAAAGCATACTTATATTTAACACAAAAAAACACTTGATGAAGATCAGGTTTTGTTTGATTGAATATTTTATTAGACAGAACACAAAAAAGTCCAATGGACTTGTTTCCATTGAGGTCCTATACAAGGTTTTATGGTATCTGTAAGTTAAATGTTTATTCTTCTTCTGTGTTTTCAGGCCGTCTCATTCTAGAACAAGTTCATTTAGGGTAAATAATGGTTGCAATATTGTTTAATGATCAACTGAAGTTGAACTTTACTGTGTTCAAAGTAAGAAAATAACTGTCACCAGTTATAAACCTGGAGATAAATAGTGTCTGTGACTGTTTTGTCATTCCTTCACTGTCATTGCGATACACTTTGTACTTCTGGTTCCATAAAAAAACAAAGGGAAATGAGATTAAATGTTCTGTATGTGTAGGTTATACAAGCACATTTCTGTTCAGAACTGCTCATTGAATATGCTCTTCAATCTTCAAACTCAACACAAAAAGGTGACTGCAGTTTAAAAGGCGATATCCTTCCCATCTGCAATAATCCTGTGCTTTGTCACAAGTTCGTCTGACTCATCGTCATACATTTCTGCACAGATGTCGAGTCAAGCTTTGCCCGCCCAAAGGATTTTGCTGTGTCATTGCCATGACTCAGCATTCTGTAGTTCCTATTTGTTTTTTCCTTTTTTTCCGCCTTTTTAATCTGCGAGTTTAGGCTTCCTTAAAGAAGGAAGAGGAACAAAGACCAGAAACTTAAAATGTATGTGAGATAACATCTGATCATTACCATTAACACCATTAAAACATTTATGCTTAGGCTACAGGAGAGAAAGAATTAATAAAGTGACTCATCATTTTAATTCGAGATTTTAGACATTTATATACCCATCCAGGTCACCATTATTTTATTCCACATCTAAGGTTTTTAAACAAAACATGGACTTTTACTACTTCCCAAATGGAATCTGGTACATTCTGGTATAGGAATGTTAATACTAAGGAATTTAACAACAAATACAGTATCACATTGCACACCTTTAAGTATGGCAGGATTAACTTAATACTTTATTATTATTATTATTATTTTACAGATATGTAAAGTCATTCCACAATGGAAGTAAGGCGTAAAAGGTTGTGGCACTGTATAGTGGAAAACATGTTTCGCAGTATAACATTTAACTTGGCTTTACGTTGGACTGAAACACCATTCTGGCAATCCCAGGTGGTCATGGTTTTTGTATATACCATTCTGTTAACCAGTTATCTGAGCACAAAGGATGATTGTGTTTAATTGTAAATCAAACAATAAGGATCTTAGGGTTAGGAAAAGACCCAAATCTGGTCTCATGACCAAGCTGACAGTAAGAAAAGAACAGTAGGAAGAGGTAGCTTTTATACAGATGTTTTGATTCCGTTTTGTTTTTGCTCTGTTGGGACTTGACAAACATGACCTCATAGAGACATCTTAAAGAGCGCAAAGACTGCCTTCATGTCGTCACCCAAGGGAGAAAAAATAAAGAAATCACCTGAGAACCTGAAAATACTAACTGAGCTGTTTAAGCTTCACACATTTCAATTCTGTTTTGGGTTGATTTTAGATGAAACATCCTTAATCGTGAGTATATTAGAAAATCCCCCCAAATCCGAAGTCTGCCTGCCCGTCTGAGTGAGTTAAGTGCACTGTGTAAGCACCCCCTCCCCCCACACACGTGCATACACCCATGCACAGTATATAAAGAATGACCTTGAATGGCTTCTCCAACAGTACTCCTGCCCAAACCCCCAATTAAATCAATACACCAAATCTCTTCCTCTCTCAATCTTTCCTTTGTGGTTTAATGTTCTCCGTTTTCAATAATTCCCTAACCGACTGCATGTAACGCCACTATATCCGCTCTGCCTCTTTTCTGTAGTTCCCTCCCAAATTCTCAAATGTACAGTAAGTATCCTTCTGATCCTGTCTACCACTGAATTGTTTACAGTATATCTATCAGTATTAAATGCATGTCTTGAATCTGTAATTGTCTTATTCTAGACATTCCAGCAATAGTATTAGATCTCCTGGTCCCTTCCTCTGCTCTCTCCGTCCATCTCACCCACCATACAGTATTTGACGCTCTACCACTCTCTCTTCATCCCTCCTTCCTTTCTAGGCAGTAGGGATCCAGACACTCTTCCACTGGACGGCATTTCTCCACATCTCCTCCAGTAGCGAGGGACGGGGGTGAGCCCAGTCCATCCCTCCATCCTTCTCATCTTTCTGGCAGTGGAGCCACAGGGTCTTCATAGGGTTGGTGCATGTGTACTGGAGGTACTGACAGCCCTGGAGGGTGGGGGAGGACGGACAGACGGACAGACAGACGAGGCAAATGAATAAAAGATAGAATGAGAGAAAAGAGAATGAGTGTGAGAAGAGAGAAATAAAGACTAAAGAGCAAACCAGAAACCAACATAAAAAGACTATCACTTGAGTGAGAAACAATACAATGTGAAATAGGATGCAGACCAAGCAGGAGAATATACATTTGAACCTGAGTCTTTACAATTTGAATTAAAAGTAACAAATTAAGGTAGGCGTGTGTGTGCGTGTGTGCGTGTGTGTGTGTGTGTGTGTGTGTGTGTTTGTGTGTGTATTCATTCAGATTTCTATTCAATTATTTAACCAGGTAAATTCCCATAACAAACTAGAACTAAACTGTGTGTACGTGTACACAGTGTGTATCTACCTATTCATTATCACTGTAGTGTATAATTACCTCCATGTGACCCCAGTACCAGATGGACTTGATGACACTATGATTGGCCAGAGCCGCAGTCAGCTGATCTTTATTTCCTGTTATGATGTTTACCAAGCCTGCAGGCAGGTCTGCAGACTGAAGCACCTGGAGGAGAGCACAGGAGAGGAAGATTGAGTAGACGAGTAAGCCAGCGATCAACACAACCATTTCAATCAGATTTTAATTTGTGAAATTGAACCACTTGAACCCTAGTATAGAGGGCATAGTAGTGGATGTGGTTTCCTGGTTCCACTCAAGGACTATCTAAAAAGGACGAGACGCGAAGACCGTACGGGCGACTTCATGTTGCTCCATGGAAGGAAAGAAACATGCGCAGTTGAGACCAGGAAGTTGTACATGCCCAAATGTGTTTCCATTTAGATTTCATCAGTGAAAAAAGGTAGTCGACGAACATTTTCCGTCATAGTATTAGTCGATGAAATCAACACTGCGGTGTGAGGTGTTATTTCAGGACATGGTGTAACTGCTAACCCTAGCCTTGTGGCAAAGAGCCTCACCTGGATGAAGTGCAAAGCGGGCAGAGGGTACCTCTGACTGGGTACCATCACTACAGCGTTGCCCATGGAGACGGCCGCCCCGAGCAGTGTCACCAGGGAGAGGAGGGGCTTGTTATCAGGGAGGACAACGCCCACCACTCCCAGAGCCCCGGGCAAGGAGAGGGCGGAGCCAGTCTGAGGGACGGGCTGGAGGAGAAGAAGAGGTATTTTTACATTCTCATACATACGCCTTTCCAAAGCCAGAGCACAGAAGTCCCAAAATGGCAATCACAACATACTTGATCCATGTAGCGATTACAAAAGAAAAGACGTAAATTTCTCATCTGGAAATACTGTCATCTCGTGAATATCATGCATCCCGTTTGTTCCCACATCAAAGGAATGAGATAATAATAATGAATTGCATTTTATAGCGCTTTTCATTCATTCATACATTGTAGGGATGCACCGAAAGGGAAATTCTTGGCCGAAACCGAATACCGAATATAGGAAACAGTTGGCCGAAAACCGAATACCGAATAGCCGAATACATATTTGTTGTAAAGCTACCTGATTATGGCAAAAGACATGATTATGGCAAAACCTAACTTAAATAAGGATCTGCCTGTGCATTGAAGCATTCCGTGACTGCTGCGACGTGTGTTGTGACTGCTGGCTGCTGCCTGCTGAGCTGATGCATAGTTAATGAGCGTCATAAGCATGCGCCCTTCCTGCGCTGAAAGTAGCAGATCTACAAGCTATCTACCCGTCGCAATGCACAGCGCGTTGGGCTTGTACATCTTTGTTTTTCCCGCAGTTTAGTTCGATTCACAACTTTAGGACCACTACTACTATTCAGTGATATTTTTCGGCTTATTTGAGCCGAAACCGAATAGGCCGAAAATACATTTTTAGCCATTTTCGGCCGAATATTTTCGGTGGCCGAATTTTCGGTGCATCCCTAATACATTGGGAGGTGAAGCGGCGAACAGTTGACGCCAGCGTCCTCACTTCCCACATTCACACACCAATGTTGGCAAGCCTCACACCGACCAACTCATTGGAGGCAATGTAGGTTTCAGTGTCTTGCCCAAGGACACTTCAACATGTGGACAGGAGGAGCCGGGATTCGAACCGCCGACCCATGGATCATTGGACGACCTGCTCTACCTCCTGAGCCACAGCCGGCTGTTTGGCTCCATCGCCTGTTTATATCCATAATCCGACCGGCTAGTTGGTCTGTTAACCAACTAGCATTCTCAAAATGCACACCTAGTTACATACAAACTATCGTTAACTAAAGATTGTCCACGAGATTGTGTGCATTTCTTTTTTTTTCTCTATAATTTTTATCCCACGATTTTGTAACCCATTTTTCACCCCTGTGTCAATTATCTAATGTGATCCTGGGCTCTACACACCCTCCGCTAACCTAGTCCCCATATATGGGGGTCATGGGGAGAGCAACGGACTTGAACTCATACTTCCTTCATGCCTGAGTGTCCAAGTTGCTCCTTTACACCTGACAGGGGGGAGTTTCCCTGGTTAGACGTAGCACGTGGAAGGAACATGTTATTCCGACCAGTTTCTTTCTCCTCCATCAGGCGCCCCGGCTGGCCAGGGGGAGGCAGTTTAGAGACCAGGATTACTGCATGTTTTTTTGTGAGGGTACCTACCCTAGGGGACACGGGGAGAACATGCAAACTCCACACAGAAAGGCCCTTTCGCCAACCCCGCCTCGGGTATGGGCACTGATGACGCGGAGGACGAAACACGCCGCCAGCGCCCACAGCGTCTCAGCGGGAATCAAACCCAGGACCTTCTAGCTGTGAGGCGACAGCACTACCAACTGTGCCACCGTGCCCCAATTGTGTGCATTTCTTCCCTGCAATCTTTGAATTGTGTGGAAAAAACACTCAATTTTGACATGCAAAAACAGTATTGTGAGACAAGTTTACTTGGAGAAGAGTAATTACACCAACTACCCCAAGACCAAACCTATTCATTGCTTTTGTAGAATAATCACACAAAAATCCTTACCGGAGCACCACCCAGGGCCTTATCGCAACGTGCGGCCCAATCAAAGAGCCTGGCGATGCTAAGCTCCACCTCCATGTCAGCCTCCTCCAATGCGAGGCCGGTTTGGGCAGTGATTGATGCGGACATGTCCCTCCTCTTTGCCTCCAGTCCCTTGGCCAGAGCATAGAGGGACTGAGCGCGTGCAGAAGGGTTTTTCTTCATCCAGCTGTAAAAGAGGAGAGTTTTAACTAGAGGAGGGTCATTAAACACATTGTGTTCCAAAAATACAATCGCATCATCCCAATAAGATTTTACATAGAATTCACAAAACCCAAACTGATGCACCGAATCAGACGATTGTACATTTTACAATGACAAATTCTTTAATGATTTCAAACAGCTTCTAATTTATGGTTTAATGACATTTTGCAGCAGAGGATGACAGGCAGAACTGCACAATGAATCTGACAAACTTGAAGAACAAACCTAAAAGTAAACGAACAGCCTTTTTTGTGCAAGCATTCGGGGACTAATGTCTTGAACAAATTCATAGAAAGTAATAGCATATTTATTAAAGACTGTTTTAATTGGGACTATGACTTTCAAGTTGCCATATATAATAACCCTTTTATAAAAGCAATGACTCACTCAAGTCAAGACCATATTGTCATTAGCCGATTCTGAGGAAGGCCAACAGGCCGAATCGTTCAAATAAATCTCTGCATATGGAACCAGAGTGTGCAAAACTTTTTTCTTCTTTTGAAAAAAAGAAGTCAGCACCTCACCTTTGGTGTGTGTTAACATTTCTGCTATATTGTCAACGGCCATAGGAGAAAATGGGTAGAGGCTGCCTGGGAAACTGGGTCCTGGGTTCAATTCCCAGCCCTGGCAATCATGTGTTGAGGTCTCCCTGAACAAGACACTTGGGGCCCTCTCTTCCCTTACGCCTTATGTCTAAACTTGGTAGGCATTTTAAAATAGTGAAAATCAATAGTATCAGTCAGATACTGTCGACAACGCTGCAATAATCGAGCTGGTGATCAGCTGATTAATGATCAGCTGCAGAGAATGACAGAGAAGATTATGTCAAGGTTGCGGACATGGGAGGGCGTGCCCATACGTGATTTATTGATTCCAAGAGTAATAACATATTGGTTAATAATTAACGACAAGGTGGCCTTACACCTGCACATGATATACTCTATAATGCATGTCTGACACAGTAGCCTATATACCCTATAGTACTAGAGACGAAGAATTGTATGTTTATCATATAGACACGTTGGACTTTGATAGCTGCCTACTTCTTATTGCAAAAGATTGTCTCCTTCTGTCTGGACAATACATGTGCAGTGCATCTGTATGCGTGCACGACTGCACGTATGCATGTACCTCTAATTCTACCCTTGAACGTCTCCATCGCAACAGAAAACGCCTAAACAACAGTAAACACATAATTTTACTAAACCTTACAACTAAAAGGCTTCATTTTGGGATAGTGTTTAGGTACAGGGTCAGGGTTAGAATTAAGGTTTTGTCAAACTCATGGTTAAGTTTGCGTAGGATTCGGACGGTAGGGTCAGCCTAAGGATAAACAGTTAAGAGAAAATGGAATTCTGTATTAGGTCCTCAAGATGTCCTCACAGACATCGTGTGTGTGTGTGTGTGTGTGTGTGTGTGTGTGTGTGTGTTTAGCATTCTTGATCTTATCTGACAACAGTTATGTATCATGTCATGTGTTTAGGGGCATTTTAAGGGCGGCAGTGGCTCATCGGTAGAGTGGCCGTTAAAGTAGCCGGATGGGAACCGCAAGGTTCCCAGTTCGATCCCGGGCTCCCCCAGAGTTAGTGTCGAAGTGTCCTTGAGCAAGACACTGAACCCCTAATTGCTCCCGGTGTGCTGGTTGGTGCCTTGCATGGTTTCCTCTGCCATCGGTGTACGAATGGGTGAATGTAACGCACAATCTATGTGAAGCACTTTGGATAAAAGAGCCATATAAATGCACCATTTACCATTTCACCTCAACTTGGACTTGAGACTCTGCCTGGCAGGAATATGTTTATATATGTCATTCCAGGTGACGATATGGTTTGAGATTACTAGCTGTGGCTGTCTGTGCAACAACTGTTTCTATTATGCAACCTTTTAACCCAGGAGTTCTCAGTGAACCCTTTCTGTCTCAAAGGTTCAACTGAAGCACCTCGTATGCTTACCTGTAAATGTTTTTGCTCAATTGGAACAAATGTTTTAATTGCAGGTTATACATGAATACTGTTTAACTCCTGCTACTATTATATTTATATATCACTACAACCGAATAATTAAAATAATAATAATAAAAAAGGTAATCTTACATTACTGGCAAGCACCCCTAGGATTTCACAAACCGAACCCCTGGTTGAAAACCCCTATTTTAATCAATTCTTCAGCAGCAACAACGCTTTATACAACTTTCTGTAAACCAATTCATATATCTGGTTATACTTTAAAATCAAAGTAGACCAACATTTCGTACGATGGAACGTCACTCTAAAACATATGCCATTATTTCACTGACTCTCATATCTCATCACCTCAGTGGAGTTTTACCAGCTCTCCACCACCACACGCCATTTTCTGGAACTCTGCAATTATTGCATCTCATCTATAATAATATAAGATGTTATGTATTGTCAATGTGTTCAGAATACATGTGATTGTAATTCTACCGGTTAAACCAAAACCAAAATTCTAAAGATTTATTATTCTTATTATTATATGTTCCACTCACTTGGAGTTGTGTGTATTGGGGTACAGTGACAGTCACAAATGAATCACCACAGAATAAGGTCTATTTCTGGGCATGTCATAACATTTGACCAGAATAGCTGATCTACATGCTCAAACCATGCCGCAACACATTGTGAGCTTGTTAATCTATTTTCGACAAAGAAATTTGGTGTAGACTCTACTGTAGAGGGACAAAAGAGGGGACCAAGTTAAGTATACAGAAGTAAGCTTAAGTATATACAGGGTTTAAATAATATAAATATTAGTCTTCTGTTCACTTCCATTCTTTGTGAGTGAAGGGGTGGAGCATATTTCCACGTCCTGCTTTGCGTGGAATGCAACTTTATAGAATGTAGACCTTTGAACGGACATCAAACAATAACAAAGAAGTGTGTGGCGTTGACCCCACTTGGCAGCTCATTTTTGTGACCAACTACCACATCCACTCAAAAGGAATGAGTGGACTCAAATCAGCAAATTAATTTCTGTGTGCATCACATTCTGCACTGCCCACGGTCAGCTCGACAAGATATCGGCAGGCGATGGTCGTTTGCATGAGCGTGTGACTGACTGTTCCTTTACAATATTGAAAAGATTCTCAAACATTTTCATGTCAAAGTAAGCCTTGCCGAGCCATGTGGCCCATAGGGCCTCATGTAGCGTGGCTGCATGAGGAAGCCTGATGTACAAGTACACCCCTTGGACATGATGACACTAGTATGTCGCAGGGACTTACACCCCATCCAACCCTTGATGCCGAGTGCCAAGCAGAAAGGCATTGGGTTCCATTTCAGTCTTTGGTATGACCCGGCCGGGGATCGAATCCCGCCCGACCTCCCAGTCCCAGTTCATGTCAAGGACCCCCAAATTGATATGTACTTGGCTATGGACCGGCTTTTGAGAAGATGGTATGCCAAGGACCCCCTTAACAGAACATTTGTAAAGATTTGTCAGCATTTTTCGAAAAGAGACGATCTACAAGCTACAATGTAACACGTTATGAGCTTGTAGATATAATCACCTATTTTAGCTGAAATAGCTGAAATAATGTGAAATGTTTAACTGTTCCTCATTTTGCCGGGGCTCCCTGGAACCCCCTCAAAGACCACTGTGAGAAGCAGTGTTGTATTGTATATAGTATTCCATTACCCAGGCTGAACTTTGATAGCAGCCTCCACTGCGTTGCGGATGTCCTTCCTGCCACCGGCTGGGCAGTAGGCCAGCACGCCAGCGCCCCCTGGTGCCCCCACCGCCACACTGCTGCCAGAGTCCGACTTGCAAGGCTTGCCCCCGACAAACTGCTGGTAGCTTTTAGGGACGCTGGGAAAGGAGAAAGAAGAGAAGAGAATGGAGAGGAGAGGAGGGAGGGGTGGTGGAAAGGGGAGCCAGCAAAAGACATACACAAAGAGGAAGAGGTCGTCGAGATTGTGATGAACATGACTCAAAATAATCTAACATATGTGATTAGGAAGAAACCTGCTGTATTGTATAAGATATGGGAGAGGTTCTTGCAGTCCATTAAACATGGTGACATCGAAGAAGCTTTAGATGAATAATAGGTTGAGTCGTCAGCTGTTGGGTTAGGAACTGTAACGACGTGGACATTGTGTATTTGTTAAATTGTATGTATTGTTTGTGTATAATAATAATTGTTATTTCTTGAAATATTTTATTTCAATATTTCCACTGCCATTTGTGTGTATGGGGTAGGGGGGAAGACACACACACACACACACACACACACACACACACAGCAGGGTCTGAATGAATGATACACACCTGGCAGGGTCTGAACCATCAGGAACGATAGTTGCGGACACAGATGTTCCAAACGTGTCATAGTCCATATCGACAGGAGAGGAACGAGGAAGAGGAGGGGAGGAAGAGCTGGACGACGTCAGGAACTGGAAGAGACCCTGGGAGACAGAGGAGAGAGAGAAGTCATTATTCACAACTTATACAATCAAATGTTAAATATATGAGTATTATTTATTCTGCATTTGATGGGCCTTGCGGACCCAAAACTAAAGAATATGTACCCATTTCCTATTTTCTATTGATACCATATAGGAGAGATAACAGGCAAATGTTGATCAAAATAACAATTCTTCTTGTAAATGAAATTAAGTAATGCAGATGTTTAACAATAATTTAACTCTTGAGAGTGTAAAATTAAACCAAATGGACCCATTTTGGTTTTAGCTGTGGACCACCTGGAACACCCTCAAGGACCACTGGTTGAGAACCACTTAAATATAGCATAAGTAAAAAACATTATGTACAACAACAAAACAATGAATTGACTATCAATCAAGTGCTTCAGTTGCAATCAATTTAATAAAAATCAATAATTATCAATTATCAACAACAAGGGCGTCCTCACCCGTTTGTTATCCTGATCATATTTTTACACCAAAGGCTGATTATCACTCTGATCACAATACATCAACAAGCAATCATTCAGCCAATCAATTAGTCAGTTAGGCGGTTCAAGCACACATGACTCATATTTTCAATATTTCTGTGTGAAAAGGCTTACTTCCTGTCCTCCGTCAACGCAAGTTCCACTTCCCTTGTGACCCGATATGGGGAGACAGGGATCCCACATGGAGTGAGAATTTATCCATACCGATCCAACAGACAGACTAGAGAGAGAGAGAGAGGCAGTAACATATGGACAGGCAGAGAGAGAGGGGGGGGGCGGGGGGAGACAGTCAGAGAATTGAAAATCTTTCAGTGGTTTGTATTAAAACAGTTTCAAAGGGAACTTAAATAATGCACATGGACTGACTGGTGGGTGCTGGTCTAAAGAGGTAAGAGCCTGGCTGCACACCAAAGACAAAAGACAAGGCTGTACCTCTTAGCAGTCTCCAAAGCCAGGGTGAGATCTTCAGTCCAGACAGAGGCTGCCTGGCCATGGGGACTGTGGTTAGCTGGGAAAACACAAATACAACTAAGATTGATTACATTACCCGAAAGCCAGATGACCTTGTGATACATCACTGAGGATACGTCCCAGGTGCATCCATGCGATGATTTTTCGTTATAATATACTATATTCATATTATAACTATTGTAACACTATAGAGATAATCGGCTACATCACTGGTTTTTCAAACATTGGGTCGGGACCCATTTTTGGGTCGTGGACACATTTCTATGGGTCCCTGAATTTTCTACATTTCCTACATTTGCTTTTTAATTGTTATTCATTCCAAAACATTTTCAAAAAACATAAAATATATATGAAAACAAAAATCATGAATTAAAAACAGAATTCAAAGGTTTGTTTTCTTCAGTAACTTCATGCAGGAAAAAAAAAAAAACGAAAGAAATCCCATGAATCAGAAAACAAATGTTTAAGAAGTACAGTAGTGAAAATGGCCCAGACGGTCTGACGGCGTGCCGCGGGCTCGACTCCCGATCCCGACGGCCTTTGCCTTTGCCCACTGGGCTACATCGTGCACAGACACACAAGTAAGTCCCTTACCCAGGGCAACTCCTTCCGTGTTGCTCCTGAACGACATGAGAGGCAGCAGTGGTCCGGGTGGAGGAGAGACCACACAGGGAGAGGAGGCGGCCACATCACACAGCACCGTGGGAGGGTACTGAGCTCCGGAAGAGGGCGCGGTGCAGGCCTGGATCAGCTGGGGCACAGAGAAACATGTCCTTGTCTTAAGCCAAATTCCAATACCCAAAGTCTCGGCCACTCGCTTCACTCACACTCGGTCACTCCAGCATGGCGGTGTTACTGTGAAATCGGTGACCTGCCGAAATTCTGGTTCATGTTTATGAACTTCTATTTATTTCATGTGCAGTAGTGGTAGCATTAACAGCAAGCTGACGTTTGCGCTACTGTATGCCGAATTGAAGTGGACTCGGCCCCGGGCTTTTTTTTTTCTCCCTGGAAATAAAAACCTCTGGGTTTCCGAGGCTAACAGTTCAGTGACTGACCGTGGCCCCCTGGTGCTGAGCCTGCTGTACGGCATCATCTACCAGGCTGCGGGTTCCATCGCTGGGCAGAGCCACACACTTCATGCCTGCCATGCGAAGCGTCAGACGGGACACCACACTGTCCCACACGCTCTCCTGCACACACAACACCCACTGGACCTGAAGACAAAAGAAACAAGAGACACTTATTAACACGCACTGGACCTGAAGACAAGAGACAAGATACACTTATTAACAGGCACTGGACCTGAAGACAAGAGATAAGAGACACACTTATTGCCGAGGCACGTTGCTGTGCCGTCGAGAAAGAAAAGCAGGTGCGCTTCCTCTGGAAACTGCCCTTGGTTGAGAACTTGAGGCAGTGGGTGCTCACTGCTCAGCGTTAAATATAACTTAACTCATGAACCAACAAAGTGGAATTAGCGGCACTCCAAAATAAAAGATGCAAGACAGGCTCAGATGTACAGGGCTCGAGATTAACGGCGTCCCGACGTCCCGGGGACTGTAAAATATCTATTTGGGACGTAAATGTATCTCATTCGGAACGGTTTCGGGACGAGAGGAGTTTTTACACTGAAAATGCGCATTTCGTGTGCAGCGATGAGCAGCATGAGAATTTGCGGTGCCGTCAGAGTCAGACAGTTGACAACAGCAACAACAACGCACACACTACATTCACCCAACGGAATCATAGGAATTATATTGCTTTTGCCCCGTGGATGGGACATTTAGATTGAAAAACTATCGGTTGGAAGCTTGGATAAAACCATGGTTGTGTGCCACAGAAAGGTTCCATATGGACATGGGGCTACACTACATCACCAACGTTTAACGTTAGCTTCCATGCTAGGCTTGCTAGCTGGCATCGACATTAAATAATATGTTGGTATATATCCTCTGAAGCAACAGATGTTTTCTAATGCTCAGATTGTTCTGGAATTGCTGCCCCAACACTGTGGAATGCACACCCCAAAACGCTCTCATTCCACAGTTTTTATTGATTGTATTTATTATTATTATTATTATTATATTGATCCTTCATCTTAGTATTCCCCCTAATAAAGTTGTTTTTATTTGTTTTCTCATGCCAACCATGTAATAGACATTTGAGTATTCATATACCTGCATTGCTGCACGTTATCTGTTGGTCTTGATCAAGTAGCCTACACCAAAGTTTTATAAGCTACTGTAGTCACTATTCATTGATTCACTGGTAGGCTACACCAAAATAACAAAATCCATTTGAAAATAAATATCACTGTTCTCAGGTCGAATATTGATATGCGATTAAAATATGATTAATTTAGATTAATTAATTACAAAGCCTAAGATTAATTCGATTAACATTTTTAACCAAGCCCTATTTTTCATCTGGGAGCATTTTGACTAAATCAGTGTATCTACAGAAGAAACATGAAGCCAAACAAATGTACTACTGTCTGCATGTATTCAATACAGTACATTATTTGTGTTTTGCTTAATTGTATTTCTATTACAATAGGAATACAGTTATTCATTTCACAATTTGAGTTGTGCTTTTTTGTACTTCTTTTCCCCGGGACGGTATACATTTACTTCGGGACGGTTCAAATTGTATTTTGGGACGGTGGTGAAAAAAGTTAGTCTGGAGCCCTGGATGTAATTTCCCATACTTTATTGAGAACGCCGACACGATTCGGCAGTAGCCTTCTTCAGAGCAGATTAAAAAGGCTGGTGTGCCATGATATTTTGTGACAACTACAAATTATTATTGCATTTTGACTATACAAAAATAATTTCCCAGCAGCACAGAGGGCAAAGGATAGCCTAAGCAAAATATATACATTTTGAATCACTTTAACTTGGAATCGTTTTTAGTTTTTTATTATCAGAAATAGGTTATTGTATCTAAATTATATGTTGTATGAACATACTGTACAAGTGACAAATTATTTACATTTCAAAACAAATGACTACCATTATGATAGGCTATTGTGTGATATCACAGAAATACTGCATTATTCAATATTACTTTTACATTATGATAGGCAGGAGATAGTTAGTTGGCCCTTGGGTGTTTTCATATTTTCTAATTTGAGCAACCTAGTCACTCTAGATAGGAGCATCAGCTAAATGTCTACCATGTCCTCTTCCGTTTGTCCTTTATATACTTCGAAATTAGCCTGGGCACCATTGCATTTCGGGTTTATGAACCGGTCGGGATTGGATGATCAATCTTGGATCAATCTTCCGGAACTTCCTTTTCCCTCAAACTGATTCTTCTCAATAAAAGCTACATAACAGGCTATGCAAGCTTTTATTATTATTCTTCCGGTTTGAGGGAAAAGGAAGCTCCGTTTGATTGTTCCTGCCTGATGACTACAAAACAATACTACAACATGACGTAACCATATCATCCGCTCCCGATCGGTTCACACGGGCACTTTTGTAACAGAGACCAGGCTTTCCTCCGAGGTGGAAAACCTGGTGAGGCGAGGTTACTTCGAAATAGATTCTTCATGACCTACTGTATGTCAACCAACCGCTGAATCGGAATGTTTGCACACGAGGGCTGCCTCTCTCACCTCTTTCCTCTTCTTGAACGCGGCCTCTATCACTCCATCCACGGCACTGTCTATGTCGGCCGACTCAAAGATAATAAATGGACAGGTGGCGCCCACAGACAGAGAGAGAGACATGGGCACTCCCATCCCTGCTGTGGCCTTGCACAGCCTCACTCCGTCCTAAAACAGGGAGAGCAAGAGAGTATTTTGTATTTTAGTTTTGTGACAGTTCGTCATCGTTTAGTTGTATCATCAATGACTGATTGTCTTCCATTTTATGTTCAAGGGCTTTTGGCGAGAAAGGAAACTTCAGAAGTCACTTCAGGTTTGCATGTTGCGGTAAGTAGCTATTGGGGATTTCTTTGTATGTTCGATTATAATTTCTTGAGTACTTATCTACTGGCAATGTTTACACACACACACACACACACACACACACACACACACACACACACACACACACACACAGGTTGATATTATAGACTGCTAGAGCTGCTTCTCAAATGTCCAAATTGACACAGCCAGTTAGTTGACCTATTATCTATCTTGGCTTGGAGCCAGGCTATATGGGGCAGCGGTTGAATTTGGACCAGACAATATATCACATTTGTGGGGAAACGTATATGTGCTTAGGAGAAATCTAAAGCCTTGTTTATACCCTGTAGTTTGAAGGCATCACTTGCAGATTTGTTAGCTTGTAGATTTACAAGCAGACCTCTCTGCCCTGGATCTTAGTTGAAATAACATTTACAGTAAGTGGGACTCATGCTTAATTTATACAGTTATACTCGTGTGACTTATGATGTGTCACTAATAGCTGGGGGCGCACTTGTAAAGATTTGGCTTTTGGTGACTAGTTTTTAGGAAAGAAAGTCTTATGCACACCTGTATACTCTGAGGCCGGTGCGTAGGCAGGGCTCCATAGCTATACGGTATCTAATGTTTGAGTCTGTGCAAACAGCCCACTAGGGGTTGCACTTAACGCGTTTGCACAGCTTTTTCAAAACCTTATACCCATACCTAACACCGCGGGCCGCCCCTGGAAGAATTTTGAAAAGAAAATAATAAGAGGGCTAATAAAAGTTACAGGTATGGTGTGTGCGATATTGTGAGATTACCATAATGACGGTAATCATTAAAGGACCACTTTTCAACCTATCTTCATATAATAGGTCCTCACTAATAATCATGATAAAATGACACGTTTTTTTCTACTCGGCCTGTGTCACATAGGAGGGCTGTGGGCAGTTCAGAAACCCACCCAACAGTGACATCAATGGAGAATCCAAGCTAATAGAAACTGCAGGCTTTCTAGTCCTGAAAAGTTGCAATGCGAAAATGGAAGCCATCATTCTCACAATAATAAACCCTGTTAGGGTCAATTTGGTTCCATTTGTACACTCTCAGAGTTACAGACCCATAAGGGTCCATTTGGTTACAAACCATTTCCCTGGGGACCCCCTGGAACTGCCTCAAGGACCCTGGGGGTCCCCGGACGCCGAACGCCACTTTGGGAATCACTGCTCTATGTAATCTGATCTTTATAGTCTGATAAACTATTCTCACGTAAATAAATCTTGTTTAAAAAACAATCTGCCTAACGATGTCACTGGTGGTCGTGGACAGGTTTCTGAACTGCCCACAGCAGAGTGAGTGTGTGTGTGTGTCCGTCCAGCTGATGGTCGTTAATGTCAAAGCAATGCTGTTTATGCACTGTCAAATAGGTCTAGGCCTACATCTATTCTAAGGTGGCATATACCTGTATAGACATTATCCTGCTCATTACTGTGCGGAAATATACATAAATCTTCGTGTTTGAGCACAAAAAACATTTTGAGAACCCACAAATTTCCACGCTTCGCACGCACACTGTGCGGCCCCCACACACAATCATTCTACAGTTGCCTAATCTAATTGAATTCCTCTGCTGTAGCACAACAAAGTCAGGCTTTAGAAATGAAACCCTTATTATTGATTATTCTGGGTTGAAGCTAATAGCAATAATCACAATCAGGCGTCAGCAATTAAAAGGTCCATACAAAAAACTAAACACACACACACACACACACACACACAACACACACACCTGCTTGTTGCCGCTGTAGGTGACATAGCTGATGTTAGAGTTCTGGGCCACTTTAGCCCCCAGAGACACATCGCTTCCCGTTAGAATATTCAGCACTCCGGGAGGAAACCCCGCCTCCATAAAGACCTGGGCCAATAGGAGAGCCGGAGAGGCAGTGGCCGAGCCAGGAACAACAACAACAGAGTTACCTTGGAGACAGTGAAAGGAGTTCACTCAGATTTGATTTATTCATTTTCAAAATTAAAGCAAATACACATCCATTAGACAACATATAGCGAAACATATTTGGGTTTTGATTAATTAATAAATGTATATTAAACCGCACATAAAATATAAAGTTTCTTGTCAAAGACGTAGCAGCTATGATGAGACTGACTCAATAAATAATTGTATAGTGTGTGTGTGTGTGTGTGTGTGTGTGTGTGTGTGTGTGTGTGTGTGTGTGTGTTACCCATGGCCAGTGCTGGAAGTACTTTGAGCATGAGTGAATATAGAGAGCAATCATCAGAGACCACCACTACCACCACACCTGAAAAACAACACATGACATCAACAACACAACATACTGTACATTTAGATTCACAATAGATTACTAATCGATTGGAGTCACGCACACACGCACACAGCTTGTCCTCACCAAGAGGAGACCAGTTGGTGAGCAGAGTGTCTCGGAGCTGGGCCCAGGTAGCGTAGTACTGGGCCAGTCTGACCAGAGACGAGGGAGAACAGGGAGCCTGGCACAGCTCACACATCTCTGACACACACTGACCATGTTGCCCCAGGACACTCACCAACCTGGGGAAAAAACACATGACAGACACTGACCATGTTGCCCCAGGACACTCACCAACCTGGGGAAAGAACACATGACACAAACTGACCATGTTGCCCCAGGACACTCACCAACCTGGGGAAAGAACACATGACACACACTGACCATGTTGCCCCAGGACACTCACCAACCTGGGGAAATAACACATGACACACACTGACCATGTTGCCCCAGGACACTCACCAACCTGGGGAAAGAACACATGACACACACTGACCATGTTGCCCCAGGACACTCACCAACCTGGGGAAAGAACACATGACACACACTGACCATGTTGCCCCAGGACACTCACCAACCTGGGGAAATAACACATGACACACACTGACCATGTTGCCCCAGGACACTCACCAACCTGGGGAAAAAACACATGACACACACTGACCATGTTGCCCCAGGACACTCACCAACCTGGGGAAGAAACACATGACACACACTGACCATGTGGCCCCAGGACACTCACCAACCTGGGGATAAAACACATTCCGCTCAAGTTCAAAACTGCATACTGTCCTAGCCCCAATATATTCCCTCAGTCCCTACGCTCATTCTGTAGCTCCGAGATGAGGTCACATCCACGCCCCCTCCCACCATGTTAAGTGCATGGTTTCAACCAGGAACGCTTCTTGCCCTTTTCTGCACATCCGAATCCAAAAAGTGAAGGTCGCCTAACATGCTAAACTAATTTAAAAAAACTTAGGAGCGGCCAAGAAAATCCAAGTTAAAACAGTTAAACGAGCGTTTAAATCGGTTGTTTAGTATGTTTTTCAAGGAAGTTGAAAAGCTTTACATACAGTGAGTAAAGCTTTAGCACCTCCCCGGTGCCTCCCCTGGTCGAATATGGAATTAGATTTCCAACTGACTCGACATGCACGAGCACACGCACAACTTCCTTGAAAAACATGGAAGCGGCTGACTAAACAACCGATTTAAACGCTTGTTTAACCGTTTAAACTTGGATTTTCTTGGCCGCTCCTGTGTTTAAATTAGTTTAGCAAGTTAGTGGCCCTTCCCTTTTTGGATTCAATGTGCAGAAAAGGGTAAGAAGCGTTCTTGGTGAAAACCATGCGCCGTTTCTGAAACGCAGTGGGAGGGGGCATGGATGTGACATCATTCTGAGCTACAGAATTAGCGTAGGGAGTAGGGACTGAGCTAGGGAACATATTGGGGCTATATACTGCCCCAGATTAGGGATGGTATGATATTTAAAAAAAATGTCACAAGTATTTTGTATGCAGTTATGTGTATGCCAATGAAGCGTCATGATCGTGACGGTCCATGTTCACTTAGATTTTTTAAAGGGACACACATGGGGAGGCCATGGGTTTGAAAGGGACACACATGGGGAGGCCATGGGTTTGTTACCTGAGCAGCACTTTGGATCTTTGGTGACATGGCAGCCCACTCCAGGCTGTACAGCCACTCATGGCAGAGGTCACACATAGTGACACATCCTCCTCCTCAGCACACACTGTACTACACACACTGCCACCTGGAAGGAGGGAATAGAATTAATATGGATTCAACATAAAAACTGAGTACAACATCATTATTTAAAAAGAGGTATTTGCATAATTGAAGAGAAACAAAGCTGTCATGTAGAAATGATTGTAAAGAAAGTATCTTTTTTTTTAACTCCTCTTCTATTATTAAAAACAGCCTCATAACAACAACAATGATGGTTGAACTTAAACATTAGTTGCAAAAATGAATCTCTTTGAGTGACGCTTTTTGAGACAACTGGTCAAGAGTCAGGTCTGCTTCTATTCGTCTGTTTGCCAGAGAAGTTGGCACTTTACAAAAAGCGAAAAAACACAATACACAATACATCCTCACACATCAGTTAGTCCAGAAGAGTAATATTGAGGCTTTAGACAAATAAAAACAAATGAAAAACAGAAGAAGTAGTACCAAAGTCATGGCTCTGCATCTTTATATGAATAATGGCTTGGCAAAACATCTCAGTACTTTAGGTACATAGGTTAAAAGTACAATGTTACATAGGCCTTTACCTTTAGTGTCATCCATGGAGCGAGTCTGTCTGCCTGCTGGACAGACAAACTTCCCATCAATGAACACACCCAGAGAACAAGAATGGTGGTCCAACCAGGCCTGATGAGAAAACAGATCAGCGATTACAACTAGAAAAGAGTTAGAACAGGCCCTACTACTACTAGCTTTCTGGTCCATAGCTTAACGCTATGGACCATAGCATAACGCCATGGAACAGAGCTAGGTCTCCACCAGATCAGAGGTTATTGTGAGCCAGCAATGTTTGAAATGAGCCAATCAGGCGAATCAATGTGAAAGATCGGGACAGATCCATCTTGATCACATGATCTGAATCTGCAGGAGTAATATAAAAAAATAGTTTAGCAAAACATAGTCTCTCAGCCATGCCTTTGACTTGGTGGGGACAATAGTAGTGTTAGACATAAACAACCAAACTTTATTTGTATGACTTTCAACTACTCAACTACCGGTCCAGAAGAATAAATATAAAAAAATAATCATCTATCTTGACTTGAAGAATGTTTATTTCACTGCAGCCAGCTGTAGTTTGGTATTAATCTTATATTTACTATTATAACACTAAAACCAGATGAAAGGCAAAGCACAACTGATATAATAATCAAAATCAACATTTCATGTTTTTTGTGTTCACCTCTCGAATAATAACGTGTGGGTTGTGAAATTCAAATTTTTACTAGCTTAGTTCTACTGAAGCTCTGAACTTTGAGACTAGGCTCACAATGCACACAAGTTACTTAGGACTCTGTTAAACTGTAGCCTAACGCAGGCTGCCATTTGATTGGCCATGAAGACTGACACCTCTGCTACAGTGACCAATGAAAGACCAAGCATGAATTGAGAGTGCATCACCCACTGACAGAGGGAACAAGGTACAGAAAGAATCAGGTTCTCCTTGAGCCCAAACACAGCTGTGCATTAAAACTGAAAGTGTATTCACCATTATGATTCATGCTATCCATCCACAGAGAGACAACGAAAAGGAAGATTTGTAAATTCACACACTCACATTGGTCCAGACAGAGGCTTTCCTTTCTAGGGCTTTCCTGTATTTGGGTCAGTAACTATAGGTCCCATACAGAAAAGGTAAACTAGGGTCCCGATTCCCGAAAGGGGCTATCAAAACACTTGCTTATTGCTGGCAGGTGAACTTTACACTGGAAAAGGTGCAGTTCTCTCCAGATTTGAACTATTCAAACTAACAAACTTGTGTGTGACTTGGAGTCAAAGTCACGTTGACCCAGAACACCTATAGTTTAACAATAGGTGATAATGGATTAGTAGTACTACTGGTATGGAAGGGTGGTTCTGAAGTGGTTTCGGATGTGCTGCAGAGAATGAAACGAATCAACGATGGAGCATCAAGAACTAATCAACGGCAATTATCAGTTATATATCAGTTGAGTATGTTACTGTACATACATTTTTACCCCCTGATAACTGCAGCATGCTTGACCTCAAAGTCAAACAGAATAACTAGCCAAATATAACTTGCATGGCCCAGGCCGTAGCGTAACGGTCTGGGCACCGGACTGGTAATCCAGTCGCAGTGTGCCGCGGGTTCGACTCCCGGACCCGACACGGCCTTTACTGCATGTCATCCCCCCATCTCTCTCCCGTTTCCTGTCAGCCTACTGTCTGTCCCTTCAAAAATCAATAAAAGGCGTAAGCCGCAAAAAATAAAAATCTTAAAAAATAAAAATATAACTTGCATGGCATGATGGGAGTGATGGCTGCCTAGGTTTTAATCCATATCCATTGCACTGCACTGCCTGTGGGTCTGTGTGTCCTGATCCCAACCACCAGGTATGTTCCACTATCTCACGTAAATAAAGACAGTAAGACACATAACTAACATGTTCCTGTCAGTCACATGGTTGCCTTGTGATGCGAGCTACAGTATACAAAAAAAAGCTAATGAACTTCACATGGTTCTAAAAAGGGGAGAAACCCTATAAGAGCACGTTATCTCTGGCACGTATTTAGCAATGCACCATTTATATTGAAACGAGTACATATCTTTATCAGACATTTGATACGATGCTGAATATCACTCGTTCAACCTCAAATCGTTGAATTACATGATGTCACCCATACAGGGGGGCGGCCAGTTATGAAATGCAGTGCTGTGAAAGTTGTATACCTGTGCAGTAGCAGTGCTAGAGCTGCTTGGTCCGTACTCCATGCTTTCAAATATGTCGTGCACTGTCTTGGTGGCGCTACCGGCCATTACAATGTCACAAAGTAACGAGCTAAAAAAGTCCCCTTAAATGTTACAAAGCGAGTAATACAGTCTCTATCCGTCGCTTTCTTTGGACTCCACGGCGAGTGCTGTGTGTGTGTGTGTGTGTGAGAAGAAGACACTGCGTGCTGTTTCGCTGTCCTGGGTTGTCTCACTACGCTGGCTAAAGAAAGAGCAGATCTACAAGCTAACAATGCGCTGCATCGCGACACCTTGTTACTAGTTGTTAGCTTGTAGATCTGTTGTTTTTGGCAAGCAAATAGTACTTGTCCCGCCCACTTTTTATAGTTTTAACGAATCAAATCTCTAGTGCTGTAGTAGTCTAGCTCGTCTTCCTTATCCGGGTCTTGATTCTTGAAGTGCACGCGCGCACGCAAACACACGCGAGCGCGCACACACACACGCTAACCTAGACTCGGGCCGGAACGTTACAGTTTTCACCACAGACTGTGGTTTTCACCACGGACATATTTTGCAACCGGACCTTGAGATCGACTGCGCATGCGTTGTAAAGCACAGGGAAGTGCGGAGGGAGAATTGTTGCGCTTTTTTTATTTTTTTGTAGCTGAGTTGACTAAAGGACACAACTCTATTTTCTTTTGGGCAGTTATTAATTAAACATACACAACGTGCGGTTGTCCCCGCACCGTGGAATAGTGTTCTATCAAAAGGCGAACCACTGCACAAGTTAAACATGCCTAGGAGGAAGGTAAGCTAAATGTTTTGCAGGAGGACAGAATGCACACCAACAGCATAACGTCATGGCTAATGTTAGCAGGCGCTACGCAGAGAACAGAGCTTGTGTGGAAACTTCCGAGCAGAAAAATCAAATACCAGTATTTGGTACGATTAATGGCTTGCTTTGAGTTGTGATTACCCTAAACATCTACCCACACACATAATTTAATTGTTTCATTAATGTGGGTTTATAATTAGTTAGTTGGTGTTTTAGTAACGTTTCGTGGGAGTACAACGCGAAAGTGAGAAAAAAATGTGTTTTAAAAAAATGGTGAATGTGGAGCTTGATGCTGTAGCTTCAGATTGTCAGTTGGAAACGGGAACAATCTGTTCTTTGGGGCGGGGAAGGGTCCGTACCATAACAACGCTGTGATTGGATCAGTCCGGGACACGCTCTTCGGCCATTGGCTTAGCAGTCACTCGCCACGCCCCGTCTCCAATATGACTGGTCGTATGCTAATTAGGGGCCTCCGCTCTTGTTATTGTTGTGAAGTTTGTCTTTATACCATTTATATATGTATCATGCTGCTTTATGGAGCCTTTATAATAGTTGGTGGCCACTTGTTTATTCGTGCAATGCATTCCCATGCGTATACTTGTGAGAATATTAGGCTAAAGCTAAATATAAAGTCTGCTCAGTGAGTGTCGCGTATCAAGAAGTCTGATCTACAAGCTAAAGGCGCCCCGTCGGCCGTCGCGCCGCGTTTTTCTCTTGTAGATCAGTTCTTTTTGGCGCAAGTACACTAATGCGTGTATACGATTGCAAGTCAAGACTTATTATATTTGGCTAGTAAAGATTATTTCAGTGTACTAATTAGGGAACAGCTACACGCTGGTGCTTGTTTATTCATTCAGCTTAACAGGGTTGTCAAAAGCTGGTGGGAGAGGGGATGGTCGTTCCCCCTACACACCCCACCTCCCTATAGAGCGGCGCAGTCCCCCCCCCTTTCAGAACAACGAACGGCCCAGGAAATGAAAACGCAATGCATTTCCCCATAGGCAGTTTTTATTTAATTTATTTAAAGCCCTTTTAAGCGTCGTACGAAGCCAACTCTTGTCGTGACAAATCATGACAACACACACAATATTTCGGGCCAAACAAAGAATTAGAAAGTAGAAAAAAACGGCAGGTTACAACACTTTTTTTTGTTGTTTTTCTTCTTTGTAATTATTTGTTTGGTCCAAAATATTGTGTGTGTTGTCATGATTTGTCACGACAAGAGTTGGCTTCGTATGACGCTTAAAAGGTCTTTAAATAAATTAAATAAAAACTGCCTATGGGGAAATGCATTGCGTTTTCATTTCCTGGGCCGTTCGTTGTTCTGAAAGGGGGAGGGACTGCGCCGCTCTATATGGGATTTTGTTGATAACAATGGTAATAATAGATTTAAGACATGTTTTGTGGGTAAAAAAAAAACAAAGGACAACTTACCTGAAAATGTATTAAACAAATCTTAATTGATCCAACACTCACTTGAACTTGGTTCATTCTTTATCTGATTTATCTTATCTGGTTATGCTGCCAGAGGACCGCAGGGAGCAGCTCAGAAGGGACGGAAGACTCCGATTTCTCAGCTGACCAGGAGCCAGTTGAGGGTTCAGAGACTAACCAGGCACACAGACGGAGAAACACGCGGCTCACCCGAGCTTCGCTGCGACTTAGTCAAAGCTCACAAGGTACCCCTTCACGGTTATTAGTCAATTTGTAGTACACTCTCTAACTTACAAATGGAATGGAATTAACACTGAAGATTTTTGCTGTGCATGTTTTAATTATATTTTGTACTTTTAGATTGTCCTATTACTCTGCTGTGCAATTTAGTATTTCTTTCTCCACTTATTCTGTAGTGAACTCAAGCTTGCTTTTGATCCTACCTTACTTACACATTCTTTTGCTAGCTCATTTGCTAAAAACGACTGTTGTGCAATTAATAGCTTAATAACAAACAACCCTAACACAGATGGCTTGACATAATTTATAGTCTCAAGTATACAATTTGATAGTGATTTACAAACATCCGGAGAGTAATGCTCCTCCACAGCAGGGGTTTAAAACCTGACTTCAAAGCAGAAGCCATTGTATACAGGCAGGCATGCAGCATGAATGAACAGAGGCAACCTGACCATCGCCCACGTGACCCCTTTAGGCTCTGGCTGTCAGAGGAGATTTACAAATGTCCAGTGACAAGGTTTCCTTTTCCTTTTGTTATTGAACGAAGCTGGCTTGCTCTGGTGGTCTTTATAAAGTGGGATCATTATAAGCAGTAGTACACACACACACCCCCCTAGTTTAGTGGTTGTTTTTCTCTACACTGTCTTCATAACTCTTGCCGTAGCTTGCAAAACGGGAGCATGTGCTGCTGTCTCTGCTTAGTTGGAATGGCTAATGGCCGGGCTAGGGCTACACCAGGCTTTTCGTGCACGTTTTGTAGGCGTTTACCCTAAAACGCGAACCCCGTGTACGCGCACTTAAAATGTTAAGCTAACTCTTCGTTTTGCATTTGTGCAATCCTACAAGCAATTTAGGAAAGAAAATATTATCACGACATCACTCCATGGTGATGAACTCTGTGAAAATCAACAGGCACTGCCTGCTAAAAGTAGCAGAGCATAGTTGACTGCCTACCAAATTTGTGGCTCGTAGATTAGACATTAGACAAACTTAACCAGCCTCACTCGGCTGGTGGCTGCTGTACAATTTACAATTTAGGCATTTAGCAGACGCTCTTAATCCAGAGCTGTCTCTCAAACCTGACTGATGATGTGCAACAAACTATCAATTTCACACACAAACAAGAATTTAGAAAAACCAATTTCAGAACTCTGTGATTTCACGCTCATTCAAGCACTCTTTACTTTACTGCCAGTTTACACAATGTATGATACAGTATGAAACAAAAGAATAAATCAGAACAAATAATATAACAAGACAAGGAAAAACATAAGCAACATGACATTGATCTAATCATTGTGGTAGACTTATAGTGTTCACCCATTGTCCCTCAATTAGGCTGATACATTTGCTGCCAACCTGGAACATTCGGCTTTCTCACCTAATAAGTAGGCTGGATAGAGTCAAACTCTATCCTTGTTTTTGTTATTTCTGTGAATTTAGGGTAGTATTCTTCTAATCTTCTCTAATGTGTTCATATTTGTCACATGCAGTCAAGAAGTGGTCTCTCTCTCTTTCTCTCTCGTATAATGTGTGCTAATTATAATCTGTGTGTTTAATCCATCTTCCTAGACGCCTGCAGCCCAGTGCAGGAGACCAGCTCACCGGTGACTTTAGGTCCAGAGGAAGGAGTGAACTCGGCACCAGAAGCAACAGCAGCAGCCACTACTGCAGCGTCTGTGTTCTCCTCAGGCCGCAGGGTCACACGCAGCCAACAGGGGGCACCAAACACCACACCCAAGAAATACCCTCTCAGACAGAGCAGGTCATCTGGATCCGACACCGAGAATAATGGTGAGGGGTAGAGAAATGAATTAAGGGGAAGACCATCTTACATGATATAAAGCAGTGGTTCCCAAACTTTTTCTGACAAGGACCCCCAAATTGACACTAATGAGCCCGTGGACCCCATTTGAAAAAGATATGCCAGGGACCCCCATGAGAGAAGATTTCGTCGGCTCTAGCAGTGATTCACAAGCCGTTTAATTTCAAGGACCCCCAGTTTGACATGCATATTAGTCTACAGACCCCCATCTAATGGCATTTCCATCTCTGGGACCCCCAATTTATATTGTAAAATCAATGTTAATGTAACTCGTTGAGTGGTGGAAAGGCTGTGTGGACGAAGGAGAGGAACAACGACATTGTACGACTTTTAAAATAAATCACATTTCGCCAGGATCAACATTTGACCATTTATTAGATTATTATTAATCCAGAATTGCCAGTCTTATATTTTCCAGTTCTGTCGCCTGGCAACGCTTTGCTTCCGTGTCAATGAAGGTTTTTGCCCCGTCCACTCGCACTAAAAGCACGATCTTTAGCTGAGTTTTTCTCGGAATTGAAGCGATCATACAGAACATCAATGTTTCAGGAGCTCAATAAAAGATTCCCAGGACTTTGTGGTTGCTATATTAGCATTTCTGACGAAAGAACAATGAATTACTAGCACTCGCCCCGGAAATGACCAGATTATTACTTCCGGTTCACCGGATCAGCTTTTGGGCTCTTTAAAATAAGACCTCGTGGCTGAAAAGCTTGGCGTGACAGACCTAACCTTGAACTTAACCGTGGCAGAGAGAGAGAGTTCAATTACTTTCCTTTTGTATTGTCCCGTTTTTTATTCGAAAACGTAATTTAATTTTTATTTATATTGTGTGTGGAAGGGAAGTGGAGAAAAAAGACCGGGATGAAAGCCCCAAGCTCAGTTGATCCTGAAATTAAAGATATAAATGGGGTGAGACAGATAGGAGTGTCCATGACGATCCCCAGAGATCCTCTGCATCGGTTTGCTTAAGTCACTTCTGTTGACCATTACTTTCTCGCCCTGTGCTACTGTGCTGCTCAATGTTATTAGGTCTATCAGTTATCCCCTCGCGTCCAGATCAAGACTAATGGGTCTACATTCCATCCTGGATGGACCTGTGTCCTGTTCTACCTCCACGCCTGGAGAATCGTGTTACTTATTTGCTGACATCCTAAACATAGTATCTGTATTAAATTAAATGTCAGGACATTTTCGGACCAGAGGAGAGTTAAAGCTTTTGTTTTCTCCTTACTGTGGAACTGAATGTTAGCAATAATGCCTGAAACAGTGGGTTTTGCTGTGATAATGGATACAGCAGTGATGCAATAAGTGTGAGACACTGTTGACTGGGTACAGTTAGTATCGCAGAATTACCCATTATCACTGTAAAGCATGTCCTCTGAACACTTGAACAGCTTTCTTCAAAGTACAAACAAATAAGAACTGGATGGAACAAATATAGCTCCCAGGCTACTCAAGTCTTCCCTCCACATATTATAGCCATTTTTACAGGAATGTAATGTTTGACTGTTAAGTCATAACACCTTATGACGCCTCCCCCAAGTTATAACTACCTGGCTGTTACCATGATTTGAGATAATAGTGTTGCCAAGCAGCAGTGGTTTCTTCAAAATAAGAAATATGTGGTGGTCATTGCATGAATTTAAGGAAACATGTGCCGGCACGATGTTTCATTCTATGCCTGTTAGTTTTTGTCTAAGCTAAATCAGTGCCTACAAGGACTAGCATGGAAACACTACATTAGATTAACAGTATGAACATTCGTCCCTCCCTTCCTTATTGGCATATCAGATTTGAAACAAGGGGCGGAGCAGGACGAGACCCCGCCCCGCACGCCAACGGGCAACGCCCCGTCCTCCGAGTCCGACATCGAGGTGTCCAGCCCTGGCAACGACCTCGCCTCTCCCAGCAACGACGTGGTCGTTTCCCAGGAGGAGGACGAGCGCTTGGCCAAGGAGCTGTCCCTCAAAGAGGCCGCCGCCCACGACCTCTCCCACAGGCCCAAGCGCCGCCGCTTCCATGAAAGCTACAACTTCAACATGAAGTGTCCCACGCCGGGATGCAACTCCCTGGGTAAGGAACATATTAACAAAAGCTTGTAACTAAATAACTGCATTGGTATTGTCAATCTCCTTGAAAGTAACAGCTTTGGACATGCAAGGCTTCTGCCCAACAGGAACAATATACTGTATCGGCATGTTTCCAGTCATTATAGGCCTTGTTACAGATGAGACATCTAAGAATTTCAAAGGGCCTGCCATTGGCACTTCTATGGAAAGTCAGTGGGAGGTAAAAGTCAGAAGGCTTGGATTTCCCACTGAAGTGCTTCCACTGAATAGAGCGCCGCAGTCCCACCCCCTGCGAGGGCAACAGGAAATAATTCCCCATTTGTTTTCCCCATAGACATTTTAAAAAGTATTTATTTAAAGACCTTTAAAACCTCTGACAAAACCAACTCGACAGGTGACAACTCATGACATTAAACAAATTTTGTGGGCCGAACAGATAATTAGAAAGACGAAAAAAAGGTCAGGGTACAACACATTATTTATTCGGCCCAAAAAAAATTGTTTATTGTCATGAGTGAAAAATGAGGGGGATATCAATTGGGAATTATTTCCTGGTGCCCTCGTTGTTCTGAAAGGGGGCGGGACTGCAACGCTCTATTGCCACCCAGATGTGAATTGCCCCCCCCATGGAGAAATGATGATCGAAATTACTCACTCTGAATGTAGTCTCTCGAGACAGACTGTTGACTCACTGTCAATTTCAAAGGAAAAGAGGGCGTTGTTTTTCCTTTATTTGCCGATGGGTTCTCAGATTGCTCTGAATGAAACAGTGGTTAATGGTGAAATACTATGCTGTTGTGGTTGGTGGTCTCTCTCTCTCTCTCTCTCTCCCTCTCTCCATCTTCTCCCTCTCAGGTCATCTAACAGGTAGACATGAGAGACATTTCTCCATATCCGGCTGTCCTCTCTACCACAACCTGTCTGTAGATGAATGCAAGGTAACCACCCACCCCCCCCACACACACACTCTTCAATGGCAATGTTATGTGACTGACATCAAGTACTATTGATGCTTAACAGTTACAGGCAGACAACTTGGAACTTGAATTTAAAGTGTATTGCCTTTATTCGACAGACACTTTGATTGCAACAATAGAGGACACAGAAATAGTTCCCGTACTCTGCCCAAAAGCTATTCTTAAAACAACAGACACTTTGAAATTAGTACAAAAATAGTTCCTTCCTGCACTCTATCCATAAGCTATTCTTAACCGCTAGAGGCCAGTTAGCTGTGCTGGGCAGAAGAATAAGGCATTACCATGTTTTCACATCCAGGTTGGGTATCCGTTGGTTTGAATGGCCAATGCTACTGTTGCGAAGAATAGTTACTACACACAAAATTAAGCTCTTAACTGCAGATATGAGACGGGCCATTGGGTCAAAATGTGTAAATGTCAGAGTGGCAACAATGGCCAGGTAGAAGTTTGTTAACCCATTCTGGGCGGGAACCCATTTTGGTGTTAGCATCATGTCGTGCTTTAGCTATTTAAAAATAGCAGATCTACAAGCTCATATCGCGCCACCGAGTGGCGTGATACGAGCTTGTAGGTCTGCTATTTTTGAAAAATCTAAGAACGACTGACATTTTTAGAATCTGATCTCAGGTCAGAATGGATTCATCAGACCAGTGTGTGTCCAGTGGAAACCTCGTATGAATCTGATCTCAGGTCAGAATGGGTTTATGCTGGGGGGTAAATGTTGTGTGACTCGGAGGTGTGGCGTGCATTGAAACGTGTCGCTGTTTGGACAGGGCAAGGCATCATCGCGAGAGAAACAGGTGGAAGAGAGGACGCTGTCGCACCGCCAGGACGAGAACAGACACGCCACACGAAACCAGGTAATGCACACACACACACACACACATGCAGTACATGAAGAGCACACATTTATGAACACACATTCTATACACCTGCCACTGTACGAGTACACAAATAGATGCATTACAGAGTACAGACATACACCGAAACCTAAATCTATAAATAAACATGGCTCCATGTTGACAGAAAAAAATGCCTCCACATACCCGCACACACAAATAATAACCGATCATGCACCCAGCTTACACAGAATCTCAAACGTGACATACTGTATATACCGACACACACGCTGAGAGTATGGAAGATTAGGGGCACCCGTTCTGCGCAAGAATTAAACCGACGAGGATTCAACTTGTTAGCTCTACCTTAGAGGGATTGTAAGAACAATGTAATATCAGGAATGCCTCTCACTTCAAGGCAATGGCTCTCCCGACTCAAGGACAGTCTGGAAGAGTTCAGGCATATACTGGGTGCAGATACTTTATAATTATTAAACAAGACTCAGAGAGTGACCTCAAATGATCTGCAAGGTAGCCCATTCCTTATTCTTGTTTCGGACACACACACACAGACACACACTTAATGCTTAAAAGATTTGTATTGCACATGCTTCCATGCGTTGTCAGGCCCCTACAGAGCGTCAGCTGCGCTACAAGGAGAAGGTGACGGAGCTGAGGAGGAAGAGAAACACTGGTCTGAACAAAGAGCAGAAGGAGTCATACATGGTGAGTGGAAGGAGAGGGAACACAATGCTGCTCAGAGATAACTCCTAATCATGTGACCCAGAGGCTCCAGTGGCTGCACGGTTCCTTCCAACCCAACACTGTCCTTGTTGGCTTGGAATGAAACCTTGCACCTGCACGGGATAGCCACACAAGTGGCTGTGTTCAAGGGAGGGAAGCCGAACGGGGGAGGGCAATCTTTGTCGTTGTGCTAGTGACTAGTAGTGAGTACTATGGACTGAGCACCTGTCAACGGGGGGTTGGATGGGAGGAGGAGGCCGGAGGTGCTTCGTCCACCCAGGTGAGGCAGTAGGGTACAACAGCAGTGCCAAAACACAGTGTTATAATAGAAGAAACCCAGCAGCTAACGATTACTACTGTTGGTGTTCCATCCTGTCAGACCTCTGTTCACCTGGCCCCGGTGCATAGTGAAATCCTGAGTGTCAGGATTTTACAGTGTGTCGTGCTAGCAATCACCAACCGGTGTCATGCCAGATGTGTTTTTGTAGGACAACTTGGAAGTTACTCCCACTGCAGGTTCCAAAAGTATTGCATTGGTTTAGGATAAATCTTGAAAATAATTATGAATTACTGTAATAAAGGAGGCTTACTACAATTATTACTACAAAACAAGCATTATTATTAACATGTTTAGGTCTCAAAACACGTGATTTAGTTTAAGAAGTTGATTTAGTTTTGTTTAATGAGTTTCAAATGTTAAATAAAAAAGCAATTATTTATTTCATAAACTAGGGATGTGCTGATGAGACATTTTGGCCGATATCGATATAATTAATTGCCGTTATGGCCGATAACGATATCTCATTCTGTGTTGAAAAATTATAATAATTTTGTCCATTCTGAAAAATACATAGATTTAACTTTAATACCTTATTGTGAGCTTGTAGATCTGTTCAAGCTGTTACTTTGGGCTTGTTTTTCTGTTAAAACAGACAGATTAATCGGACAGATTAATTAATCCGTCTGATTGATTAATCGAACAGATGATGATTAATCTAAAAACTAAAATAGTCCGATACCGATGCGTTTGCTGATTCATCTCCCATCACAATCATAAACACATCACCGTCCAGCGTTTCCTTCCTTCACGTCCTGTGTGTTGTTGTGTCATTCTGCACCTGTCCACCAGGAGCACCGTCAGAGCCACGGAACGAGCCGGGAGCCTCTTCTGGAGAACATCACCAGCGATTATGACCTGGAGCTGTTCAGGAAAGCCCAGGCACGTGCCTCGGACGACCTTGTAAGAGAGAAAACTCATCTCCATCCTCATCCTTCCCTCCGGCTCTTCTCTCACCCCTTCCTCGTTTCCTCTTTGTCTCCCTCCTGCCCGTTCTTCTTCTTCTCTCTGCCCTACTTCCCTCTTCTCTTCTGCATTTGCATCCATTTTAGGCATTTGTCTGCTCCGGTCGGGAGCGACGTGCGATGAGCAGGTAGGGGCTGGAGTGTCTTGCTCAAGGGCACATCCGGCGGGACACTTCTTTCAGCCATTGGGGGATTGAAACCATAAGCATCTTTTTTCCCCTTCAGTTCTTCAGCAGTATAGTTCATTTCTCTCTCCAGTATAGAGGGTATGCACATGACATCATCGTACCTGGAAGTTATGCGGGAACGCCCACTGAGTGGCAAAAAACTACTTTCTGGCCTTGACAGCCCATTCATCCAAACAGAAAAGTCCTGTCTGATTGCATTAAACAATGTTAAACTCACCAACATTGCAGCTGTACGAAAATCTTGAATTATCCTCTTTCTATCTGCAATTTTTTGTTTCATAAAAAATGCACCATAGAAACGTTATGAGCTACTTTCTGTCAAGAAATTCCCTGCATTTGATTATTTTTCTGTGTCAGAGTTTTGAAGTGCTTGTTTTCAATAACACAACAGCAGGACGGTTGAGTGATTTCCAACGAGCGCTCCCAAACTCCCAACACTCCATGCTGCTCAATGTTTTGCCACTCAGTCTAGATGAGGGGGGCGTGTCCTGATGTGAAAATCATGCATGTGCATACTCTATTCACTCATCTGTCGTTCCACGTACCTAAAATATGTTTCATATTCGATCATTTATTCATGTGCATGTGCATGCTTCATCTAGTGTCATGCCAGTTCTGTATATTTTAACTTGTCAAGTGTTGTTTTTTGGTTCTGTGAGTGGCTACAGTGATTTATTGTCTTTGTGGATGGTTTTACCCGTTTCCACCGGTAATGCCATTTTCTCCACACCTTCCCTGCCACCATTTTACATATTAAAGCTGCTATAAGCAATAATATGTCAACAGTTTAATGACCTTTTTATTCTTTTTGGTATTCAGACAGCCAGCAATGGGTAAAACGCTCCCAAAACAAATGTAGTCTCTGTGACACATCTAGGGGCCACAATCTGCATTCAAAGATTTTACTAGAAGCTTTGTCATTGGTCGATTTGCCTGTGTAATTCTTTTGGGGAGCGTTCATTAAAATTTGACATTATTGCTTATAGAAGCTTTAACATTTACTACATTACTATCACAGTGTGACAAGCAGTAATCCAAATGTGTGTGTTACTGTTGTGTTGCTTGCTGAAAATAATCTTGAAAATCTTGAAAAAAGTTATTTCATGGTGATCCCATAGTGCAAATAAACATTAGGATTTACGTTTCTACTTCCTACCTCCGGCGAGGTTCTACTTCCGGTAAGGTTTTAGTTCTGCCTTCACTAGTTAATACCTTCGCTCTGGTTTGGGTTCCCGATGCCCTACAAGTGTACTAGGGTCTTATGGACCATTTTTGTTTTCTCATTCTCATCATCGTGTTCTCTCCTTTTCCTCCCCTGCCTTTCGTACCCTCTTCATTAACCCCTCATCCTCTTTCCTCTCCCGTGGTCATTATTCACCCCCCTTTCCCCCTTCACTCCTCTCTCCCTCTCATCTGTCCCATATGTACCTGTACCAACTCCTCTTTGTCGTCCTCCCACCTCCCTATAATCCCTTCTCCTCGCTCCTGCTTTGCTGTCCCCTTCATCGCGCACTACTCCTACCACCACTCTTTACAGGATAAGCTTCGTCTGACAGGCCAGGTGGCGGAGGGCAGCAACATGATCAAGACCATCGTGTTTGGACGCTATGAGCTGGACACGTGGTATCACTCCCCGTACCCAGAGGAGTACGCCCGCCTGGGGAGGCTCTACATGTGCGAGTTCTGTCTCAAGTACATGAAGAGCCAAACCATTCTTCGCAGACACATGGTGAGACAGCCTTTTAATATTTGCAATCACAATCTCAGTTTTCTTTTTTTATACATACTTGGCTGTTAATGTCATGTTCTATGATGCATATAGTGTGATTTCAATTACACAGGCTGTTTTCACTACACCGGCAGTTTCCACTTGGGTAGCATATGAAAAAACTGGCCAATAGTTTCCAGAGTCCGAGAAAGAAGAAGGGATCACATGTGACTCTACAAGGTTTCCATACAGACAACATTTAGAGAGCCATACAGACAACATTTAGAGAGCCGTAGTGTTTTTCTACGCATGCCTTGATGCCTAATTTATGATCCGTCCGGCATCGCAGACCGAAAATAAATAAGCGGACACTCAGAACCGTGACAAGTTGTTGTGACTGCGTGAGCTTATAGACACACATTCTGTTCATTTCCCCTCAAGGCCAAGTGTGTGTGGAAACACCCTCCAGGAGATGAGATCTACCGGAAGAGCAACATCTCTGTCTTTGAAGTGGATGGCAAGAAGAACAAGGTGAGAGCACTGTAATGAATACTATACAGTAATGTACTGCAGCCTTCTGATTCAATTGGTCTGAATAAATGAGAAAATATTGATAGGTATTTGATATAAAAAAAAAATAGCATAGTATTAAACGGCAGAAGGATATCTTATTTTAGATTATGTAGGGCCATAATCCCAGTTCCTGCATGGGCATGACACTCTATTTCAGCCTATTCCTTATCTGAGTTGACATGGCTGTTAGGGGCCGTCCACATCAAGCACTGATATTATAAATATTATTTTCCAAATCAGTTTGAACTCAAATGGATGGCAATGTCCACATAACTGATACTCTGATACAGTGCTAGGTGTGGACGGCTCTATGATACCCTATCGTTTGTCCATAGATCTATTGTCAGAACCTGTGCCTGTTGGCCAAACTCTTCTTGGACCACAAGACCCTGTATTATGACGTGGAACCTTTCCTATTCTATGTCATGACTGAGGCCGACAACACTGGATGCCACCTGGTCGGCTACTTCTCCAAGGTAGAAACACACACTTTAGTTTATTGTGTAGACTATAGATATAAATGAGGGGTAAGAGTGGCTGTTCAAAATAACTTAATGTGTGTGTTTTCTGTAGGAGAAGAACTCCTTCCTCAACTACAATGTTTCCTGTATCCTCACCATGCCACAGTACATGAGACAGGGCTACGGGAAGATGCTCATAGATTTCAGTAAGTATCCTGTACCCTCACCATGCCACAGTACATGAGACAGGGCTACGGGAAGATGCTCATAGATTTCAGTAAGTATCCTGTACCCTCACCATGCCACAGTACATGAGACAGGGCTACGGGAAGATGCTCATAGATTTCAGTAAGTAGAAGAAGCACTGTATTTTACCCCATTTGGACCTGAGGCGGATTCTACAAATGCATTCTAAATCAGCAGTTCTCTCACACTTTCGCGATTTTTCACGAATGTTCAAAAATAGATTATGTACAAGCTAGCAGCGCGGCACAAAGAGCTTGTGTATCTGCTTTTTTCTGAATAGCCTATGCTAAAATGTAAAATGAGACAGATAAGTTCCCGATTTTAATGGATTAAAGTGTTGGTACAAGTCTCTCTGGATTATTTGGCATCCTTGGAGCGTGTTTGCCAATTTTGCTGTTAAATGTTTACATTTTAGATAATCACGATGTTAAAAAATGATCCGGGGCTATATCCGATCTCTCCTCCTAGGTGAAGGAAAGGGACGAGAACAAAATGAAAATATAATAAAACATTAACGACTGTTTATGGACCCAATCGAATCCAAAACCCTATTGCCTCATCGTGTGCTTTCCGTCCTGCCAGGTTATCTGCTGTCCAAGGTGGAGGAGAAGGTCGGCTCGCCTGAAAGACCCCTGTCTGACCTGGGCCTCATCAGCTACCGTAGTTACTGGAAGGAAGTGCTTCTACGTTACCTCAACAACTTCCAGGGCAAAGAGATCTCCATCAAAGGTCCGTCAATACATGAAAGAGACTTTGGTTGTCAGGTGGCGTCTGTCTGACTGTCCGACTGGGTGTCATTCAGAAGTGGCACGCAGCCTTCCGTTTTAGACTGACCAACATCTCGCCTCTTGTCCGTTGTAACGTACACTTTCCTCCAGAAGCCTTGAAGTCCACTAACGAGTTTCTCATAACCATAACATGACAGCCGAGTCCAAGTATAGGAATCAATGTGACAGCCATGTTCGCAACATTGTCTCCATGTTTAGTATTGGCGATAGATTGTCTTGCCAGGGTAGACACTTGTGATGCCATGCCGTCAAATATAATTGGCCGCAGCAGCGTGGCCCACAGTGATTCACTGACGTCAAACACAGGGCGAGGATCCGTCGTGGCGGGATAGAGCGTAAGTGGTGAGACACAGATAAAGATGAAGAGGCCTCCAAAATGTACAGTATATAGGGCTGAAGTGGTTAATGTATGTGTTAATAATCAAAATCTACAAAGTAACTACATTGTTCAAATAAATGTAGTGGAGTAAAAGTACAATATTTAGGTCTGAAAGTAAAAGTGTAGAAGTAAAAGTAGTAAAAGAAATACCCAAGTACAAATACCTCAACATTGTACATGTTACTTTCTACCACTGGGAATGGGATGAGCCAGGATGGGGAGATGCACGTTCACTGAACAAATGGTTGGAGGAATGCTGTATTTATGTTTGCTTTCGGATGTGTGTATTTGGAATTGTATTTATTTTTGTGTGGGGGTGGGGGTGTCTGCCTGAGGCTAGTGAAAGGAAGTAGCTCTCTAGCCACAGTGCTTTTCTTTCATCGTTGTAATTCCTTTCTTCTTCCCTTCTCTGTCGCCATCTCTATGCCAACTCAAAAGAAAATGGCACGTGATGTCTCTTGAACTTGCTCCTCAACACCTACTCGGTCTCTTTCACTCCTCTCTCATCTACTTTGTAGCCTACAGTATGTATCTCCCTGCAAGCCACGACTCTTCCAGGCAGGCACTCTGTGCCTTGTTTTGAAATGTGTTGCGGTCTTAAAAAAGTTTTAATAAAAAGCGTTGAATCGGACGTTAGAAAGGGTGCAATAACCCTGATATTAAACGAGAGACAGAAAACAGGGAGAGAGAGAGAGAGCTTTATTTGCCATACATGTTAGAGAGAATGCCATGTGGTTGTAAGTTGGATTGCAACTTTTGAAACCAATGACATGGCAAGATAACATTTGGGCTGCAACTCTATTGTGTATATACTGTATCAACAAATCAAGGTGGAAAAATTCTAATATATTTTTATTTTGATCATAAATTGGCTAACACCATTAGTCTATCTCTTTCGACGTATTTTATACTTCATCATACAATGGTGTCTTGCTATTTTCCCTATTTTTGTTGAAACTGTTAAAAGATAAATTAAATATTTTATAATCGATTAACCATTGCACCCCTGGATGACATCGTGCTAGTGCATTCCATACGCCTGTCAGTCCATTCAAACATCTCCCTAAAATATAACAAAAGACAGGAAATGGAAAAATACACTAATTAGTAGCTACGCAATGCTGCGATTTGCAAAAGACACAGCCTTCTATTCAGTGGATACAGCCAGCATTCTAAACGAGTTGCAACTCTACTAATCTGATTCCGTGCCATCATCATCAGACTCGGACTAGAAGGACACCACACACTACTCAGCCGCTGGAGCCAGAAACGTAAAGTTGTAGAATACTGTTCCAACTTAATCTACGCCAGGGGTTCCCAAACTGTGGTGCGTGCACCCCTTGTGGTGAGCGC
Organism: Protomyctophum parallelum; assembly: GCF_964188405.1. Classification (NCBI taxonomy): domain Eukaryota; kingdom Metazoa; phylum Chordata; class Actinopteri; order Myctophiformes; family Myctophidae; genus Protomyctophum; species Protomyctophum parallelum. The sequence continues at coordinate 29,508,928 of NC_139708.1, read as the reverse complement.
ACTCCCTCTAGGGGTTGCGTGACATGAAAATGGTAATGGCGGTTTTATGGTGTTATTTAGCATAAACGGCTAAATCTGGTAAAACACTGTTGTAAGGAGATGTATAGAGCTGCTGCGGGAGTATACAGTAGCTGCATGTCTTTCAGTGCAGTGACATTCTGTGATCATTTGCCATAATCATATTAAAAAATGTATAATTTTCGGCAAATACGAGGGGTGTACGTCAGCTAGGTCAGGAGGTAACAGGGGGTGCACGGCCAAAAAGGTTTGGGGACCGCTGATCTACGCCATTGTGCCACGTTCGACCTGTAGAGGTTAGGCAAAGAAATGTATTTTGTATTTAGTTGTGATCCTAACGCCATAAACCATAGATATAAAAGTTAGGTTACGAAGAGCCCTACTTCTGTCTTTACTGCCATTTACTTTGATGCTGTTTTGTATTGCTATGGATAGTATAGCATAACCAATGCATTGCTGTTGAGCAGAAACCCTTGTATTGTATTTCCATATTTATTTATCACCCCATAAGTTAATGCCCTATTTTCTACTTTGTTGTAGGACGGTGTTGTGCAAAAGTAGCAATAATAGCCTGCTATTTGAGCTATTTTTGAAAGTCATTGTCTTCCAATGAACTAATAAACTATTAACAAGAACTTACTAATGTTTTATTTCCAGTTTTGGAACAGCCTTCAGTCCTCTCCATAATTGACGCGCAAGCACATTATTGCCGTCAATGGAAATGTCCATTCCATCCATACTGTTCAATTCTATGCCGTCAATATTGTCTCCTCAGTGAATACAACCCTCTGACAACATTCATTCAAATGGTTCCAGTTCCATCAGCCTGATTTCCAGCCTGAGGTCCTCATGTTCTTGTGTCTGGTGTTTCCTCAGAGATCAGCCAGGAGACGGCAGTGAACCCAGTGGACATCGTCAGCACACTGCAGTCCCTACAGATGCTCAAATACTGGAAGGGAAAGCACCTGGTCTTAAAGAGACAGGTAGGAAAGGCAGGATAACACCATTTACACCATACCTTTAACTAGAGCCCGACCGAAGACAGATCTTTGCGTCTGATCTGATCGGAAATGTTCAAATTTGAGTAGAGTTTCTATATCACATTTAACAGCTTTAATCCTGTGATTAAACATTCGTGTTCTAGATCTCCCTGCCGTGTTTTGACTAACCTTTGAAACACCACTGCGCCAACTTCATAGTTGCTTGTCATTAAAACGGTGTTATCGCTTGTCGTAGTGTGCCAAAGTGCCGACCACAACAACAGAGTGGAGAAGGCAGCACCGCGGCCATTGTAATGCATTGGACTCAATTTCCCATAACTGATAAGCAATTGAATATTTAAACCAATTTGTGTCCAATTCAAAGAGAAGCTCACAACGTGTCTCATTGTGAGCAATTTTTTAATACTTTTTTTTAATAAAACCTTTGAAAATGTTCGCCTGTAATGACCCAAAATAGGGACTGTGACAAAAGTCATAACAAATCAGCACACATACTCTTATAACGGGAATAAGTCGGCCTGAAATGCAAGTAAATCATTACTTCTCCAGGACCTCATCGACGACTGGAAAGCCAAGGAGACCAAGCGTGGCAAGAGCAAGACCATCGACCCTGCAGCATTGAAATGGACGCCGCCTAAAGGAACGTAGGGTCCTAGCCCCAACACACACAAAACAACACACACTCGTGCGCACACCGTTTGATCCTAACTCACTCCACCCACAACTCGCACGTCTTCTTGGCAACTACTGCTGTCAAACACTTTCCAACAAAAGGTGGCCTGGGTTCAACGCTACAACCAATGACTACTGCTTTAGCTCAACCAACATTATATGTCCAATAACTTTGTTCTTCTGGTGATTTATTAGACAGATAATTGAGAAGTGTTTTAATATGCATACGTACAGTATGACTGGAATATCGGACTGATCCATATTGTATTTAATATGTAACATTGCTGCTGGGCAGAAACCTTGTGGCTCCATATTTAAACTAGTTATGTTTTATTTTTAAAGTCATGCCCTACTATCAGGGCAACACGCAAAAAATAGCAGAGCTACAAGCTCACATGTGAGCTTTTGCTATTTTTATTTTATGTTATTGAAGATAAAAAGGACAAGTCTGATATTGGGTTTTATGCATTTTCTTAACCTTTGAAAAAGAGCTTGTGACTCAATCACAATTATATTGGATTAATTGGAACAACACAGCTTATTCTTTTAATTCCCTGAAAAGTAACCGTTTTAGACATGCAAGGTTTCCACCCGACAGCAACGTGGTATGTAAAGTCGGCAGTATACTAGCTGTTCAATGTGGGATGTCTTCCCAGTACATAATATGGGCTAGTTAATGTAGCTAGAGTATAGTGTTGGAGATCATCAGTACATAATATGGGCTAGTTAATGTAGCTAGAGTATAGTGTTGGAGATCATCAGTACATAATATGGGCTAGTTAATGTAGCTAGAGTATAGTGTTGGAGACCCAGGGAGCATCATTACAAGGAGAGATCAAAGTGAAGTCATGTTACGCAACACACATGAAAGTGTTCCATGACACGTCTGATGTGGAAGACTGGCATTTGGGAAATAATCCAGTATTTGATGAATACTGTTTCAATGTGGCTTATCCAGTCGCTTGACTCGCTAATATGGTTTCATACTAGGGATGCACCATATTGACAACCGATATCTGGTTATTTGCATGGTCAAGTTGACCAATACGGATAACGATTTTGCATCGCAACAGTTTACTTTACACTTACTGTGAATTAAACCTACCAATGCAAATATTAGTTAAAACGTTCTTCTCCATAAGTGTATCTGCAACCTTCATCATCAGCTTTTTCAAGCATAAATATTATCAAATCAAATATCGGGTAAACCGATATTATTTGGGAGGCATTACAGATATTGCCGATGCCAATATACGGCTGATATATCGGTGCACCCCTATTTTAAACCATCACTTTTAAATGAACATAACACAAACGCGTCTAGTATTTCTATGTGATGTCAGATTTCCTACATCAGGTCCCATTCACTCCTGCGATTCCACTTCCGTGTACATTTAAAACAACTCTTTGACCTCTCCATCTCGGTTACCATCCAAATGATGTGTGTAGAACCACCAATGTGGTCCGAGACTCTCGTTTGTTATCATAATGAGCCAAGCTAATTTGACATAGCAGCACACCCTATTATTCTGAGACACTTTATTAAGCCAGAGCAGCACCAGACTGCAGTCTGTAATCCAATCTCCGACAGCCGACGTCGAGAAACCGGCTCACTTCATTGTGTTGTCAAAACGCAGGTCGACTGGCAGCGTTGACTCAGAGACGTGTGTTTTGACACACTGAGCAGCTGGCTTGTGATTAAATGACCCATTAAGGGTACATTTTTAAACTCTCCCAAATTTATATTCATATATTATTTCCCGAGAATAATACATGCTTATTGTGTATGGTCAGGACACAATATGAGTACAATATCTAGACTTGTATCACTATAATTTTTGATATATTGCCCAGCTGTCCAGTTGTTTCAAAGAATCCCGTCCTGAGGGTCAACCAGTTAGTGCTCGTAACACACAGGCACACAAACCCAGTCGTGGCTCTTAGTCCAGCACTGAGGGAAGCGTCCCACAAAGTGATGTTCTAATATATTTTAAAATAGTTGAGTATTGATGGTTTGTCTGAACCCAGAGCAAATAACAGTTCAGCTTTTCTCTTGTGTGACACACATAAGGTATATTATATTAACAGTGTTAACCCAGTTCTGTAAGTCATTCATTCATTCATTCAGTTTAGCCCGTCAGAAAACAGGAAGCTACAGCTGCCACTGGTCCTATTGGGTGAGTGTTTTTGTCATCAGGAAATGACCCCCAGCTGGTTTTGATTTACAGTATCTCTTTTGTTATTTGCACTGTCTGTCCTGTTCTGAGTTCTGCAACATAGTGTGACAATATTTTTGTTTTGTTATTTTAGACGTGTACAATCAATAGCTTATTTGCAAAGCTTTTAAAGGAAAGCATACTCTTTTTTCTTTTTTTTTTCTCCTTCTCTTGACTGACTTTTTTCTTGATTGAAAGAAGTGACCAAACAATCACAAGATTAATGTCTTAGGGAAGAGTCATAGTCGCCATTCATTTGGGTTTTTCATGGTGGTTTTGTTTCTATTCATATTTGATCCTGTTTTTCTACCTCTGTTTTACCACTGTTTTTATTTTGTATTTTAAGCTACAATGCCCATGTTTAAGCTTGTTTTCATTTGTTTTGTTTAAATCATTTTGTGTCAAGTGTAAAAAAAAATACATGCTATAGTTACATTAAAATACAGCTAAATGTTAACTTCTTTTAAGTAAGTTATTTATATTCTTATATGGTACTGAACTGGTTGGAACATAAGAGAGATTGTATTAGACATGTCTGCTCTGTGAATCTAAAACAAATAATCCTATCATTTTAGGGCTAATCATTATTCTAAGAGACTCTTTCTAAAACAAATGCCAGAAATCCAAGACAGCCCAACAGCAGACCCACAAATCTACCACTACGTGGTTTTCAATATGACCTGTAGTGCTACTGAATGAAGAGGTCTGACAATGATATTATCACTCATTTAATTTGTTCACAGCTTTGTTAGATTTTTGTCCTTCATTCCTAACTTCATAGTCGGAAACGACATTGCCTTCAAATATCAAAATGTTGAGAATGTATGCCGAATGCTTCTTTTATGTACATTTACATGTTGTTTAGTTTATGTGTGAGTTTATTAACATTGTTCTCGTTCTAATTAAGTGGTCATTTCATCCATCTGTAAATGTGAATGTGTTTGAAGTTGGGGCAAAAAACCTGTGGAAATTAGAATACTGTCACGTCACTGAAATGTTGATTTCAAATCAAACGAATAGTTCACAGGTGATACATTTTAATTAATTGTATTGGTTTTATTTTTGTTCGTTTTAAAGAGTATCAATTTCCTTACTACAGTTAGTGTAAGCACTTGCAGTATGTTTACTTGGAGTTTACAGAATGCTGCTGCCATTTAATAAGTGCTTTTTGCAAGGAGTGCGTCAAAGCATCGGCTTACTGCAGATATTGTTCTAATACAGTATGTGTCTGTCAATCAAAATATATTTCTCTTCTGGGAAGAGAAAACAGTTTCATTCCAAAGCAAATCAAAACCTGACTTAACATTTAAAATGTTGAAAAATATGTAGAACCCAATCTGTAAAGTTATTTGTCACATTCTATTCTTCTTATCTACTAAAAAGAAAACCTAATGGAGCGTCACAGTCCCGCCCCAGTTCATGACGACGAAAGACCCAGAAGTGAAGCCAACTCGGCTCGTGACAATGACAAATAAACAATGTTTTGGGCAAAACAAAAGTGTTGCACCCTGCCTTTTCTTTCTTCTAATTATTTGATCTGCCCAAAACATTGTGTTGATTTGTCACGAGCCGAGTTGGCTTTTTCTGCGGCATAAATGTCTTTAAATAAATACATTTTGAAAAGCCTATGGGGAAAATGAATGGGCCTCGTCGTTCTGAAACGGGGCAGGACTGCGACGCTCAGGATTTTGTGCCGCTCTTGCATAACCTGTAAACTCCACAACTGTTAAGAAAATACATATGTATGTGGACCGCTTTCACGGATCCGTTTAAGTTGTCTTTTTGACTTCTACTTTGATACAACACATTGTTTGTGTTGTACAATCCTTCCCTGCTCCAGTGGCAGCTATAGATTCACGGCTCTGATTCCAGGTCAGCCTTGAGCAGGTGTTCAGGAATGGCCTTCCCATGTTCGCTGCACACTCCAGAATAGGATTTGACAGTTTTGACACCATTCTAGAATAACAAGGCATTTCGTTGTGTTCCATGAGCTACGAGTGAACTGTTGTAGAGTACTTGTAGTACTGCTATGCTTCTTATCGTACCTATACTGTGCACAGTGAGCACCAGCTGACCAAGAGTAGTGCAATATTGACTATTGAATCATGTAGCTCAGTTGTGCACCTGCTTTTGTATTCGCCTCCCCACATATACTTCTTCCTTCAATAAATGCAAACAATGAAGCAAACCTGTTTGTTTTGTTTGTGTTTGTTTACCCTAGCAACAGCAGGTGGCTCACATTCATTCATCAAGAGAGCATTGTGTGCAGGTATACATTGTTTCTACTATAGGGCTGACCTCGATTAGTCGAATCATCGATCGGAATGAGTCTTAGTCGACTACCAATCTCTTAGTCGATGGTCAATGTTTTTGCATGATTCGACTTAAGAGATTGGCCTAATTTGTTATACTATTTAACAAATATAAAAAAAAAAAAAGAGGTTATATGATCATGATTTATCGGGAGAAACCAAGCAAGTATATGCTAAATCAGACATTAACCCATTCTTTTGGTGTTTTAACTAAGCATTGTTATACTTTAGCTATTGAAAAATAGCAGATCTACAAACTCGTAGAGCACCAGTAAAAATGCGGCACAAATCTTTGAATATATATTCTTTCAGAGCGAACCTTTTTTTTATTTCGACGTTGGGTTAAGCACCCCCATAGCCCACATTTTATGATTCTCTTTTGCAGGGTTCCCCAATTAGTTTTCCCCCCAAGAGCCAAATTATGTCTAGGGTGACATGCTAACTTGCTAAGTGCCACGAAAATGTTATTTTATTAGTTAGAAATAGAATACATGTAGAAGACCTATTTGACAGTTGCAGAAACATAATTGCCTTCCTTGACACATTAACAAGCGTCAATGAGCTGGACACAGAGTCAGACACACACCTCCTGCAGTAAAGTGAATGGCGTTACATTTCTCTACGAGAGGCTGTAGAATATGATGAAATAATATGACTACGGATCCCTGTGATTATGGTAAATTAAGCTCACATTTAATATCACAGACACCGTACCTGTAACTTTCACCAGCCCCCACAAAAACAAAAATAAATAAAAAGCCTAGTCGACTAATGACATTCCTAGTCGAATCCTAGTCTACTATAAAAATCCTTAGTCGGGGACAGCCCTAGTTTCTACACACATTTTATATGAAGAAAAAGGAAAACGCATTCCTAATGTCTTAAAAACAAGTCATGTCCCTTATTCACCATCACAAAATTGTCCTCCAGCCTGGCAGTGAAAGCCTGGCACCTTCCTGAAAGAAGCTAATGTTGCAGCTCGGCCAGAAAAGAAAATCCTTTTGTGGGGATTTTAATGGGTTCCTGGTGTTGTATCATGCAACCATGAGGCATTTCTGCCACCATGGATTCAGGCTCCTTTCACGACTCCTTTCACGCCCTGTCCATGTACTTTCAGCCAGGAAATCTGTTCATAGAATACCGTACAATCTGGGACAAAGCTAATGGGAACAGCAATTCTTTATAGTCTTTATAGTGTGTCACCCAGTGTGACTTTGAATGAGTGACACATTAGAATAAGTTCACCTTGATGGATGACCACAAGGACCCAATAGATAATACTGCCAACACGACAGCTGTAAGTGCTCTGAAAATAAATACGGTGGGCAAGGTCATCTTCAAGAATGGTGATTGAAAAGGAGTAGAACTTAAGGAGAAGGCAATGTAACATAGGTTGGAGAGGAGAGTGAGGAGTGAGACTTCACTTGTAGTTGATTCATAGTGGAAGAAATAGCGACCCAGTAAAACACTACTGTTACTCCTCTGTAACACATGATGCATTTTCAATTCATATCAATACCAGAAACACATACAGTAAATGACCCATTCACCCACACATTCATGAGCAATTAGGCGTTCAGGTGTCTTGCTCAAGGCCACTTTGACAATTGACACCAACTGACGCAGCCCGGGATCGAACAGGGAAACCTTGGGTTGCCAAGCGGCCACTCTACCACTGTACAGTACACTGCACAGGGAACAGACATTTGGTGTGGTAAATGGCTAATCTAGGGGAAAACTAATTGAAAAGAGCACCAATCCACACATCTGACAGCGATTTGAACAAAATATGTTTTTCTTTTATTGAAGAAATTGCAACAATATTCCATGTTCTCACATTGAGGTGTTAATACAACACAGATGGACATTCCCAAATTAGCAATGATATGAACTATTAGTAAACCACCTCCATAATGTTCTGAATAACATTTGGTCTACAGTTAAGCACATTTCTCACTTCCAAACAGCAGATTCCAGGATGCATCGTTACACACACCTGCCTTCAATATAAATTAAGGATTATAGTTACACAGCAATGATTGAGGCTATATAATTCATTTCAGTTATCTTCAGCATTTTTACTACCGTGTATGATTCAAGTTGAAATTGAAATACGTTTTTGCAATCAATAAGGCATTGTCATTAACTCATTATCGTGTATCTCTACATGAATACTGATTGTACAGTAGGATCACTGGGGCCAATGATTAGAGAGGAAATTACAGTTCAATAGGAGCGTTAGTCATGGTGGGGTGAATATCATTTTAATCTCTTTCATGTTAGTCTCTCCTCTTTCTAATAGTACTCTGGTTTCCATTCCTCCGAGTCTGAAAAGGTAAAGAGAAACAAAAATCATTAGAAGGAAGTGTTTTTACAATATTCGCAAAATTGGGTTCTGCAGAATTTCCAGTTAAACAGTCGGTTGATTGATTCCTTACATATTCTTTCACTCTGTCTTTTGCTTTCTTGTCTCAATGTCTTGCAGTCCTAAAAAGCCCAAACCACACCAAAGGCTTGGGTCGGGACAAAACGTTTTTTAAGGTCAACCACACCAATGCAACTCCTTGCAACTCAATGAGTTGCATTGGTGTGGTTTACCTTAAAAACCTGTTTTGTCCCGACCCGACCCTTTGGTGTGGTTTGGGCTTTAGTGTCCACAAACACTAAAATGTTAGATGAGACTCCCCTCTGTCCCTCCACTCCCCTGTCTCTATTCCATGCAAACATTACAATATAAAATACATAGTGTTAAAGTGTAAAAATTGGCCTCGGTGTCACAGTTATCTCAGGTGAAAAGGGTTTAACGACTAATGGGTTTTGACAAAGATGATTGATATAGTAAACTCTACCTCTATCAGAGCTCCTTCTCCCCATGAGTCCAACAAACATCTCCCCTCCTTTATTTCCTAAGAGCGATAGTGAAAGAAAGAAAAGATAATGGCTTTGGATAAAATACTCAAATTGCAAAAAAAAGAGTTCAAAGTGAGTATTCATGTTTACCACTTGATTACTTACTTTTCCCTCCCAATCTCACAGGCTGGGAGGACCCTAAAAAAAGAAAAAAATTGTTTAGTTTAGTTAGATTAGTACAGTAAAGAGAGAGAGAGAGAGAGAGAGATCAAATGGAACACAACCACCCTAAAGACTAATCATTGTGTATATTCCTGCACTATACCTGCATTGAGTGACCTTGGTACATAGAATTTGATCTATTGAAGATTCTGACCTTCAAATGTACATCATTTGTTTCGATTGTATTGCTGTATTGTTCTTTCTGCTTTGGCAATGTAAACGTATGTTTTCTCATGCCAATAAAGCACTTTGAATTGGAGTGAGTGAGTGAGTGAGTGAGTGAGTGAGTGAGTGAGTGAGTGTGTGTGTGTGTGTGTGTGTGTGTGTGTGTGTGTGTGTGTGTGTGTGTGTGTGTGTGTGTGTGTGTGTGTGTGTGTGTGTACTTTACCTGTGCTCCGTCCCATCAGACCATGGAACTGCTGTGCTTTGGACCGCTTGATGAAGTCTGCCAGCCTGATGGTCAGACCCCCCTCTGGTGGGTAGCCCTAGGAGCACAAAACACACAATAAAGGCAGTTTTTGTTTGTTTTTTAAATGATCTTGAATGAACCGCGCATTGTAATGAATTTAAAAAAGTAAAATGGGATGCAAATTTCCCCAATTACACTAGCCTTAAAGTCGTTAATATTGCTTAGACAAAATGATGAATAAATAATGCATTAATATACATGTTAGGATATTGGAATCAAATGCTCGGGAATCTATAACAAAAAATAGTAAACATTTGCAATGATTAAAAATACCCCACTGAAAATAATAAATCTCATATTCTTGATACGAATGGCTGAATGAAAGCCTATAGGTGCAGCTTTTCGGTCGCTGTCCGCGGTGCTGACTGTGACTGCAGAACGTGGTTGCACGCGCCGAGGAAACGGTGCTCAGCAAATTAATCGAGTGCATGTGTGAATAAAATATACTAGGATTTAGCGATTCAACTTGGGTTATACTTTCTCAACGTTTGCTATCCAAGTTGTGCAATGTAATTTCACTTGAGAAAGTAGCAGTAGACAAACCGAAAATCGGGGTAAATTTCAGTAGCCTACACAACAAGAAGTATGGCTATGAGCTGTAAAGATAATGTCACTTTTTTTTAGTGACATATAAAATATAAAATAAGAAATTGCTTTCTCGGCAGAGACTCATGAAACCTAGGCAGCATTTATGCGGAGCAGAACTCATACTGAGATCCCAAAGTGGTTTCTGTCCATGACAGCAGTTCGATAACTGCACAATTAGTAGGCTAATCAGTTTTAAAGTGATCTCACCTGCCAGTTCTCGAGGGTCCAGATTTCTCCGTCCTCTTCGCCGGAGATAGGAGTCCCCAGTGCGCCGTACACCAAGGCGAACAACGCCACAAGCACCAGTACCACAAACTTCACGATCTCCATCTTCTTCTACACAAAAGTGTTAATAAAGTCAGCCAAAGGTCTCCAAACCGCTATGAATGAAAACGCCGGCTTGCTCTATCCGGACGCATGCAGATGTTGGCCTGTGTAGCCTAACCTACTTTCTGCGCTTAATTGTTTCTGGGATCTGGAGACCTCCTGCTTCGGTGTTTGTTTTAAGGTCGGGTTGCCCTTTTTATAAATGCCTTGCCACGCTCCTCCCTACTTCCAAAACATATCTAAAAGCCATCTAGGCTACATGACGCAGACACGCCGGCGTGTGAGTAAACGTCTCTGTCTAATGCCATCTGACCGTTTCCCAAACTGTGACTGATGGATGTGGAGCTCACCATGTTCTCCAGGATGTTTCTATGTTGCTCACACATGGTTATCTATCTCGGTATCCATGCGGGTGTGTGACGGTGTCTGACGCAATTAAATGCAGCTCACCGCCGCACCCATTCAGTATGGTTGCACTTGCATACAAGGAAAATGATTAGATTTTTTAGGGGGCACTTTAATTAATAGGCGACTGTTTGGGGCCGGTGGTGACCGCTATAATTGGTATTCCGAATTTAAATAGGCCTATAAGTTTTTATGATCAATTGTGATGAGACAACCCAAATTGTATTTTCAATAAATATGAACCACATTGTATATACCTTCTGGCTTTAAAATATTAATCATGGCGTGTGTGTGTGTGTGTGTGTGTGTGTGTGTGTGTGTGTGTGTGTGTGTGAGTGAGAGAGAGACAACATGATACTACTTTATAGGACTACTGTCCTATAAGTAACTGTCCTTATAGTAACCTATAAGTATTTTACAAAAATAATAAATATATAAAAGTAGAAAGGTGCACTCAGTAGAGCGCAAATGTCCTGCACCTAAATCTTTCTGTCCGTCTGGATCATGTGATGACAATGGTTTGGCATAGGCCCCTACGTGACAAGGCAGGGCAATATGGGGGAAGGGGTCAAATAAAAGACTGTCATCATGGGCGCGTTCGGAAATGCGCCCTGAACGCACTGGTGTGCTCTCTTGTCGTTCGTTTATTCAGTGCACTCAGTGCGTTGCCGTTCGAAAATCCAGTGTGCTGCGCACCGGGTGTGCCGAGTGCACGCACTGAGCAACCCTACCCTCAGGGTAGGGTTGCTCAGTGTGAATGGTGTGTTGTAACTGGTCGTTCGTAAATAAGGCACACTGAACGCACTCTGGGACGTCACCGCCCACCACACTCAACAAACTGACCACATTCCCGGTGCGCATAGCCGAACGCGCCCTACATCACTAAGATATACTGTGTACAACCAGAGTGACAGGCTGTGTATGGACAAACTTTGGACAATTCACTTGTCAAAAAGTACATACATGATGCTTGTGTCATATTATAACTGGACAATTCATATAGTCCAAATGCTGAATACAGACCAGTCCACTATGGGTCTGCACAGACAAACGATAAAATAGCAGACCCTCTGCATACAATATGTCTACCTGCGGGCACCTATACCTAACTAGCATTCATGTGCCGAAAACGGCAACTTATTGTCTCCACCAGCCGAAGGCATGGGGGAGAGTATGTTTTGCACTCCGTCCGCGTGTCCGTCCGTCCGTGTGTCCGTCCGTGTGTCCGTCCGTGAGCAGCTAATCTCGGCCACCGTTAACCCGGTCGATGCCAAATTTTGCACACACACTCCCTGGATGCCAACCATGAACCTCTGCCCCAAACTTTCCAGAACGGCCTGTTATAGCGCCACCAGGAGGCCGCTTTGTGCAAAACAAGTTTTTGCACAGTACACCTACAGATTTTGTCCAAACATTGCGCAAATTGGTACACAGTCTCTCTAGAGCCATTCAACCAAACCGGTCTTTCAGATTTCTCAGACTCCATCCTGATTGGTTAAGATTGGCTTCCAAAATTCACAGGAGTGCTCAGTTTCAAACAAAATGCTGCAAATCATGAGCACATCGCGTGATTTCCGTGAAATTGTGCACCCACATTCCCACTAGGCCGAGGACGAAATGCCACATGAACAATTTCAACTCAGCCTCAAGGTGGCGCTATAACTGGCCGAAAAGTGTTTTTACCTCTAACTGCACGGATCTGTGGATAACTTTGTATGCCAACTCCCTAGAGGCCAAGGAAAAACCTTTGCCTGGAATTTTTCACATCTGCTCTTTATAGCGCCACCAGGAGGCCCACATATCTAAAACACATTTTCTATTATTACTCCTTCACATTTTATCCAAATTTCACGCAAATCGGTACACATGATCTCCATAGTCATGTGATCAAGACAGGTTTGTTTGATTTCTCATATTCCATCCTGATTGGCCACGATTGCCTCCTACAGTTTTCAGGAGTAGCCCGCTTTTTACAAATCGCCACAACTCCTCAACGCAGCGTCCGATTGCGATTAAACTGTGCACGCATATTCCCACTAGGCTGAGGAAGAATCCTGGTGGAGACCTGTGCCGATTGGCACTTTATCTAGTTTTTAAATACTTTTTTGCTTTTTCTGCCTTTATTGATATAGGTTGAGTCCAGAAGAAGCACCTGCCATGTTCCACATTGACAATGTTATTGTCTCCACCAGCCGAAGGCATGGGGGAGAGTATGTTTTGCACTCCGTCCGTCCGTGTGTCCGTCCGTCCGTGTGTCCGTCCATCCGTGTGTCCGTCCGTCCGTCCGTGAGCAGCTAATCTCGTCCACCGTTAACCCGGTCCATGCCAAATTTTGCACACACACTCCCTGGATGCCAACCATGAACCTCTGCCCCAAACTTTCCAGAACGGCCTGTTATAGCGCCACCAGGAGGCCGCTTTGTGCAAAACAAGTTTTTGCACAGTACACCTACAGATTTTGTCCAAACATCACGCAAATTGGTACACAGTCTCTCTACAGCCATTCAACGAAAGCGGTCTTTCAGATTTCTCACACTCCATCCTGATTGGTTAAGATTGGCTTCCAAAGTTCACAGGACTGCTCAGTTTCAAACAAAATGCTGCAAATCATGAACACATCGCGTGATTTCCGTGAACTTGTGCACCCACATTCCCACTAGGCCGACGACGAAATGCCACATGAACAATTTCAACTCAGCCTCAAGGTGGCGCTATAACTGGCCGAAAAGTGTTTTTACCTCTGACTGCACGGATCTGTGGATAACTTTGTAAGCCAACTCCCTAGAGGCCAAGGAAAAACCTTTGTCTGGAATTTTTCACATCTTCTCTTTATAGCGCCACCAGGAGGACATATGTAAAACACATTTTCTATTATTACTCCTTCAGATTTTATCCAAATTTCACGCAAATCGGTACACATGATCTCCATAGTCATGTGATCAAGACAGGTTTGTTTGATTTCTCATATTCCATCCTGATTGGCCACGATTGGCTCCTACAGTTTTCAGGAGTAGCAAATGGCCACAACTCCTCAACGCAGCGTCCGATTGCGATGAAACTGTGCACGCATATTCCCACTAGGCTGAGGAAGAATCCTGGTGGAGACCTGTGCCGATTGGCACTTTATCTAGTTTACTGTTGATTCGACACAAGTAATGGCATCCAACACGGAGGACAGAACCATTGCTATCATGGTGGTTTGTTTGAGCCTTCTCTGCGTCTGTGTCCTTGTTTTTTGTCTGTCCTAGCGAGTCTCTTCCTCACCTCTTCTCGGGAGACACTGGGGGTATTGCTCATTTGTACGTTCAGTGAAGAAGTGTCCTCGGGGCACTGTTGCCTCACAGCTATACAGTAGAAGGGGGAATGCTGTACTGTAGTGTGTTCTCTCCTCCGCGTCATCTACACCCATAGGCTACCCTAAGTGGGGTTGGCGAAAGGGCCTTTTCATGTGTGGAGTTTGCATGTTCTCCCCGTGTGCCCTAGGGTAGGTACCCTCTCGAGTTACGTGGATTACACAAAGACAGACAGACGTACAGAGACTTGGTAGATAGATAGATATACGTACTTGCTGAGAACATTGTAATGGATCGCTGTATAATGTATGCGATGTTTTTCTCTGTCCATTAACAAAAAAGGCAATTCTCTACCCACCCTATTCTTTGCCCTGATTTTGACCTCTTACCATCAGGCAGGAGGCTTAGAGTGGCAGAAAAAGAGAAGGGTTACAAAAGTCCCATTTGTGTAGTGGACATTTTAAATAAGGAAATGTTTAGATAGCTCTATCACCTGCTGTGTCATGGGAGTGCCTTTTATATAGCATTTTAATGCATTTGTGTATTTTATGTAATGATGTTTTTATTGTTGTATACTGACTGCCAGTGTGCCAAAGGCAAATTTCCATTTCATATAAAATTTAATGGACAATAAGGTTTTTCTTTAGAATTGTAAAAGCTAGCATTACTAGTTATTGGTCTTCAGTGTGTGACCACAGGCAAACACCACTGATGTATCTGATTTATACATGCAATATACAGGACATAAAGAAATGTCAGATCCATATATCAACATTGTAGCACAGCGCAAAAGACACCCTCCTAATCATGGTCAGTGTCATGTTTATCACCTGTGTAACCTTCACGAGTGTAATGTTATTATGGGTACATTCATGGCGTATTGGAGCGCACCATTTCATGTGACGTGGACGTGGCTTTTTGTGTTATCCTTTTAGCATTCACTATGAAAACCTGCATCCATCCGTCCGTTAGTCACGCCGTCGCCTCCATATATGGTCATGCCTAGTGACATCACGTGACATCATGGAGACCCTTAGAGCTCCATATCTGCATATATAACATATTCCATATGTTGACTGATCCCCCCCCTCCCCCCCCCCTCACTTACTGGTTGTATAATCGTACCACTGTACTATTTACAAACTTCAATCAATCCATGTTTAAACTCACACATAAAGCTCCAGGTACACTTTTACTGCATGGCACCTGGGAGGTGAGTCATCTAGAAGAGCAACAGTACAGGGGCAGTAATACCCCAGGTAGTCAGTCTCACACACACACACACACACACACCCCCCCAGTGGCCTCGCCCATCCAATCACGCAGCCTCCAGCCATTACCCGTTTCCAGAAGCCCTCCATATCAATGTGTATATGGCCTCCATCTATCTGTCCAGACAGGTGCTGATTGGGGGATCAGCCTCGCCAGCGCTAAATCTTCAGTGTAATCATTAGTGGAGAAGTCACTAAACTGACCCCAGCATAGTGTTACATCATGCTCAGCCTCCCATAGTTCACCAGGGTCGTGGTTGAGGATGGATGGAGGAAATTAGACTTGTCTGTGTGGTGGAAAGACGTGCAGGTATACGCATTCATGCACGCATGCGCGAGTGCACGAGCGCACACACACACACACACAAACTAAACCGCAGTGGTTTTCAACCAGTGGTCCGGGGATCACCAGTGGGCCTTGAGGGGGTTCCAGGTGCTCCCCCAGCTAAATGATGGAGTTGGTAACCAAATGGACTTTTCTAGATCTTTAACTCTTTGAGAGTGTGTATGCCTGAAGGAGGTCCGGAGGGACCGAAACGTTGCATTATTAAAATAAAATACTTGTGTACTGAGCAGATACAGTGTGCAGGTGTATTTTCATTCCTTTCATTGACTGTCCACTGGCCATACGCCTGATTTCTAGGTGTGTGGAAGCTTTTTTCCTACTCTTTGAGAGTGTAAAATGAAACCAAATAGACTTGTACGGGTCCATTTGGGTTCATTTTACGTCCCAACTCAAGAGTTAAATTATTGTTAAAAATCTGCGATTTTACATGAAATCTACACATTGAGGGAATGTAGAATACATTTTATTTTGATTAACATTTGCCCGTTGTCTCTGCCATGGTGCCAACATCAACACAGTATGGAATTGTGACAAAATCGTATCCAACGACAACAACATATTATTTCGTTTCGGGTATGCGACGCTAAATCTCATGACAAGGTGATCCGTGGCTCAAATGAAGAAAAAATAATGAGCCTTGAAATGAAACGGGTTGAAAACCACTGAACTAAACCAAACACCTCACACAAACACATGTTCACACGCACGCAAATATCTTTTATGCATCACGCTTCATTCTTCTGGCAGTCCATCGATGTCGAAGACGACGTAGCTTCCTTATAAATCACGCACGCATGCACGCGCACACACACACAGACTTGTAGCCTACTGTCGTATAATTCCTTATAAATGAACCAAAAGTACTATTATCAATAGGTCAGTAAAATGTTTTAAAGTGATCTCATAAAACCAAAAGGGTCTCTCACTCGTCGGAGACATGCAGGAATAGTTACATAGTTACACTTCACACCTGAATCAAAGGTCATTGTTCTCAACACTTTGAAGCTCACTCCCCTGGAGTGAGTCACGAGTTGGCCACTCTCTTTGTCACTAAACTTTTACTGAATAACTGTTCCACATTTTAAGGAATGACTTTCAACAATCTGTCATGAAACTAGTAAAAGTGAGTGCAATTTGTACTGATTTAAAATGTACTATGAGACTATAAGATTATAACTTCCTTGATTGGGTCAAGCTGTTTTAATTCACATCTTAAGTAGTTCTATTTTTAGTTCCGTTAAACATTGCTTAACTATAAGTCTGTTTCCGTTTCATATACTTTTAGTTATGGTTTAACTATGTTCATAAGAGTCTGTTCAGTTTACATTTAAGTCCCGTTATGTTTTAACTATGTATTCATTATATCTGTTTATATTCTAAAAGTTAGGACGCCAGTTAAAAAAGGACAGGTCAGGTTCCTTTGTTCTCTCTGCTAGCATGACTAGGTCCCGCCTCTCTCCAACCGGAAAAAGAGCTAGATCTCATTGGTAAGTCAGGAAGCGCCTCCTGCATGTCCAGAGGAGAGGAGGACCTAGTTATGACATATAAAGACAGGATAGAGAAGTAGAAGCCTAGAAGGGGTTTCTCCTGGATCCGGTGCTTATTTTCGGCTAAACGAAGTACTGTGTGTTTGAATCCAGAGATGCCAGAGGACTGTTTTCCTTTGTGCTTTGTCTTGACCGTGGACTGTTCTTTGGCTGCCAATAAAGACGTCTGCTTTAAACCCACTTCATCTGAACTTGCCTCGGTTTTTCCTACATCGCTGCACGCTGTTCTTTGTCCTTCAGAAGAGAAAAATACACCTCACTGCCATCAGTGCACATTCTGAGAAGGTCTCTCTAATGGCAGGTTTCCGACAAAGAATTAGAACCTCTTATACACCTCTTATCTGTTCCAGTTCCACCGGTGTGAGAAATGCAACTTTATGATTCACCACCAGTCCCTATTAGATATAAGAGCAGCTGTTGGTTATGGGGACACACTGTACTGCTGGTTTGTGATTTTAAAAGATACCAAACCCTCCATTTTGGCACTAAAACCAAATCTCCCTTTTATACACTTCACTTTAAGTTCATTATTGTTGCTGATCTCAACCGTTGTCTTGTTTTTACTGCTTTGTAAAATGTACAGTAAATATCGATTACTGTAGGATTTGTTTCATTTATATTATTATATATCTTTATAATAATAATACAAACACCACTGCCATATACAGCGACAGTTATGAAAAGGAAAGGGACTTAATTTCGTCATTGTAATAATAATAGTATAGTATTATTAGATGAGCGGGGCACTAGTGTTTTCACAATCGTCTCCTTTTACTACTCGATATGCCAATCCCCATGTCCCTTTCAGTGTTTTTGTCGACTAAAACTAAGACGAAGAATGTTCGTCGACTACCCTTTTTCACTGACGAAAACTAAATGGAAACTATACATGAAAACTAAGCCATGATGACTAAAACGGAATGTATTGACAATTTCGTCAACGGATAAAAACTAGACTAAAATGTTAGGAAGTAGTGGACAAGAGATCCAGTATAAGTCATTTTACACTTGGTTGCATGCTGAAACTGTAGATTTGGTTGACTAAAATCTTATGACATTTAGTCGACTAAAACTAGACTATTCAAGAGGCTATGACTAAAACAAAAATCAAAATTTGCTGCCAAAAACACTGGTCCCTTGTCACTGCTAAGTCCTACAATTGCTCATACAATTTAAGCATTTAGCAGACAGACACTCTTAATCCAGAACGTTTTACAATAAGCAAGAACAAAAAGACATGGGAATACATCAAATACATAAAAATAGTCATCATCATACATAAGCTTAAGAACCTACAGTGGAATGATTGAAATCTACAGAGTACTTCCAATGGAAAAGCTCAGTGCCAAATTAAAAGAGAGAGAAAATAACTTTATGAATATATGGCAGCCGCTGATAGATTACTTGCCCAGGCCGGGATCCATCTACTCTGATAAAGGAAGTGATTCATTGGATTGGAGAGCCCCAGCTGTACTCTTGAAATAATAATAAACTTTATTTGTATAGCACCTTTCATACATAAATGCAGCTCAAAGTGCTTCATAGGGCAGGACACAAAAATAGAATGCAATAAAACACAAGTAGTTAAAATGATAGAACAATGGCAAAGAACAAAATTGAATATAAGAACATAAAATAAATAAAAACAAATAAAAACACCACATGCAGCAAATCAGTCAGTAGGAACGTGCATATTAAAACTCAACTAAAAGCAAGAGTGAAGAGGTGAGTCTTGAGTTGAGATTAAAAAATGTTTACAGAGGGTGCGTGTCTGAGCTCGAATGGAAGTTTATTCCAGGCTGTTGGGCCGTAGAAGCAAAAAGCTGCCTCACCATATATTTTTGTGCACATTCTTTTAGGCACTTCAAGTAGGCCAGCATTGGAGGACCTGAGGGGGCGGTTAGGGACATATCTAGGTAGGCAGTCACGGAAGTACGGAGGTGCAAGACCATTTAGGGATTTAAAAACAAGTAAAAGAATTTTAAAATCAATTCTAAAAACCACTGGGAGCCAATGCAGTGATGATAGAACTGGGGTGATGTGTTCTCTCATTTTAGTTCTAGTTAGTACTCAGCCGCATTTTGAACAAGTTGGAGTTTGTCCGTTGACTTCTTTGGCAGGCCTGAGAGGAGGGCATTACAGTAGTCTAATCGAGAAAATACAAAAGCATGGACCAATGTTTTAGCATCATCTAAAGATAAATATGCTCTAATACTTGCAATATTTCTATGATGAAAGAAAGCTGTCTTGGTAGCTTGATTAATGTGCGGATGGAGAGAAATTACTTTTTTGTCCAACCACGAAAAGGCAACCAATGGGTGCGAAGAGAGGCAGAACCACGGGCGGGACTTGACAAAGGGTGAATTTAGGGTCAGCAATGTTATCATCATTCAGTGACTGTACGGAGCCCCAGGGGAACCCCAGTCACAGTATAGACTCAGGGTAGGCTTTAAGAGCTTCCTCTCCACAATATATAAATATCGTATATCTACGCTGAGACACCACTGTGGTTTCTCATTCTCCTTCCCTTTCAAGACAAGAAAGAGCTTCATTAATCCTCCATCGATTGAGACTAAAAGAGACGATAGCTAAACATGGGGAAAGTCAGTCGAGTCGAGTCAGTGAAATTCCGCTGTCCACAGAAATCACTGAGAGACAGTATCACACATTCCGTTTAGAATACATATACTCTCTCACACACTTATGCCAGTGTTCCAGTGATCACCCACCTTTGCGCCAATGTTGGCACTGCATGTACCCCTTACACTTAGCCACTTTTGAGACTTCAGCACCAGAGACAGCAAACAGTGAAGTCTGATTTATCCTTTGTCGTATTGTCGCGCACCAAAAACGTGTCACAGATGCAATGCATTGTGAACTTATAGATCTGCTATTTACTGTGCGTGACACAGTCGGATACGCCAGTGGAGCATACATTTGCCGTGGCCCACAAGTGTAAAAGTCTACATTATACTGGAAGGACCCTCTGGGGGTCTCCAGAGCCCAGGTTGAGAACCACTGTCCTAACGGCGATGCCATGGGGAAAAGTATTAGTATTAGTCATTTACTGTAGATACAAATACAAGAGCAAATACAAGAGCTGCACATCCAATGCTAAGATAACTCATACTGTTGGATCCTACGTATGTGCCAATAGATTAAGGGAGCTACGATGTACTGTGCAGGTCTTCTTTGTATCATCCATGGTGAAGGAAGCATCAGTCTTGAACATCCTCCCACGTAAAAGAGCACATTCCATATCGTATTGAAGCTTTGTTGATGAGGACCCTCTCGAAAATGAGTTGCTGATACTCAAGAGGCTTATCCTCTAGTGAAATGTCAAAGTAAAATGAAATGAGTGGGCCACAGCCAAGCCTGTGTATCTTCCTTTCAGCTTTTCCCTTCAGTGGTAGCCACAGCGACTCATCTGCCTCCACCTCACCCTAACCTCTGCCTCCTCTTCTCTCACTCCAGCTAACTTCATGTCCTCTTATTATCCATACATCTTCTCTTTGGTCTTCCTCTAGCCTGGCAGTTCCAACCTCAACATCCTTCTACAATCCTCATCCTCACTCACTATCCCTCCTCTGTACGTGTCCAAAACATCTCAGTCTGGCCTCTCTGGCTTTATCTCCAAAACATCTGACATGCGCTGTCCCTCTGATTTACCTTCATTCCTCTCTTTTTCAGGGCATAATTATCTCCACCTCTCTAGATTTTCCTCTACCTGCTCACTGCTCTCACTACAGATCACAATGTCATCTGCAAGCATCATGGTCCATGGGGATTCCTGTCTAACCTCATCTGTCCGCCTGTCCATCACCATGGCGAACAAGAAGGGGCTCAGTGCTGATCCACTTCCACCTTGAACTCCTCTGTCACACCCATAGCACACCTCACTACTGTCTTACAACATCCATACATGTCCTGCACCACTCTAACATACTTCTCTAACAACATACTTCCTCCTACAATACCACAGTTCCTCTCTCGGTTCACCATGGTCACCTCTTCTACTCTTTGTTCTCTCTCATTTTTCTCGTTCATTAACTCTTCAAAGTATTCTTTCCATCTTGCCATCACACTTCCGGTGTACAATATATGTAACTTTGTTTCGTGTGCGTGCGTGCATCCTCCATTAGCAAACACCTACCCAAGGATCTGTGTATGCAATTGCCATTAGAAATAACAATCTCTCAATGTTTCTTATATCATTAATATAATTGAATAAAAGTTAATAGGTGATTCATGATGTTTAAGAAAGATGTGCAATCAGTTTCCTT
The DNA here is from genome assembly GCF_964188405.1 of Protomyctophum parallelum. Taxonomy (NCBI): domain Eukaryota; kingdom Metazoa; phylum Chordata; class Actinopteri; order Myctophiformes; family Myctophidae; genus Protomyctophum; species Protomyctophum parallelum. The sequence goes on along the minus strand of NC_139708.1, from coordinate 29,487,108 downwards.
TTACAATCAGAGTCTATTGAAAATACTGTGCATGAGGTCACCAAAGATTCAACACCACATCCTGTACAAAAAAAGAGAGTTATTCTGCAGTGACGTATCTACCCTTGACAACAAAAATTAGAAAGTAAGTAATTCTGAGAAAAACATAAGAAAAGAAGAAATAATAAAAGCAATACTGACAGATGCTCAAACACAATGATTACATGCATGAGACAAGACTTAACTAAACTAGAAACTAGAAACCATGAAGAAGTACTATCATGGTCAATGAGGTTGTTGTATGTACCTAATCAGGCGTCACATCATAATTACAGCCACGGGGAAACACTGAAAGTTATTATCTCTGTTATATTTGATCACTGTGCCATGACGAAAAGAGCTGGAATGAGAGATTTGCGTCATTTACCAGGTTCAAACTGCAATTCTGTGGCCCGTTTGAAAGCATTAGAAAAGAAGAACAAGACAGAATTCTACCGTTATTAATCCCCATAGGGAAATGCATGATTGATTGTATAAGTATGGGATTGGGGTTGTATAAGACAAGTAATACCTAGAAGTACTGTATATGAGCTACATGCTCACTACCTTGTCTTTCAGTGTTTAGTGGATATAAGTGATATTTTTGGTTAAAACTAAAACAGGTTAAAGCTCTATATTGTGACTGATTGTGAATTTGTGAATCATTGCTAGAGTGTTTGTCCAGTAACAGGGGTCTCCCCATCTCATTAATCAGATACACTTTTTTCCTTGTTCTCACTTCCAATGTCGCCCCTACAACGCCTGGCTTTTTGTTGTGACGTCATCATCACCTTTATTTATACTCGGGAGTACATTTGAGGGCAAGCCCTCATTTTCAATGTAGCCGAGATCAAAATACATCCATTACATTGTAAAATCAGGCTGAATTACAACGGCACTTTTAAGCAGAGCAGACAGTCAATCAAAACAAAAAACTCAATTGAAACAGGAGCAATCACGGTTAAAAATGTTGTGGAGCATTCCTTTGAACTGACCAAATGATGGCAGGGAGCTCAGTTTTAAAGAATTTTGGAGTTCATTCCAAGATGTTGGGCCACTGACAGAGAGAGTCATGTGGCAACCAAGTCTATGGACTTTGTGCGTGCACCCCTTACTATTCACCTATAATGAAATGCCCAAAATAGGGACACCATGGGTATATGGTTTAAATAATAATAGAAATTTCTGATCAGATTCCTGATTGTGTGCCACAGTGTTCACTGTAAACTAGCAGTTAGATCTCAGGTCTTAGAATTGCAAACCCCTACTGTTTTATATAGAATCCATATACTTCATTAGGTGAAGTCCTTTGTGTCTGTCCTTTCATTTCAGTTTGATTTGCGTTTCATTTCCGTGGCTTCATGCCAAGTCTTCATGACAGTCTTGTTGGGTATACAACAGATAGAGACAGTAGTGTGTGAGTGTGTGTGTGTGTGTGTGCGCGTGCCTCAATTTCCTCCCCATGTCTTTCTCTCTAATTAAGATTGTACGCAAAGCAAACGGTATACATACCTAGACTGTATATTCATGCAATTGTTCTGCATTTCTCTGTCCCTTTTGCTTGCCTTTCCTCCCTCTTCTCTCCTGCATGTTCTTTGGGCGGTTATTCTCTCGCGCCATCGCCTCAGTCTTTCCTCAACATATCATGCCTCGTTCTAATGCAGCTCTCTCAGGGCCCATGCGGCTGACACCGTCTGCTGTAATTTGGAACCTCATTCACACTCAACAGCTGTCTGCCAATGAAGGCTCTCAACGGAGGACTTTATGGGAGAGCTAAACACTTGGTGGAAAGTATAACTATGTACTCAAGCACTAGTCTGTACCTAAATACATTTAGAGGTATTTGCACTTTACTGGAGTATCTCAGAGGAAAATATTCTACTTTTACTGCACTACAATTATATGAATTACTAGTTACTTTGTAGATTTTGGTTATTATTACAAAACACAGTAACCACTGCAGCCCTACAGTATATATATATATATATATATATATATATATATATATATATATATATAGCACCCTATTATAGACTCTAACCTGCATGTTGAGTTTGTGTTTCTGCTATCTTCTGAATTGATGCTGTTAATTCCACAAACCTTTTCCATTTGTAAGAGCACTTAAAGCTTTTAGCTTTTCAAGCTTTACTCTGATTCTCCACCCAGGAAGCTTAAGATCTCAGGGACAAGAGATTCATTCATGCAATTTTGAAGACAGTAGAACGGGTCCAGTCACTTGTTTACTGCCTTTATTCATTATCCCTGACTGGTCCAACTTTGTGAGGGGGAGGGGGGGGGGGGGGGGGGGGGGTCAGCGGGGACCTGGGAGAGGTGGAGTCCATTACTGTTAAATGGCTTTGGAACTTCTGGGTAAATGAAAACGAAACATGGCAAAGGGAGCTATATGTGGACAAGACGAAAACAAATAAACGTTCCGATCCATCATCAGGATGAAGAAAGACATGCATGCACGTGGTGTCAACAATAATCCATTCAGCAATGCATCGCGATTTGGCCATGCTGCGATGCAATGCAGCAATGTGACATAATTAATAATCAAAGCTTAAATATAATGATATGTATATATATACTTATAATACTGCGAAATATAATATAATCCTAAATAAAATATGTTGTTCAGTACCGGTATATCTGACTGATTGAAAAATGTGGCAAGTTGTGCAGTAATATAGAAAAGTGTGATGCATTGCAATGCCAATGCAGATCGTAGCATCGAATCGTTACCTGGCGACTCGTATTGTATTGTGAGGGCAGTGCCAATGCACACCTCTACGCAGCAGGCACGCATGTACGCACACAGTGTCTACTAGTATTATACTATTACTAATACTATACACCGTCATTTGCACGCAAGTGTAAAGACACGATGTATCTTACCTATTACCGACCAACTTCTGCTCTTACAGCAGCGATAAGAACACTGTTTTCATTTGCCTGCTTATATGTACGTGTACTATGCCTATTTCCCTACCCATAGCAACCGTACTACGGTCATGTATCTTACCAGAGTACCTGTAGTAGTAACCAAAATACCTGTACTACGCCTACCTACTGTAACCAGAGTACCTCTACTACTATGTACACTTACTATATACACTTTCAAAGAAATTAGAGAAACAGCTGGATGGCACTTACACCCGCCTTCTAATGAGAGTGCAAAATCTCTCTTGGGAGAGCCACCCATCATAGATTTCTCTAATATACGGCAACCTTCCCTGTGTTTCTTCACTAGTCCGATCCAGAAGAACACAGTTTGCCGGTCACTCTTACAAAGCTGATCATGAGTTTATATCTTCCCTCCTTCTCTGGAATCCTGCCTCAAAGCAGATCAGAGGTAGAAAATGGTCGTTCCCTGATGTTATCGCTTATCGACTCATGCTTTAGTAAGCAGGAACTGGGGATGGCAATGAAGGACCGGGAAGGCTGGCGTGGCATTGTGAAATCCATGATCTCGACCGCGGTCAAAAAAATTATGATGATGACTACTACTGTATGTACCTAATCAGAGTGCCTTACGCCTACCAGTATGTCACTACCACACCTACAGTATTGTACTGTACAGTACAATGCATAACCAGATTACCCATGTACCACAGTACTAGCTAGTACTCCTGTCTTGTGTAGTACAGGTACCTAACCAGTGTACCAGTACTTCATGTACTACATGTACAGTAGTACCTAACCAGAGTACCTGTACTATGCCTACCATATTATGCACCATATGTAGCCTACAAAACCAGAGGGGAAATCAGCAAGCAAGTATCAAAACTGCACCTTTAGTGTACAACCAACTACTAAAAGATAGATGGTGGGCCTGGGCCATGGCTCAGTGGTCCAGGCACCTTGACTGGCAATCCAGTCTGGCAGTGTGCCGCGGGTTCGACTCCCGATCCCGACGGCCTTTACTGCATGTCTTCCCCCCCATCTCTCTCCCCATCTCCTGTCAGCCTACTGTCTGTCCCTCCATAAAAAATATAAAATAAGGGCGAAAGCCACAAAAAAACATAAGAAAAAAAAATAGATAGATGGTAGATTGAGAGAGGCATGAAAGGAATCTATGAACATAATTGCTTGATTGAGAGAGGGAGGGAGAAAAATATATATATATTTATTACACACGCACTCGCGCACAAGCTATTCATAATTGATGCCTCATTCATACAGGTTGATTAGCCTTTAATAGCTGTGAAAAAGTGGCCTCGCTCTGAATGAAGATTGCATCGCTTTATCATCTTTATCGCTCACGTTTTGACTGTGTGGATGTACTCATGACTCAAACGGTTCCATTTATTTTATTTCTCATAAATTTATGGCATAAAAACCCGCCCCCGGTGAGTATAAGGACCTTGAGCGTGTAAAAACAACCGTTTTGGTAGACAAACGGTGTGCAACATCTGTCTAACTGATAAGAGGACGCTGATGCGGGATATAATTCAGTCAGACATTCTCCCCCATCAAGATGAAAATGATGTTGCATCGTAACGTATTTGACAGTGGCTCCTGGGATGCTCCAGAACAATCTTAATAATGAATAATGAAGCAACACAAGAATTCGGAGTTATAGAGTATAAGGATTTTACTCGAGTAAGAAGACAGACTTACACGAACCTGTTCATGTATGGAAACCCAGTCTGGCTCCCAGAGTGACAAGAAACGACAGCTTATATAGCTTGCTCCCACACAGACAACCCCCCAACATATAGCCTCAAGGCATTCACCAAATGGAACAGTGATGTCATAAAACAAGCAGCACAGGGAACAGCACCAAACTGTAACTTGGAGTATTATTAAATGTTTATCTCTAAATTTCCCCGACAGTGTCTGTGCTCCCGATGTGCAGGTTGGTGCATGTATCCCTTTTCAGATTTAGTACCATTATGACTGGTGCGTGATCCGTTATTGCTATGGGTAATATTTCACATTGTGTAACCTTTTGAGATCTCATTCTTGTACATGTATATGAGTGCACAATCTCTTTAAAGCGCTTTGGATGAAAGCGTTACATAAATTCACCATTCACCTTTTTGTTGTGCCTGGCGGACACAATTGCGGACACAATTGTTGGTTTTGAAAGGATGAGAGGTAGCCTATAGTTTTCTGGTTGACTAAATGCTTGGATGTGAATGTCACCCAAAGCTAGAATCATGCCTCCATCGAATGGCAGCATGGTGTACCATGCCAGCTCCACATCCTGGAGCTGGCAAACATTCTAATGTTTGTGAATTAAATTTGATTATCCTTTTAGGACCTTCTCTATTCGATGTATTGTATCGTGTATTCAATATAGCAACATTATATTACATAGTACATACAAATGGAATGGTGTGTAACCCATTACGTTCCCTGGGGTAAAATCACCCCAGACACTACAGTATCATTATGTAGTTCAAACTGGTGTTAATGGTTGGGGGTCCATGGAACAGTGCTCATGTTTGCTTGAATAAGCTGTGGGAGAACTTAAGAGTATCAATACTTAAGTATCAATGTTAGTAAGTACAAAAATATTGGCATAAAAATGTACTAAAAGTACTCAAAATGTCCCGTTTCACATGTTCAAAATGTAAAAATATATTTTGAAAATAGCAACTACTATTGTACTATTCTTAAATGGCCAAAATATATATACAGTATGAGGACCACACTGAAAAAAAATATATTTATTTATTAAACCTTTAGTTATTATCCTCCTTTAGTTGTTATCCTTGCTATTATTTATATTGTACTTTGCATGTATAACATGTCATGGACGGTGCATTAGGAAAAATGGGGAGATGTTAAATTCACCAGAAAATAAAAAGACCTTCACCCCACAGGGGAAGTTTTTAATTTAACAGTGAATTGAACAGCAGACCCGGGACCATGCAGGGAAATTGGGAGATGTCGGGGGAAACCGAGGCAATACCAAACTAAAGGCTATAAAAATGGTACGCAATGCCTCCCTGCTTGGCACTCAGCATCAAGCATTGGATTTGTGGCAAGTCCCTGTGACATACTATAGCGTCAGGGCGTGTACTTGTAGCTTACTTCAAGATGCCTCACACTACGGAAACAGAAGATGCGGTAGGCTCCGTATAGGTTACTTTAGACATTTATGGGTTGTTCCTTACTTGCAAACAACATGATGAACAAAATATCACGTTTTTGTACCGTCACCTTGTTCCACCCACTTTGTTCACACACTGTGAATGCTGTATTTGACCAAAGAAACAGCACAGGTGAAAACATTAACATTTTTCTTTCTCATGTATAGAAGAAACAAGGTCATGGTTCAAACATTAGCCTTTTTTTTTGTAGACCTACATAACTTATAATCAACTATGAAAAATACGGTGAAAATGGCTGATCTACTCAGGGCATCACAAAACATTATGACTGTGTATGATGAGTAACCTAAAGCATAAAGTCCTCTTTTTGATAATTGTTGTTGACTATAATGTTCTGATACCAAAGAATGTAACACATTCATAACACATACACAACTCAATTTCCTCCTCGACTGGCTCAGGTATGGACATCTTAGAGACATTCCTGTGGAATTTGAATTATGGCGTTTGTGTCACCAGTCTTTCGTTAGTCCTTAGTTCCATCTCCCCTGCCTACCGTATTTACACAAGCTGGTAAATACGTTGATGGCAAGTGGCATCATCGTACTACAAAGTTTAAGGCATATCCCTGCTGTCTCATCTCAAAATGTTCTCTTGGGACCATAACAAAGCATCTGATGAACAACTATACGCATGTCTATGAGGTACCAGAAATCATACCAGCAAAGTGTTACAGCTACCATGAACTCAAGGAGAGGACACAATCAATTTGGCTACAAACAGTTGTTCACTCGTGCCAAAAACAAAAAGCCATTTGGATTAAAGGTATTTTCAGTGATTTCACTTAATTCAAATATCACTTCTTTTTTTGTTTTGTTGTGATAATCCTCCCTACTATAGAGTTGTGCTGACCATATAAGAGTTCCTCCCTGTCCCCTGTTAACCCCTGGGGTCAAAATACTGTAGGTTTAGTTTTTGGCTAGGTGGCCCAGCCTTTATCCAATCAGGATAGAGAGGGGCCTTTCGCCAATCATGATCAAGCGGGGGCCGGCCATGGTGTGCAGGCTGTTGGCCTGTTGCGTGTCCCCCCACTGTAGTGCGTGCATGTTTCAAATCACCCAAATCACTGAATGGGGCAAAAATGGGGCAAAAAGGGGCATTCCACTAATTTTCAACATTTTACTGTGTCGTTAATATACCTTAGAGCTGTTGTGTGGAAATAATAAAAAAGTCCCCCCATTCTGTGATGTTAAAAAAATCATTAACATGGTGAATCACATCTTGATGACATCGTCAAGATGTGATTCACCATCCCACTGAGCACTAGACGTTGATTAGCTGTGTCTGGTCTAGAGATAGCCTGAAATTAGCCTAGCTATAATCTGTCTAATTCTAGCCCATTTCTATACTATAGACTTTTATACATTATTTAATACATTTTGATTAAAATAACAACTGTCCGTTGCATATCTGATCTCCACATATTGGAATATATTAATTTTGATTATCATTGGTCATTATACAGTTAGTTGAAATTTAGTCTAACTTTAGCCCTAAATTAGCCTGGCTAAAATGGGTTTTAATTTATACCATCTCTAGCCGGTTGCATTTAATACATTATTTAAATAAATATTGATAATAATAAACTACTTTCATTGTGCATATCTGATCTCCATGTATTGGAATAAATTTATTTGAATAGCCATTAGATCAATATGGCGTAGTATAGACAATTTATACGTCTATTTCAGGTTTATACAGTATATATACCATTTATAGCCTACTATCAAATTATATGTCTGTTTGGGGTTAATCGATCGGAGAGAGTAAACTATAATAAATATATGTTAATGATTTTTTCAGACCTCCAGTTCTAGGATTCACAGAATGGGGGGACTTTTTTATTATTCCCACACAACAGCTCTAAGGTATATTAATGACATAGTAAAATGTTGAAAATGAGTTGTATTCCCCTTTAAGATAGAGGGACAATCTATTTCATGATGCAGTACGTACATACAGTATGTACGTGTGTGTGTGTGTGTGTATGTGTGTGTGTGTGTGTGTGTGTGTGTGTGTGTGTGTGTGTGTGTGTGTGTGTGTGTGTGTGTGTGTGTGTTCGTGCGTGCGCATGTGTGCGTGTGTGTGCATGTATGCGTGTGTCGGTGTGTGACATAGAGCAGAGATTACAAAGGTCAACACAATGCACCAGACTAACATTAGTCATAGCTCACCCTACTGTATATCCCACACAGCCTGGCAGACATTTGACTGGGTCTGGTTGCTGTTTGGACAAATACAATAAACACCCCACCCTCCTCTAGTTCATTGTCTCCACCAGGCCGAAGGCATGTGGGGAGAGTATGTTTTGCACTCCGTCCGTCCGTGTGTCCGTCCGTGTGTCCGTCCGTCTGTGTGTCCGTGAGCAGCTAATCTCGGCCACCGTTAACCCGGTCCATGCCACATTTTGCACACACACTCCCTGGATGCCAACGATGAACCTCTGCCCCAAACTTTCCAGAACGGCCTGTTATAGCGCCACCAGGAGGCCGCTTTGTGCAAAACAAGTTTTTGCACAGTACACCTACAGATTTTGTCCAAACATCACGCAAATTGGTACACAGTCTCTCTAGAGCCATTCAACGAAACCGGTCTTTCAGATTTCTCAGACTCCATCCTGATTGGTTAAGATTGGCTTCCAAAGTTCACAGGAGTGCTCCGTTTCAAACAAAATGCTGCAAATCATGAACACATCGCGTGATTTCCGTGAAGTTGTGCACCCACATTCCCACTAGGCCGAGGACGAAATGCCACATGAACAATTTCAACTCAGACTCAAGGTGGCGCTATAACTGGCCGAAAAGTGTTTTTACCTCTAACTGCACGGATCTGTGGATAACTTTGTATGCCAACTCCCTAGAGGCCAAGGAAAAACCTTTGCCTGGAATTTTTCACATCTGCTCTTTATAGCGCCACCAGGAGGCCGACATATGTAAAACACATTTTCTATTATTACTCCTTCAGATTTTATCCAAATTTCACGCAAATCGGTATACACTATCTCCATAGTCATGTGATCAACACGGAGCGCCACCATTTCCCATCTTCCATCCTGATTGGCTAAGATTGGCTTCCAAAGCTCACACGATTCGTCCATTTCGAAAAAAGGCCACAAATCTCAAACACAGTGTGCAATTTCCGTTAAATTATACACGCACATTTTCACTAGGCCGAGGACGACATGCCACAATTTTTTCCTCAAAATCAGCCTCACGGTGGCGCTATAACAGGCCAATTCCTGTTTTTAGCTATAACTGCATCGATCTGTATACAACTTATGTATGCACACATGGAAAAACATTGTACCTGCATCCCTCCAACACAAACCTCCGGCCCAAATCTTCCTCAACAGCCTGTTATAGCGCCACCATGAGGCCACAACCTGACCTGCCCTGGTGGAGACCTGTGCCGATTGGCACTTTGTCTAGTTATACATGAGTCAGAGGGGCCAATAGGAACTGATGGATTATACATTGTTCGTTAGGGACGTTCCAAACACATAGAAGCTGTCTAACTAACATGTCCAAAAGCTCCCCTGCATACGTGTTGAGATCTATACTGACTAAGCATTAGGATATGATTTGGATCAGGATATAAATGTTTTGACATTTTTGGAGTCTGCGGAACCATAGGAATCCACTACTCCTGAATGAAGTGTCTGGTGCTGGGACTCTGGTGCAACGCACAGGTCCTGGGCCTGGTGAGAGCAGGAGTGGACCTGGTGAGACGTAGGAGGGGCCCCGGACAGGAGTCAACCCACAGAGCCTATAGTCCTTCCATGCACCAGAAGCGTACCTCCCAGCCATGGCAGAGTAGTTCTGGAGTAGTTCCAACGGATTGTGTGGCCTTGGTCTTTCCATAATGGGACTGATCGAGGGTAGCTACTGGGACGTAAGTCGGGACTTGATCACCCCGGCTGAGTGGTGTCGCCCGAGTGAGGGGTATGCTGTTCGAGAGACCCGAAACCCCGATGACCTTGGCATACATCACTGAGGATACGTCCCAGGTGATGACCTTGTCATACATCACTGAGGATACGTCCCAGGTGCATCCATGCAATGTTTTTTGTTATATATGCCCTTTTATGGGCAATGGTCATATACGTTGTCAACGATCTCCAAGAATAGGCATAAATGGGACAAGGACTGACAGATACAGAGATCACCATATATGGGCATATCGGTGGGACCAACAGTTCAACAAAGGTGGCTGTGTAGTGGCCCGAACCTCTATGGGGCAGCGGTTGCTCAGGCGTAGAGTGGCAACCGCAAGAATCCCGTAATAAGCAGGTTGGTGGCTTGCATGGTTTCTGTGTGCGTGAATGGGTGAATGTAATGCACAATCTATGTAAAGAACCTTGGATAAAGGCAGTATATAAATGCACCATTTAAAGTTGCTCTGTAAACTAAAATAAAGTTAATGTTGAGCCATCCCTCATGATGAATACAACATTAATATCAACATCCTAATAGTGTCCAATAATTAGATATGGAGGGGGGTGAAATTATGACAGGCGGTTTCTGCTGCATGTCAAAATATGACACTGGCGCCAACTGCTGGCGGAACTAAAAAGGGAGTCATAAAATGATACAACACCGGCCTCTCGCATGTCCTTCAACCACACTGTCATCTACTGGTGTTTTTTGTGTATCACACTATCACACATGCCTTCATGGCTGCAGCAATGCTTTGATTTCAGAACCAGAAAACCTATGCGTTTTATAGAAAAACCACTGCCACTGTCTGCCAGTGCCCAGACTGCCCACCATCAACGGTAGGCCATTTGGAATCACTTGTCTGAGTCTCAGAAACGCAACAAACTAACGTGAAATGGTAAAGGAAATTAAGAGAAAGAAGTAACATTTGATTTGACCAGCATTTAATATTGTAAATAAATAACCTAGTCCTAGACTATAGAGAAACCAATCAGGAGTGGTAGCCTATAGCCATGGGGTAAAAAGCGGTGGACATTGCTCTTGTTTTCATGTCTGTATTGTTTTGTTTTTTTGTGCTATGTCAAATGTGTGTGTAGACTGTCTGTTGAAGCTGCTACAGAGGGCGTGACGGCAGCGCGTCGTTGCCCCTACAAGTCTGTCCGTTGAGCCTGGAGGGACTGCATGTCTGCTTCTGTAAACAGACACCTGTTTGCTCCCTCATGGCCGAGTCCCTCGGTTATGACTTATGAGTGTATTTGTATTATCGCTACAACCAACAACAGCTCGAGAAAACAATTAATGAAGATAACGGTGCCAGCCAAGCCAGCCCGAGTCGAATAAATGTCCGAGTTCAACGTGACTCTCCAGCAGCTCAATGATTTGTTGACGGACGAGAGCGGCTTTTACAGCTGGCCGACAAAACACTGTCATGAGGTATTTCCCAGGATCTACGTCGGCAATGCGTGAGTTATTGTTTTGATTTTTGAAACATAAATCATGCACAGGTCTGGATATTAACGCGGCAACGCCAGTTGTCCACAACAACAAAAGTGTATTCGCCACGATCATAGAGTTATAATACTAATAATAATAACTCTATGGCCACGATCGTATAGCCTAGCTATATAAGTTCTACAAGTTCTGTTTAATTAAAGGACCACTTTACCACTTTTCAACCCATCTTCATATAATAGGTCCTCACTATAATCATGATAAAAAAATAATAAAAAAATCTACTCGGTCTGTGTCTCATAGGAGGGCTGTGGGCAGTTCAGAAACCCTGTTAGGCAGATTTTTTTTAAACAAGATTTCTTTTTACAAAAATGTTTAGATTTGTATTATCGTGAGAACGATGGCTTCCTTTTTCGTGTGTTTGTGTTAGAATAAATATTAAGTAGTTCCGGTTAATTTGTGGGGGGCACTGGGGCCACGCATTAAAAGTAAATGAATCCACAAAACTAGCATCATTTGTATTGTTGACCTATTTAAAATATATTAGCACTTTCATTCAACTTTGACCCCTCTATCACATGGAACTATATATGGACACAAAAAACATAGTTCCGTGTGATAAAGTGGCAAAAAATGAACAAAAGTTGCACTAATATTTTAGAAATAGCAAACAATACAAATTACGTTAGTTTTGTGAATTAATTTACTTTTAATGCGTGGCCCCAGTGCCCCCCACAAAATGACCGGAACTACTTAATATTTCAAAACCAGAGCAGAACTCTTCTTCTAGTCCTGCAGAAAGACTATAGCCTAAGTCTATTTTAATTATTTTCAGTTGAGAAATGAGATGGGAAGGAGACTCCACCCTCAGTCTCGCTGCTACTCATGCAGATAACCATCACTAAAGCCAGCAGGTGCCTCTTGTCCTGCATCCATCATCGCCAATTCAACATTAAACTATGCAGAAGTGCAGCTCAGTCAGGGTCAGGGATCTACTGTTCAATGATCCATCTTCCCTGCCCACTAAACACAGGATCAGTCGAATAAAGTCAAGCTGAAGGGCTATACTTAAAACTGTGACCTGAATGGCGTTCGATGCAAAGTCCTAATGGACACGGGGGCTTGCCTATAGTACCTGCCCCTAGTTTGGTCACTAAGTCTGAAACAGATTTGAACTGTGACTGGGGAGTGGGCACTGATGAGAGATAGATAGCTGTGGCCCACCCACATACAACCTGAACAACAAGTTCTGGACGGTGACATGCCTCCGCAGTCTGCACAATGCACATCCTCAGTTTGGCAATGGGGAGCCAAGCCATTGTGGATATATCCAGGGGCCACTTCTGGATACTGGTTTCAGAGCCTATAGCTCTCTAGCGTTGCTGAGGGGAAGAGCCGGAGGTGGTACTGTCTGTGTTAAATCAGCACAGCTAGCTAGCCTCTCAGAGCGATAACGCTAGCTAAACCAGCAGCTCAGAATGCCATGCCAGTATTAAGTGTCCAGAGTCCAGACAATTGCATGGGCTCGACTCCACTGAGGACCACTGTCCCCTCGCTGAGGCTGACTATCAGAAATAGGCCTATGATTCCTGGAGCAAATGGCAAATGCCCAATAATACTGTGGTAGGATTTGTGGTCAATCGTGCCACAAACATTACTTTGTCATTACTAAGTCTAATTCCTTGTAGCCTACTGTACATGCAAATGCATCTGGCAATAAAGGGTGTTTCTGAATTCTGATCCAAGTTCCTCCTCTGATCCTCCAGTAGTAATGTACTAAAACAACAACTTTTCTCTAACACATGAAAAATAACTGGAATCTTGCTAGCTGGGCAGAGAAATTCCAGGTGGCATCTTTAAAAGGTTTTTCCGCAGCGGGTGCTATTAAAGGGACTAGCACTCCAACTGAGTGAGTCATGTAGCCTATAGAACTATACTGTGTTCCCTGTGTTAGTGTTCTCTCCGTTTAATAAATAATGGACATGGCAGAAACTGGAGCAGGAGAGAGGATAGATAGATAGATAGATAGATAGATAGATAGATAGATAGATAGATAGATAGATAGATAGATAGATAGATAGATAGATAGATAGATAGATAGATAGATAGATAGATAATTTAGTCACAGAGAAATACACTACCAGACATATCTATATTTTGGCCACTCCATATTATTGATCTCACATCAGAACAATGGGATTTAGGTGGAACGTCGGTTAAGTTGTTCTCTAAGGCCTCAATCACACTATCACGCAAATCAATCACGTGATTTCGTTTCAATAGGGTGTCAGGCGCCTAAGGTAGTGCGTTTGTCCTGTCATACACTAGACATAACCACCTTTCACCTACCTCACTTCGGCAGGTTTGTGGCGATGAATGTAATGCGCCTGAAGAGTCTGCGCATCACCCATATCCTGAACGCGGCAGAGGGGGATTCTGACATGCACGTCAACACCAACGCAGAGTTCTATGTCGACACGGGGATCGTCTACCACGGCATCCCAGCCAGCGACACCGACCACTTCGACCTCGGCGTCTACTTCCAGGAGGGGGCGGACTTCATCGAAAAGGCCCTGGCGCACAAACATGGCAAAGGTGAGGATAGCTGTCATAACAATGACTAGTAATCATATTAAGTGGTTGAATCTGAAATGACCCACAGACATCATGGCTCACTTCAAAACCTTATTCATGACCAGTAATGCTTATGCCTCCCCTGATGTATGCAGTGACGGTTGTAGATCGCCCCTACAGTCTTCTGCCCTCTCTCTCTCATACACTTTCAATTATGTTTGTATTGTCAGTCAATTAATGGCTGCTGTCAGTGTGCACAAGAAATATGATGCTGATCAGCTTAGTAGTTTAATGAGATTAATAATTTAGTAATTTTAGTTTTGAGATGTTTTTGAATAATGAGATTTTGCTTTGGGGGGGGGGGGGGGGGGGATACTACTTAGGGCCCAAACCATTGGTGCAATGATTCACCACTCCTTGCAGCCAAACGGTTGCCAGGAGTTGCATTGTAGTGACATGTCCTTAAAACAGTTTTGTTGCAAGGAGTTGCATTGGTGCGGTTTGGGCCTTACACTGTACAGGGATAGGGGGAATGTATACTTTTTGGTCTGGTGATATACGTAGAAGCAAGAGGATTACACTGTTGTAGTATATCAGCAACGGACAGACACGTCACACACAGACTAAGGGTAAAATGCATGAATCTCCTGACTGAGATTAATAATAATTATGAAAACATAGTTCCACTGGTGCTCTAAAGTCTAAACCAAAACTTTACGATATGCACACGGCTGCCATCTTGCCAGCAAGGTGCTAACTAGGTGAAACTTCCCATAGACAGCCCATTCATCCAAACAGAAAAGTCCTATCTACCGGTAATTGTATTAAATAATGTCAAACTCACCAACAATTTACAATTTAGGCATTTAGCAGACGCTCTTAATCCAGAGCGATTTACAATAATCAAGAACAAAAGCATGGGAATACATCACAAAAGCATTTATCATAAAACATGCGTAAGCTAACCAACATTGCGTGTCAGATTTTGGACGCATTCGTTATTATCAGTAAAGCAACCTCCTGCTGCCTCCTGCATTATGTGCAAATTCAAAACAGGTGGTAGCCTATGCATGGGCTGTTGAGTGATAGTCAACAAGCACTTCCAAACTCCAGCTAAAATCATCTGCAAGGAATTTCTTGAAAGGGAGTAACTCGTAACAGGTCTACAGTGGAATTTTATTAAACAAACACATTGCAGATAGAAAGACGATAATTCAAGCTTTCCATACAGCTGCAATGTTGGTGAGTTTTACGTTATTTAATACAATTAGATAGGACTTTTCTGTTTGCTTGGATGAATGGGCTGTCGATGGGGAAGAGATAACTGCGTACACGTGAGATTTATCATCCTCATTGACATAGTTGCCTACCTGACTCAGCGTATCCAAGTATTGTTTGTACAGAACTTAACAGAAGTGTCATATTTGGTAGCAATTCTGGGTGTATGGGAGTCCAGTAAATGTTTATTAAAGACAAAACTTAAAACCAAAACTCACACTAGCAATGATTGTTATTCCACTGAGATCAACATTTGAATAAGAGAAGAAAAAGGAGAGTGAGGGCCCCTGCAGGGCATTCTTTCCTTCTGAAATGAAGACACAATGACGGGTGTAACCCAAGTGTAACCATAACCTTTGACTGTACTACCTGTACTGTTAATAATCTTGTTAATAAAGTATTCAATCAATAAAAAAACGAGAGTACCAGAGTACTAGTTGACCCCGATTCTTTCTTCAGGGAAGGACTGCATCCTCTTTTTACCATAAACTGTATCTGCATTCCTGTCTGCTGGCATGCCTGTGTGTTGTGGGTCTGGATTAAATGTATAAATACTGTATACACGTGTGTGTGTGTGTGTGTGTGTGTGTGCCCCTCTCCCCCGTCCAGGTAAGGTGTACGTCCACTGCAGGGAGGGCTACAGTCGATCTCCATCGCTGGTGATCGCCTACCTGATGCTAAAGCATCACATGGACGTGCACAGTGCGCTGGCCACGGTGCGGCAGAACAGAGAGATCGGACCAAATGATGGCTTCCTGCGCCAGCTCTGCTGCCTCAACCAGAGCTTGTCAGCCGAGGGAAAATTGCCGTGGAACAAATGAGATTGAGAGAGAGAGAGGGAGAGAGAAGGAGAGAGAAGGAGAGAGAGAGATAAATGAGTTTGTACAAAATAAGGGAAAACTCTGCTTAAGGACATGTCACTTCCTGCATGTCACCTCTGACATTTTAACGAGTGCGGTTCATTAGGAGAGGTTGGAGAACAAACTGTGGAGTGGGTTGGGGGGGGGGGGGGAGTTAGTGGAAGCCAGGCCAGGGGAACATAACAGGAAAGGAGAAACTTGTGAAAGTTGTACAGATCTTTTGTCTCAGGGTCAGTCTGAACAGCAGAGAACAGGCCAAACTCCTGTTCTTTGTGGGGACCCTGCCAAACACATACTGTTCCGCAGAGTGTTGCGTTACTGTCAGAGGCGTATCTACAACAAGGCGAGGGAAGGCGTCCGCCTGTCCAAATCCATTTCTGGCCTGGCCAAAATCCATACAATGAGAAAAGAGAGAGGACAAAAACAAGACCTGAAAACTATTAATGGACAGCTGATTGGCCGTTGCGGTAGAGCCCTCAATCACCCATTGGAATGTAAATGCAAGTCTTTCAGCCTTTGTATCCCACTCGTCGGGCAGGTATATCTCTTTGAACACTGGTTACTGTTCTTTGTGTTTGTGAGAACAGGCATTTTTAAACAATGCAGTGCATGGAAATGCTATATACTGTACTCTTGTCTATCCATAATCAAACTGTGATCGTCTGGAGCTATTATGTAACACTATGCTATAAGCAGGTGGAAATTGTGACGTGTTAAAACTGTTAACGGAATCCTGGCAGATCTACAAGCTCACGATGTGTCGCAGCGATGTGTCGCTGTGTGTGTGTGTATGTCCGTCCGTCCGTCTGTTACCAGCTAATCTCTGGCACCGTTAACCCGGTCGATGCCAAATTTTGCACACACACTCCCTGGATGCCAACGATGAACTTCTGCCCCAAATTCTCCAGAACGGCCTGTTATAGCGCCACAAGGAAGCCGACTTTTGAAAAACCTTTTTTTTATATCACTCCTCCAGATTCTGTCCAAAAGTCACGCAAATCGTTACACACCATCTCTATAGTAAATTAGTCATGTGTTCAAGACAGATCTGTCCGATATTTCATTATATTCCATCCTAATTGGCTAACATTGGCTTTCAAAGTTTGCTGGATTGGCCTGTTTTGAACAAAAAGCCTCATGAACAGACTTTCCTACTAGGCTGAGGAGTATATCCCACCCTTTTCACATTGGCCTGTTATAGCGCCAGCAACAGGTGGATTTTTGCAAAACACATTTTTGGAACAAAATGGCACCCTTTTCACATTGGCCTATTATAGCGCTACCAGGAGGCCACAACCTGACCTGCCCTGGTGGAGACCTGTGCCCTGAGGGGCACTTTATCTAGTTGTTGTCTCCACCAGGCCGAAGGCATGGGGGGAGAGTATGTTTTGCACTCCGTCCGTCCGTCCGTGTGTCCGTCCGTGTGTGTGTCCGTGAGCAGCTAATCTCGGCCACCGTTAACCCGGTCGATGCCAAATTTTGCACACACACTCCCTGGATGCCAACGATGAACCTCTGCCCCAAACTTTCCAGAACGGCCTGTTATAGCGCCACCAGGAGGCCGCTTTGTGCAAAACACGTTTTTGCACAGTACACCTACAGATTTTGTCCAAACATCGCGCAAATTGGTACACAGTCTCTCTAGAGCCATTCAACGAAACCGGTCTTTCAGATTTCTCAGACTCCATCCTGATTGGTTAAGATTGGCTTCCAAAGTTCACAGGAGTGCTCAGTTTCAAACAAAATGCTGCAAATCATGAACACATCGCGTGATTTCCGTGAAATTGTGCACGCACATTCCCACTAGGCCGAGGACGAAATGCCACATGAACAATTTCAACTCAGCCTCAAGGTGGCGCTATAACTGGCCGAAAAGTGTTTTTACCTCTAACTGCACGGATCTGTGGATAATTTACTTTTGTTGCCCTTTTATCCAACCACCAGATGAAGGCAAGCTGCAATGTCCTACATTCCTATCCTGGTGGAGACCTGTGCCCAGAAGGGCACTTTTTCTAGTTACCACTCTTTTCATATGTTCAATAATAAACTGAAAAAGTATGCTTGTTTTCTTTTAATATATATATATATATATACTGTATATATTTATATTATCAGCATATATGTATTTATTTTCAAGCTTTCTTACATTTAACAGACATCACTTTTAAAATGATGTTCATTATGGGTGATATGATTCTCTTAGTTGTATTATATAAATCTACAATATTGTTAAAATTGAGTGATAATGCATAATTCATGTAGGACAGTAGGGGTGGCAGTGTCATAAGCTAACCCATGCTAGGATCATTTAGCTGGTGATGTGCAATAAGTAACCATTTAAAAGTTGTTAGTAATAAGTATTCCTACAGGGGACTGTAGTATAGCCTACTAGCTGTCTTCAAAGACTACGATAGTTTTAACCCATTCAGGATCGGAACCTCTTTGGGTGTTTTAAGTATCATGTTATACTTTAGCTATTGAAATATAGCAGATCTACAAGCTCATAGCGTGGCACTGAGTGCCTCACTACAAGCTTGTAGATCTGCTATTTTTGACATTTAAAAAAAGAAGCAAATCTATTAATATATGCTTTCACAGCGAACGTTTTAAACTCAAATCTTTGCGTCTGAGAGTTCCCTGAAACAACATTTTCAGATGGGGTTGGTGTCCGATTACATAGAATTTCTGGAGTCCTGGACATTAAATAGTTTGAGAATCACTGACATAGAAACTTAGGGTTTTCACAAAACTGTCAGAATTTGGAAGTATTTCTTTTTTATCGGCCTCAGATCTAAATTTCAACCTGACTACACATGCTACTGACTACACTGTACAGCGACGATTGACGCAGATCGTTAAACAAATAGATGAATGCCCAAAAGGTCACAGTTATGGTGACTTCTTGGCAAAGCTCTGCCAGCCTGGCAGCGTGTTGCGGGTTCGAATCCCGATCCTGACGACCTCTGCTGCGTGTCACTCCCTATCTTTCTCCTCATTTCCTGTCAGACTACTTTCATATCATGTAGGCATAAAAGCCCCTTAAAAAAAAGGAGCGTAAAGTTACCCCACCATTTCCTTGTATCCTTCATCACAGTTCCATGAATTCTGTTACGATAGCACTTAACAAGCAACAAAATGAGTAATTTTATATATCACTACTCTAGGAGTTCTTCTTGATTATACTTGTTTATGCTTCCAAGTTGACTGTACTTGTAGGGACATACACACAGATGGATTTGCACCACTGTGCCCCTCTTTCTCTTTCATTATGAACAGCTGATGGTGTGGTGTCTGGTGGGGTGTCTGGGAGAGTGTGAGCATTGAGCAAGCCATCTGTCTATAATGTATAGTATTATGGCAAGCCGTTTGCCATATAGTAAAGTATCTGTATACTTGTAGTCTGTTTTTATGGGACCTCCTCAGAAATGAGATGCTGCATCTCAAGGGGCTATATCTGAAATCTGAAATCTTTCAGCTACTATAATAGCTTTCCAACTTTGTCCAGCAATATTTCCTCTCAGGGATATAAACCTAGGCCTGCTTCTGTGACCTTAATAAAACTGCTTTATTGTGTATAGCCAGCAGGGGGAGACAGGGACCAGAACTCAGTTTAACTGAATACATTTCATTAAATTGGGTAAACTTGCTCTTAGATCTGCTTTCACCTGAATACAGCCTTGTGTGTGTGTGTGTGTGTGTGTGTGTGTGTGTGTGTGTGTGTGTATCGTCATTTGTGAACAGGTATGGTAGTCTGTAGCAATTTGTATATCGAAACTCTCATTCTAAATTATATTTGGAATTGTGAACTGAGTGAATTAGACTCCATGTGGTGTAACCCAGTTTAGACAGACGTAAGAAGATCAGGTGTGCGCCACGAAGACTTGAGGATAAGGTGTTATATAGCTCTATATACTGTAAATCCACCTTTAATCTGTTTTGGTGTGTGTGTGTGTGTGTGTGTGTGTGTGTGTGTGTGTGTGTGTGTGTGTGTGTGTGTGTGTGTGTGTGTGTGTGTGTGTGTGGTTGGGGTTCTATTTCGGTGTCAGCCTGGATGCTGGACCAAGTCCAAAACCGAGGTGGTTAACACGTTTTAAATCATTCAGATCCACTGTCAGTCCCCAGCATGCCATGCAGTGTTTGGACCACCAACAATCCATAGGAGGGAGAGTTCAGTGCGTGTGCTCTTTATCTTTAAAATCCATAGGAGGGAGAGTTCAGTGCGTGTGCTCTTTATCTTTAAAATCCATAGGAGGGAGAGTTCAGTGCGTGTGCTCTTTATCTTTAAAATCCATAGGAGGGAGAGTTCAGTGCGTGTGCTCTTTATCTTTATCCATAGGAGGGAGAGTTCAGTGCGTGTGCTCTTTATCTTTATCCATAGGAGGGAGAGTTCAGTGCGTGTGCTCTTTATCTTTATCCATAGGAGGGAGAGTTCAGTGCGTGTGCTCTTTATCTTTATCCATAGGAGGGAGAGTTCAGTGCGTGTGCTCTTTATCTTTATCCATAGGAGGGAGAGTTCAGTGCGTGTGCTCTTTATCTTTATCCATAGGAGGGAGAGTTCAGTGCGTGTGCTCTTTATCTTTATCCATAGGAGGGAGAGTTCAGTGCGTGTGCTCTTTATCTTTATCCATAGGAGGGAGAGTTCAGTGCGTGTGCTCTTTATCTTTACAATCCATAGGAGGGAGAGTTCAGTGCGTGTGCTCTTTATCTTTAAAATGTCAAGTCAATCAGCCTTATTACAAGAACTTCTTCTTCTAAGACCCATCAACAGTCTCAGAAGGGTAACAAATCCACCAACGAATTATTTAAGTGAACCACTCATGATGACCTCCCATATCCCACTGACAAGCAAGCAAAACAGCCAGCCAATAATCACAGGCTGACCACCACACATATTCTGTAAACACTAAACACCATAGAGCTAGAAGTGGAAAGTCATTATTTTCAATCTGTAGAGCCTTCCTATGTCATTTGAACCAGCAAGTTCCTAACAATTATCACTCCGCCCTCCTTTGAATGGAAACCATACCTCATGCCACCACACAGGGACATACAGTAAGTCCATCCAGAAGGTTTTGTCAGCTGTGCGACGCCAAGACATGCCTATCTCTCTCCCCGCTGTCATTCACAAAATATTCTACAATTACAGACCGTGCCCGCTGCCAGCTTCTAGAAGTGATTTTGAGTCTGATGACAGAAGTGAACCGTTTTTTAAATGAAGGCATTATTGTTCTAAATAGCATGACTCATTCAGCCTGTCATCATAGGACTTGAATGTCATATCGAGTGTGCAAAATGAGTGCATGGTTGAATCAATGTGCAACACTTGGCATAGATAGCATGTCTCCACATGCCACAATGTTCAAGAATCCATATAACACTGTTGATCTATTCCGCAAATAATACGTTCTTTGTACATATCAAGATTGATGAATGTGTGCAATGTAATATTTGGGAGAGTATTTGCTTGGGAAGGAGGAGGATATACTGTAAAATTATGGCATAGGAAGAAAGGAAGGGTGTGCTTGTGTAAATACAGCAGGGGTGGTGGTGATTATGTGGGACAGGGAACACTCAAAGACTTATTAGATTAAAAAAAGTAGTAAACTCTTTTTGCAAAAAAACAAACAAACAGGAACAGAAGAATAGTTTTGCCTGTGTAAACAAGTAGGGGGTACACATTCCTGATCCAGTACCCCAGTGGGCCTTCGGTGGATACGTCAGCTGCAGCTCCACTGAAGGATTTGCAGTTTAGTAGCACTTGCCTCAGTGGCATCAAGACAATGTCAATGATTTCCGAAAGACAAATAATTAGTACTGAAAGTTTTTAATTGATATCCTCTTTTTAATTTAACTTATTTTGTCCTGTATTTGATTAACTATTTCTAACATTACCAATGTCTACTATTAGTGCTCCCAGTTCTGGTTGGGAAGATGTGGAGGGCTGTTCTTAAGTGTGTGTTTGTTTGTGTTTGTGTGTGTCGGCTGTCGGGTGCATGCCGTTTGACTGCTGCTTATACCCATACCCGACATGCCATTTTGGAAAGAATTTGGGCCCCTTCCCCACTTTCTTCACAGGTGTTACCGATGATACTAATGAAGGCTCGTTTCCATTCGGGTCAAACAGAGTCAGGGTGCTGCTGTTGCGCTTGTTGGCTCACTGGAAACACTCTGCTACACTCAAGCGGGTTGAGTGGGTTCCAAATGGCCCCGTACAGGTGTGTAACTCTGAAAGTGCACAAATGGAACTGGTTTCCATTTGTACACTCTCAGAGTTATGGGGGTCTTTGAAATGAAAAATCACTGTACAGTAATTGGAACAGCGCCTTAATTAGTATCATTGGTAACACCTGTGAAGGAAGTATAGGGAAGGGGCCCGGAAGTAGGAAGAGTTATTCTGTAATAGAGCCCATTGTTGGAAGAAAGGGTCATGACCATTGAGCTCTCAGATCTTTCAAACTTGTTCAGGATTGGCTGCCAAGTTCTTACAAACACAATGATAACTGAACAACGACCACACACACCACACCACACCACACCACACCACACCACACCACACCACACCACACCACACCACACCACACCACACCACACCACACCACACCACACCACACCACACCACACACACACACACACACACACACACACACACACACACACACACACACACACACACACACACACACACACACACACACACACACACCTACTACGACAGCCTACAGACCAACCATCCTCTCCCCTCTGCCTTCCACCCCTGTCCTCTCTCTTGTGTGGGTTCATCATGTCCCATCAGTGCACGCTGTATGGATGCACGCTCCAGTAAGGCCTGCCACTAACTCAACATTCTGGGGGGGGGGGGGGGGGTGGCTTTTGTGTCTCCCATTTCGTGGGTTTCCATGGACTGTTATTTCGGCCCCCCAGCTGCCGATCTAGAGTGTGATTGCGAACCAGGCCTATCCATGGAGCACGATTGTGGATTATTGGATATGTTGGTTATACCACATATTACCGTAGCATTCTTATACTATACCATATACTGCATATTGTTATTGCTCCTACTTGTCTCTCTCTCTCAAAATATGTGGCTGATGTTGACAATGGGGTCCATTGTCAAGTGTCAACAACACCCATGAACAATAGCAAGCCAACAGTGGCATGGTCCTTTAATTATCTTCATATCTCTCTCTCTCTCTCTCTCTCTCTCTCTCTCTCTCTCTCTAATTGCCTGCTCATTGACCCTCATCAGCCTCTCTTTCATCTGTCCTTGTCTTTGTGTGTCCTGGCGTGACAAAGAGAGTTGAGTCGAGGACATGTCTCCGTCTCTGAGGAGAGCGGAGGGTAAAGCTGTTACGTAACTCTGGTCTGCATGAATGAACCCTGGGTAGGGGGGGGAGGAGGTTCAGCCATGTGTGGCTTAAGTGTTTGCATTTTGTGAGAGCGTATAGGAGAGAGAGAGCGAGTGTGTGCGTGCGTGTGTGAGAGTGTGTGTGTGTATGGCTGATTATTTGCACATGTGCAAATGTGTCAGTGACGATGTGTGCAGGAAATGTGAGAGTGTACGTTCAGGCGTCTATATGTTTTGAGTCATATGTGTGTTCGTGGAGAGCTGGTGTTGTGTTTGTCTGCGTTAATAAAGTGTGAACAGACTGAGAACATTTTGTTTTGGAGGCATGTGGAACAAAGTACAGCCATGCCTTGTATAGCTTTAAAAAGCCTACTATAAAAATATTTGTAATAATAAAAACATTATGTAATAATGTTTTTATATCCAAAAGATACTATACCACAAGTATATACGGTACCAAAATACATGCATGTTAGGTACATTAAACTCCTGCCAATGCCCTTGACCAAGGTAGCATTACAAATGGACTTCACTGTCGCTGCTCACTAGCTGTTCCTTTAGGACAGGCGTGCCCAAAATGTAGATGATTTGTGATCTACCAGTAGATCACAAAGGCTGTGGAGGTAGACCACATGACATGGAGGTAGACCACATGACATGGAGGTAGACCACATGACATGGAGGTAGACCACATGACATGTCCGTAAAGGCCTTTGCCACTTGCATTAAAAAGTGACTTGATTGATTAACATCAAAGAGGGCCTGTCAATTCAAACCCAAGTCAAACCCACAATGCAATATGACTCATGACTCTGATGAAGACTCTGATCGAAACGTTAGTCTTTTTGTATACTCAGCACCTAAATAAAAGGCTCTAAATGTCCGTGCTGCTCCAGTCTCTTCTCCTTATGCCACAATGCAATACTTTGTTTTGTGTTGCGCACAAATGTCAGTAGCATTACAAAGTTTTATAGGGGGGGAAAAAAGCACTAGCAATTCCATTTGCCCCCTCTATTTCCCATTCCAAGTGTGTTTGTCTTATATGCAACGCCAACGACACTGCTATTCAAAAGCCCCCTCAGGTACACTTTGCATATTCTTTGTGGGTAGATCTTGTTGAGCTGGTCATTTTTAAAGTAGCTCTCAAGTCAAAAAGGTGTGGGCAGTGCTTTCTCAAATCCAGAGGACAAGAAATAAATACAATTCAATTAAATCAAATCAAACTAAATCAATGACTGGCATTATCTATAAATGCACCACTGACTGTACGTCTGTACGCGTGTAGGGCCTACATCTGTAATGCACGTAACTCGAAAACATCTGTAATGCACGCAACTCGAAAACCGTTCGCCCCAACGACTTCAAATTCGGAACATGTTCCACACCCCCACAGGGGCTGCAGTGGCGAGTCCGTCGGACCCACGGTTGTCCAGAACCGCCACAAAAGGCCTCTGCCCGGGCTCTGGACAGGGCCCCTGCCAAGGCTCCATATATGGAGCTGGCCTGTTCATCACAACACTCCATATTTGGGCATACCTGGCACAGAACTCCATATATAGGAATAAAGGGACACAGAGAGACACGGAAATCTCCATATATGGGCATAAAAGGGACACAGACAGATGGGTGGAACAAGTACTCCGACAGCATCTCCAACTTATATCATATCGTTACCGACTTGGTGCTCTACAGCCGGGCACCGGTCTAATTTACGTAACCTTGAAACTTGTAGTAGGGAGACCAATGTAATTCCTTTCACCGTCTCATGTCATCAGCCCCCAACAAGCAACTAGTGAAGCCAATACTTCAGAGAAATACAATGGGGCCCTATTGGTGTAAACGTGTGAAGAGAAGGACACAAACTATAAATGAAGCCAAAAAACGAGATAATATGAATATATAACTAGAAAGTGTGGTAGGCCCCTCCCACTAATATTGTCAGACAATTACAATGTCACGTTTTGTTATGGACAAAAGGGCCATTCAAATTACATTTTGGAGAGGTGTATTTAATACCTTTTCATACAAGGTTATTGATCTTAAGCCACTGATTGCATTGTATGGTGTAGTCCTACAGGAGTCACCAATAACATTGTATGGTGTAGTCCTACAGGAGTCACCAATAACATTGTATGGTGTAGTCCTACAGTCACCAATAACATTGTATGGTGTAGTCCTACAGTCACCAATAACATTGTATGGTGTAGTCCTACAGGAGTCACCAATAACATTGTATGGTGTAGTCCTACAGTCACCAATAACATTGTATGGTGTAGTCCTACAGGAGTCACCAATAACATTGTATGGTGTAGTCCTACAGTCACCAATAACATTGTATGGTGTAGTCCTACAGGAGTCACCAATAACATTGTATGGTGTAGTCCTACAGGAGTCACCAATAACATTGTATGGTGTAGTCCTACAGGAGTCACCAATAACATTGTATGGTGTAGTCCTACAGGAGTCACCAATAACATTGTATGGTGTAGTCCTACAGGAGTCACCAATAACATTGTATGGTGTAGTCCTACAGTCACCAATAACATTGTATGGTGTAGTCCTACAGGAGTCACCAATAACATTGTATGGTGTAGTCCTACAGGAGTCACCAATAACAACTCCAAGCCGATGCATTTACTACATAATGTAGACCTTTATTAATCCCACGGGGTAAATTCTGTGCCATTCACGAGATATCTCGTGTTTAGAGCTTTACCACAGTGTGCCAAACACGAGAAACACTTCAGCAGCAGTGTTGATTTCGTCGACTAATACTATATGACGAAAATGTCCGTCGACTACCTTTTTTCACTGACAACTAAAAGGAAACTAAATAAAAACTAAGCTGTGATGACATAAACTAAGACTGAATATATATTGACAACTTTGTACACAAATAAAGACTAGACTAAAATGTTAGGGACTAGTGGACAAGAGGTCCAGTATAAGGAAAAGACAAGTCATTTTAGACTTGGTTGCATGCTGAAAATAGCAGATCTACAAGCTCACAATGCGTCGCTGTGACCTTGTAGATCGGCTATTTTCAGTGTAAAATCATTTTAAGTGTAAAATCAGCCGCCAAAATACATTTGTCGACTAAAACATAGTCAAGAGACTATGACTAAAACTAAAATCTAAATTTGCTGTAAAAAATCAACACTGTTCAGCAGTGGTCTGAGGCGGTAAAGGAGGAATTGAGTGAAGCTAGTGTCCACTAGACCAAACATTTAGACTCTCGTAGAGGTTTCTTTTCGATTCTGACAAACCTCTACGAGAGTCTAAATGTTTGGGCTATTAAGTGTCCACAGTGAGAACATCCATGGACTCTCTGTTCCACACAGACTACATCAAGTTCTGTGAGGGGTGCGTTGTACCCTCATATATACTCTAAGGTTGTACCAACCGAAAAGGTACGCTGGGGGAAGACTGGAGAGTAAAGTAAGAGTCATAAAGACAACTGGTCATGCATTTTCAGTTACATCTCAGAGTTTGGACAGAAATAATATGTTTTTCGTGTGAAATCTCAATTGAGGATCAAGACAAATCTATTGTAATGTAAATGTGAAAAAAAAAAAGACAGATTTCAAATTAATGTTCTAGTAAAAATGATGTTTGTTTCCAGTTTTCACCCAACTCCAGGGTGCTCCTGGTGCGCCTGGCAGCAGGCAGCAGCATTCCTGCACCTTTTCAATCTCTTGAAGAAGGTTACGGTGCCCCAGCTCTGGAATGTCAT
This sequence comes from Protomyctophum parallelum, assembly GCF_964188405.1. NCBI lineage: Eukaryota > Metazoa > Chordata > Actinopteri > Myctophiformes > Myctophidae > Protomyctophum > Protomyctophum parallelum. The sequence goes on along the minus strand of NC_139708.1, from coordinate 29,459,788 downwards.
GGACATTAAATGGACCATTATGGACAATTCCTGCATTGTCCCAGTGCTTAAGAAGGGACAACCCAGCGTTCTCCATGACCTATAGTGACAAGTTTGCTCTGATGTCACATAAAGATCATGGAGAGGCTGCAGCGCCTCAAGCCCCTGGCGTGTGACTTCCTTCCTTGTCCGCTTGCAGTTTGCATAGCAGGCAAACATTAACGTGGACGCCATCAGAGGCCATGCCACACCGAGTCATGTTCAACTTCTACATCCAACACCATCCAGTCTGACACACGGAAAATACATCAGCCACAGGCACACTTGTCGAAGCAGGTCGACGTCCCTTTGGCAGGTTTTCTCTTTATTTTAAATGTGTGTGCAGTATACGTACAGGCTTTGAGACATTAAAGGCTTTTTAAACTTTGTCTCTGCTGCTCGGTGGGAGTGTTCTTGGAGTTCACCCATCGGGCATCCTTTCATCTAGCTGAAAGGTTCTCTTCTAAGGCTTCTGATTTGATGAATGCACGTTTGTGCCACAACTGAGTCAACAACTACTACCGTGGCTGTACCGTGGCTTACCTGAGATCAGATTCTAAAAATGTCTTCTACTGTACATCCTGACAGTTTTCTGAAAAAGCTATGTGTCTGTCAGTCGTTCTTCGATTTTTCAAAAATAGCAGATCTACAAGCTCATAGCGCGCCACTCGGTGGCGCGCTATGAGCTTGTAGATCTGCTATTTTTCAATAGCTAAAGCATAACACAACGCCAACAACAAAAGGGGTTCCCGCCCAAAATGGCTTAACAGCTAGCACATTGTAACACAAACGTAGAATTTGAAAATACATGGTACATTGTGATGGTGCAGCACCTTACCTGCTTCATATGACTTCCCCAACACTTGGCCTGTGTCTTGGTTTGCAACACTGTTGTTCCCCTTGACAACAAGTAACAACCAGTTGTGTATACATGTCTTTGCATAACAAATTCCTTAATAATATTAATGACATATGTCATGACAGCTAGGGGATAATCCTTAGGCACTTTGCCCCCCCGGGCCTCGCTGCATTTGTAGGATAAGCTTGTTTATGTCCATTTTCCAGTGTCTTTAGTCAAGCAATGAGAAGCAAATTTACATCCTGTATTGTGAATGTGATACAAGCTTGACAGAATATGTGTTTAACTGTCTTGATGCGGTTCCATGTTGTCCAGTAAAGTCATAAAATCCAACCACAATGAGATGGACATTGAAGTGTGTAACACATTCATGTTGAGATGTGTGTCTGTGCCTCCCTGTGACTCTGTCTCAGGTGAAACTCCTCAGTCGTTAGAGTTCTGCAGGTGAATCTCATGATGTCAAACGGGTAGCTGGCACATCCTGCATTTGCTCAATCACCATTTAACCTTGTGAAATGCACATCGGTAATCAACTGGATGGGATATTATAGATACTCACCTGTGACTGTATGTCGCAGATTACTATGAAAAAACTGCAAAACATGTCAGTCTGTCCGTCTGTCCGTCATGCCTCGTGACATGCTTCATATATGGCCGTCTCCATATATGTATACACTGACTATACAAACCCTGGATACTCATACATGGAGAAGACTGGATCATCACCTAGATCTGCATATATGGAGCCGGCCAGCAACTCTACATTTGACCTCAAACCCTTAGATCTCCCCATTCAAACTCTAGACGGGCCTGCCCCAAAGTTATTAGTGCAGCCGCGCCCGGCAGCCGGCCAAAACTAGAGTTCTCAATAGGCCCGAAAATGAAGGCCCGGCCCTGCCTAGCTGGGCCCTAACTGGGCTGGCCCGAGGCCCCGCCTGGCCTTACTAATTAACACACATTTTACGCCCTACCCGGCCCGAAATTATCAATTAAAAAAATGTCCATATGTTATTTTATGTATATTCATTCCTTCCTATTCATTCCTAGACTACTATGACTTCTACTGCCCTGCATAGGCCTATTGGTGTGAAAATAAGCACATCAGACATCACCATGCCAGGAGTCATATCTTCACATATGTTTCATTACAAACCGATGAAACATATATATCAGTATATTCAGAAATGTAATACAAATCCTCACGTTAAAAACACTAGGGTTCACTAATAACACTATAGCATAGATATTCAAATTCATTTGTTATTATGACATCACTTGCATTTACTGTGACACCGTGATTATCTCTCCTGGAATGTCATTTCTAGCGTGAGATAGGAGAATAATTGCTGAATGTTGGCATTATAGCTACAGTACTACAGTAGCATGCTATTTACTTGCGCAAGCAGAGCGCGCAAGTAATGTGGTCGGCCTGGTCCATTTGTCGTGACAGCAAAAAAAACGTTCCGCCATTTCAGGACCCCCCCAGAAAAACATCAAATCTGTGCCCGTATTGCTGGACCAATGATGACGAAATGACCATATCTCTTACGTCATCATTTAGAGCTGGTCATACACGTATTTCTTACGTCATCATTTAGAGCTAGTCATACACTCTAATAGCTCATAGCTCTAAATGATAACGTAAGAAATATGGTCATTTCGTCATCATTGGTCCAGCAATACGGGCACAGATTTGATGTTTTTCTGGGGGGGTCCTGAAATGGCGGAACGGTTTTTTTGCTGTCACGGTTTTTGGACCAGGCCGATCACAGAATACCGCTAATCAACTTACAACTACACACTTTATACAGTATAGAGTATAGAGTATATAGATATATACTGTGTATGACTAGCTCTAAATGATGACGTAAGAAATACGTGTATGACCAGCTCTAAATGATGACGTAAGAGATATGGTCATTTCGTCATCATTGGTCCAGCAATACGGGCACAGATTTGATGTTTTTCTGGGGGGGTCCTGGAATGGCGGAACGGTTTTTTTGCTGTCACGGTTTTTGGACCAGGCCGATCACAGAATACCGCTAATCAACTTACAACTACACACTTTATACAGTATAGAGTATAGAGTATATAGATATACGTATATAGTATATGCGTATATACGTATATAGATATTGTATAACTGCTCTCAGTAATGACGTATGTAATACAACATTATGATTCTGGAATGTATAAAAGTCACAACGTGTCAAAAATGTTACCATAATTAATAATATTAGTGTGGTTTGCAAAATTAAATATATATCTAAGTATATAATTATATATGCAAAAACTAAGTTATAATATCGCAAGAAGCTCAGTCATTTAACACTCTCTGAGAAAGACGCAGACAGACTTGGCTATATCAACAATCCAGATCATTTGACACATCCACGGGGGAAGGCTAGAAAAGGTAGCTGGGGTGACTCTCAGCCAAAGACTCTCAGCTGCACAGTGAAAGAAGGAAGATATTGAAACCAGGACTCAGTTAGCTGGGGTGACTCTCAGCCAAAGACTCTCAGCTGCACAGTGAAAGAAGGAAGATATTGAAACCAGGACTCTCCGAGGAACTCTCAGCCAAAGACTCTCAGCTGCACAGTGAAAGAAGGAAGATATTGAAACCAGGACTCAGTTAGCTGGGGTGACTCTCAGCCAAAGACTCTCAGCTGCACAGTGAAAGAAGGAAGATATTGAAACCAGGACTCAGTTAGCTGGGGTGACTCTCAGCCAAAGACTCTCAGCTGCACAGTGAAAGAAGGAAGATATTGAAACCAGGACTCTCCGAGGAACTCTCAGCCAAAGACTCTCAGCTGCACAGTGAAAGAAGGAAGATATTGAAACCAGGACTCAGTTAGCTGGGGTGACTCTCAGCCAAAGACTCTCAGCTGCACAGTGAAAGAAGGAAGATATTGAAACCAGGACTCTCCGAGGAAGACGCAGACAGACTCGGGCATATCAACACTACAGATCATTTGACAATTTCACACGGAAGCCTGTTGTAAACACAGATCTAGATCAATAGGACACCTCCACAACGAAACATACAGAAAAACAATGGAACTATCTACAGATATACCTTCAAATAAAAGGATGAAGAAGGACCCCGTAATTAAAATCTCAGCATTAAGTTCATTATCATTTGGAAGTCGTGAAAGATGGAAAATCTGTGGAAAGGTAGTTACTAAAAGTGAACAACGTAAATTTACTAACGGAATATACTTCTTCTTTCGGATTACAGACAGTACAGAAACAATTAAGGTAACAGGATTTACTCAAGAATGTGAGAAATATTTTAATTTGATTGAAGTAAACCAATGTTATTTCATCACTGACGGACAATTTAAAGAAATAAATCCAAAATATTCTACGGACCGCGAAAAATTTGAAATTATACTGAAATCAAGGACAGAAATTATTGTATTTGATAGAGATGTGGAAATTTTGAAACCTAAGTTTAATTTCACCAGGATACCTGACATACAGTTGTTAGAAGACAAATGTGTCATAGACGTATTGGGGATTTGCATTAATTTCTCAGAAGTAAAGACTATTTCTACAAATAATGGACCACGTAGAAAAAGGGAATTACAGTTATTGGATTCATCAAATACAAAAATTATATATACAGCTTGGGAAGAAGACACAACCATGGATACCGGCTCTCTTTACCCTATTTTAATTTTACAGGGAACCATCATAACTAGCTATAATGACAAAAAGAATCTGACTAGTAATACAGGTACTATATTATATAGGGAGCTTGATATACCAGAAGTTCAAGAATTAAGATTATGGTTTGAAAAAGAAGGAAAAAAAGTAATATTAAATGAGGAACCAACAGAAAAGTTTTCTTTTAATATGAACAACGTAAATGACTTAGAGACGGAAATATTATATAGTTATTTGGGGAGGATTATTGAGTTTAAATTGGAAGATTCGCCAACGATTTTATGTCGAACTTGTGATGAATCGGTCATTCGAGTCGTGGATGAAGGTTACTTTTGTAATTCGTGTAATAAAACATCTGACAATTGTAAGTCAGGATTAAAGATCATATTTAAAACGCAAGATATAGCAGTGTGTGATCAATACCTTTTGATAAGTTGTCAACATGATATTATTTCTGAAATGTTGGGTGAGTCAGAAGATTATTTGATTGAATTAAATGATAGTAATAAAAATAAGTTTAATGAACATTTAGATGCATTAAAATCAGAAATCGTTATGTTTAAAATCTGCCTGAAAATAGTAACAAATAACATAAAAAAGAATGTAACTATCACAGCGACAAATGTAAAGAAAATTGATAAAAAACAATGCAAATTTATTGATTCTTTATGTAAATAAATACGAGTATAATATATTTTTTTTAATATTTTTTTTTCAGCTTGAATCCATGATATTTTTGGAACAACCTATTTTTTAAATGTTTTTTTTTCAACTGAAATACATGATATTTTTGGAAACCTAAACTCTATGAAGAAAAAGGTCCTTAAAATAAACAATCCTGAGTGGAGGTTCACTGCCAGGTTTCTCTCTTCAGTGACGGAGTGGCCAGGAATGCTGAGGCAGTGGTCGACCATGCGACCACTGAGGAGGTTCAGCTTCACGACGCAAACGGCCTCAAATCGCCAGCTGCCGCAGTGACAAGGGCCGAGACGGCAACTACCAGTAGACCATCGCCGGGAAGACATCCCACACGACGCCCAGGAGAAGCGATAACGCCCTGCTTGATGGAGAGCCGCTGCAGATCAATGAGACGAAACCGAACAAAGCCAGGCCGACTAGGCTAGGCCGGTTAGGTTTAGCCATTCTGGTAATCTTACTGACAACCGCAGCTGTTCACACTGTTGGACTGTTGGCTAGCTGGACACCCACACGACATTCAAACGCTTCATCCTTTAGGTCCTATGGTGTTTGCTCCATGTTCCCGCACCCTGCCTGCTCAAGGGCCGCGGGGAGTTGAAATAGGAACAGCCGGCCGGCAACAGTTCAACGAGGGCGCTGCACTCACCCGCCACCATCCAGGTCTCTGTCAGACAGAGGAGATCCAAGGCGCGGGAGCTGAAGAAATCCCTCAGGATAAATGTTGTATTTGTCAGCGATCTAGCATTCACCAGGCCAATCCTGGCCAATCCTGACAGGGGCTGGAGCCTTTGATCCGGAGGAGTTAGGATCGCGGCGCAGCGACCGCTGATTGCAGAGATTCACCCCGCGTCTCCAGAGCTGAGGAGCGCAGGAACGACAAGGCTGGAATAGCACATCCAGGCTAGCAACAGGAGCGAGGCAGGTCACGCTGGGGACCTGGCATCGTTGCAGCAGGGCGTAGGGAGACGATAATCCAGGTTTCACGTGAGACAAAGACGAGTAGCATACACGGGCTTTCAGCTTCACCAGCTTGCCACTCCATTTGCCACGGCGGCGGAGACGTTTCCTCCTCGGTGCCGGAGATTGGCGATCATACACCAACAGAGACTTAATCTGAACAGTGCCAAGGCTTAGACACAGCAGAAACACAAACCAAAACGAGAGCAGGAGACGAGCAGCCAAACACACTGGCGCCATCACTTCCGCCTACCTGTTAGGGCTCTCTAAGCCATAACGGCCCAAGCATCGTTGTGCAGTTCACATCCAGCATTGATGCACCACCACCACCGAGTCTGGAAGACAAGCTCGAAGAACAGGTCAACACTCTGGCAGAGTCTGCAAGAGCACCCCAGAACACCTCATGGTAAAGTCCGAAGAGTAACAACAGATGAGGATATCCAACAGTTACAATCAAGAGAAATAAATGCTAATGCTGATAATTACCCAGAAGATGCACTTCATGTGTTTGCAGAGAATAAATCTGTCGATGAACACAATAACTACAAACTTGAAAAATTGAATATTACTATTTATCATATAAAGGCAGAAGATAGTAGAAAAGATAAAGACACACGACTATTTGATCTGGATTGCACAAATAGGAAACTATCACAAACAGGAGGTTTACCAACTACACTCAGTATAGCAATTGGTGCACAAGTGATGTTGACTACTAATGTAATGGTATCTGATGGATTAGTCAACGGTATCAGAGGATTTGTTGAGTATATTGACTTTGGGAAAAACAACACGTATGTTACAGTAATACTCGTTAAATTCCAAGACAAATATGTTGGTCTTAATGCGAAGGCTAATAGTACCTATAAAACATATCCAGAAGCAGTTCCAATTTACAGACATGAAGCTATCATTTTCCATGGAGGCAGAAAAACAGGATCAACAAATAGATTTCAATTCCCGTTGACATTAGCTTGGGGATTAACTATTCATAAGGTCCAAGGTTTAACTATACAAGAGATTGTCGTATCTATGAAGGGCTCACATTTTAACCCGGGACAAGCCTATGTAGCATTCAGCAGAGTAAAAAGGATAAAAGATCTATATATACTTGACTTTAATCCTACGAAGATCAAAGTAGATAAGAATGTAGAGAGAGAAATGATACGATTACGACAATCACCTCTTGAAAATCCTAATATACGTAAAATAACTCAATTACCATTAAAACATTCATTAAATATTGGATTATTGAACGTCAGAGGTTATCTACCACATTTAGAAGATATAAACTCAGATTCCCAACTCGAAATGTTGGATCTAATAGCTTTTACTGAAACACACTTAAAGAAAAATAATAACATTACTTTTAAATTAAAAACAACGGACACGAATTACAATACAATGAGGAATGACAGAGAAAAAGATATAGGTGGGGGAGTTATGTTTGCTATAAAAGAAGATATTTCCATTGAAAGAATTCCAACTGAAAGCAGGATATTAGAGAAAGTAGAACATATATGTATACATGTAAAAGATAAAAATCTATATATCATTCTTATGTACAGATCACCTAAAACAGACCTTTCAAAATTAAACACATTTCTCGAATACATGATACAGTACATATCATCTCCGACTTCTGCAATTTTGATAATAGGAGATTTCAATGAAAACCATAATACTGAGATAGAAAGAAGTATAAAGACCTACATGTCAAAATTAGGCTTTAAACAATTAAATACAAATCCAACTACAGATTACGGAAATATTTTAGATCATGTATATTTTAACAAATGTGAAAGTATTATTATAGAAATTGAAGTTAGAGACACATATTACTCTGACCATGATTTAGTATTAATATCACTATAGTCTAACATGAAATAGATTTAAAATTAAAATTACATTTTTAATTCAGTTTATATACTTTTTTTTATAAGCGTTTTTTTATAAGCGTTTACATACATAAATTAGATAGGTAGTAAATAGTTACACCTAATAATTACACATTTCAAATGTTCCTTCACAGAGATATTGAGATTCCACCGTTTACAGAAAAAGTATACTGTATAACATATTTTAATTCAGTTTATATACCTTTTTTTTTCAACACATATAAATGATTTATTTGTCTCTGAAAAACAAAAAATGGATCCAGAATATATCTACAACAATAAAACAGTATTTCTTATATAGATAGAAACTAAAATCATACTTAATACTAAATGATTACATGTATAGTAGGTAGCAAATAATTACATCTAAACATTAATCATCTCAAACGTTCCTCCACAGAGATACTGAAATTTGGCAGTTTACAGCGGGCGAAAAGATTACATGCGCGCTCTGCTTGCGCACTAGTTGGCCATTTATGGCCTACTAGTGTGCAACAAGCAAGTATGCACTCGACAGAGTGCAGTTCTATTTTTAGACTGTGGCTGCATGGCGGGCCATTTTTGCCAGTGGAGTGGAAAAATCTGTAATGGATGTCCCATTCTGTCAGTCTGTGTCACTTTGGTAGTTTGTGTGGAAAGGGAGTCACACATACCCCCCACCACCACAATGCGTGCACACACACACACACACACACACACACACACACACACACACACACACACACACACACACACACACACACACACACACACACACACACACACACACACACACACACACACACACACACACACACGCGCGCACACACACATCTCAATGTGTTGAGAAAGGGAGGGGCTGCCTATACATAATCCACATTTAAGCATTGGTGGGAAGCAAAAACTGCCTTTATTACATCATTACCTTGCCAACAAACTCAATGCAAGTTGCTTTACTGAAGGGCCTTCAATAGGTCTATTCTATGTTATTGAAGAATTTCTTTACACTTCTAGCAGTTGATAGTATGTTGATAGTCAACAATAGTCAACTCTCTCACCGCTTAATTGCATGTGTAGCAGCCCCCACAAGTAACTAATTATCACATCATTAATAATAATTGATTTTATATGCAAGAAAATGCAATCTCTCTCTTGGCAGGATAATGGTCTTGTAGACAGCAACAACATTTTCTGGGAACTGTTCTTGAAAGCCAATGTAATTCTCATGGCAGTAATGATCTCTAAGTCATTGATAGTGTCCAAGTAATGAAGCCCATCTAGTACTTAAGCAGGCTAACACAGATTCATAGTTTGCAACATTGCATATAGCGCCATACCAAATCTACTTAGGTCAAATATAGCACTACCTTGGCAGAACCCGTCGGCTGACTGGTGTGACGGTGAAGTTCTGTCCAGTGATGGAACAGATGTCTTCTCCAGTCCTGACCCATAGGTCACTAATAGTCTAGTTCAGTGGTTCTCAAAGTAGGGTCCAGGGAACCTCAGTGTTCCTTGAGAAGGTCCAAAATGGATCCTTAAGTATGCCTTGCCGAGCCATGAGGCCCATAGGGCAGCCATCTCCTGTTTCTGTAGCGTGAGGCAGCTTGATGTAGTAGTACAGCCCCTGGACATGACACCAGACGCCAGTATGTCGCAGGGTCTTACCCCAATCCAACCTTTGTTGCCCATTGCTGAGGCATATTTGGGTTCCATTTTAGTCTCGGGTATGACCCGGCCGGGGATTGAACTCCGACCTCCCAGTCCCAGGGCGGACACTCTAACCACAAGGCCGCTGAGCTGGGAAGATGGAACCTTTCTGAGAGTTTGGTCCTTGAAATTAAAATGTTTGAGAACCACTGGTCTATTTTATTTGGTGGAGAGAAAACACACACACAAAGACACCAGAGGGAGCCAGGGAGGTGAGAGTCACTGCAAGTGGAGAGTGAGAGCTGATTGATGAGCATCATCAACTGGAAAATATATTTTGTGTGCAAAATCAAAGCCTGTTTATCTCATCAGAACATGATTGTTTCTGTGGGCAGGAAAGCATCTCTGCAAACATAGCACACTGAAGACTAATTTATACTTTGTGAAGAAGCACTTGACAATTGTCGCTGGACAAATTGTCATATTTTTCACCGAAAAAGAGCTTATTGCATATAAATTGAGTTGAAATTTAAGAAACACACAATAGCATTCACACTTCTGATGCACTGTTGGGTGGAGATTGAAAGAGTAGGACAGTCAAATGCAGTACTCAAGTAACGGTACTGATGAAAAGTCAAATTAAATTACCGGTACTCATGTAAAGATATACAAGTATCTATCTAGACATGCATCCATCCATCGTGACTCGTGATGAATGGACACGTCCTTAAAATAGCATACTATATGTCATCTTCATTTAGATGAATTGGTAACATTTATTTATTTTCCTCCTAGAGATTGTTATTTTAAGTATCACCTGTGTTATCTGTATTGTGTATTTTGTTTGTCAGTGTGGTACCATTGGAAATAAATAAACCCTATTTAGTACAACTCCATTTTTACAACCCCCCCCCCCCCCCCTCTCCACATGGCAGTGCATTATACCACAAAGACAGACAGAGTCGGAAAAATTGATATCAAATTATTTTATCATGTCGAAAATGAATGTCACATAGCCACATACACAAACAGCATAGACCCGAGATGCCATTCTCTGATTGTGCCATGAATAAAATTTCTCACGGAAAGAAAGAAAGAAAGAAACACTAACCATGCCCGTTACAAACTCATGACCAGCATTACCGACAAATTCATCAGGCTCTCTCAACTGTTAAGTGCTTGAATCCACATCTCATTCAGCTTTACATTCAACACTGTGCTGTGCCAAAACAAAAACAAAACAAAAAAACAAACAAACAAACAAACAAACATGGCCGCTGATCATCAAACAGAGAGAATTGTCCACTAGTACAGGAAGGTTGTGATGTTTCTATAGGCTAATACAGTTACAGGAGGGAGGGTTGGTTGTGTGGATTTTATACCGCATGATGTCACAGTACAGCAGGGAGAGGAAGCAGCAGGAGGGGACAGGACCACCAGCATGGGTGCAGGGGGCACTGGTGGAAAGGAACTGAGTACATTTACTTAAGTACTGTACTTGAGTACAGTTTTGAGGTATTCATACTTTTACTCCGCTACATCTCAGCTCCAAATACGGTACTTTTACTCGACTACCATTTATTTGACGGCTTTAGTGACGACACTTTGTAGATTTGGGATTTTTTATTACGAAACATACATTGCCCACTTCAGCCCTATATCCATTTTGGCCATTTGAAAATAGCCGATCTACAAGCTCACAATGCGTCGCGATGCAAACGCATTGTGAGCTTGTAGATCGGCTATTTAAGGTTTTGAAAACTTGAAATGGGACGTTCAGTATAAAGGAGGACTTTCTACTACATTTTGATACCAATACTTTTGTACTGTTAATCAAGTAAAATTTGAATTCCGTTACTTTTACTTGTAACGGAGTAGTTCTACATTGCAGTATTGATACTTTTACTTAAGTAAAACAATTGAGTACTTTTTCCACCACTGGTTGGGGGGTGGAGGCGGGAGGGGAGGGGGTGCGTCCAGAACTCAGGGTACAAGATCTGACTGGGGGTGCAATTCTAACAGGCGAGTTGAGCTGATTGCATTACCGTTATAGATTTTCATGCGTCTAAATGATCTAGCCGGGCATATCATAATCTTGACCCTTGCGCTCAACGGTCGTTTAATAACCATGGAAACCGCGGTGTAACCTAGGAGATCAGCTGTGTGTTAATCACTGAGTCACTGCAGTGACTTGCACGTGAAGCCAATAAGTGCGACTGTGTGAACGTCTTTACTGGAATGAAAGATTTTGTGTTTGCATTTTCTTTAGACAGCATTATGTTATGCTTTAGCTATTGAAAAATAGCAGATCTACAAGCTCATAGCGCACCACCGAGTGGCGTGCTACGAGCTTGTAGGTCTGCTATTTTTTGAAAACTGTCAGGATTTAGAAGACATTTTTTAGAATCTGATCTCAGGTCAGAATGGGTTAAAGAACCACCATTCTTCTGTGCATTAGAATCTGATCTCAGGTCAGAATGGGTTAAGCCCTAAGCCCAGTTGTGGATCTCCAGTTACAGCCCCTGTGCCCCCCCTGCGATGATGATGATGATGATGATGATGGTGGTGGTGCCGCTGTCCTCTGCTGTTGTTTTCCTGGGCAGAATGTGAAGGGAGAGAGTATGTCTGCTGTCCAACGATGGTGGACAGAGAGCATGGTGGGGTGTTTCATCATGCTGCTATTTCATGTTTAAACAGTACAAAATAGGTACACCGTGAAGCAGTTATTTTCAAAGGTTTTCCATTCCGACTCGAGGACCCACTATTCTCTCTTTTTCTCATGACCTAAATGCATTTTTTTATATAGGCGATTGCATAGTGTCAACAAAATTCAGCCATTTTCTTGTCAAGGTTAGCATCTCACTCCCTTATAGGTCTGCTTATCGGTGAGGCGTTTGAGTTGTATAAGAGGCTATCGCCATTGTCAGTTGCTTCTAAAAAAAAAGAAAAAACTGGAATTGGCCAGTCATAATGTCAAGAGTTTTAAGGTTTGCATTTTTTTTGAATACAACAAATTCTGGTCACATCTTAATCTCTCCCATGGCCAACCTTGGGTCCCCAGCCAGGTTTTTGAAAACCACAGCTATAGTGATTATCCATGCTTTTATGACTGATCACTCCTCTTCACTCTGGTACAAAGCAATACACTGAGGTATGAACAGTTGTTAAATCTCTTTTTTTTTTGGTTTCTATTTTGTGATTTTGTGTGTATATATATTTATATATTTTTGTAACTATTTTCTTTTTTTGTATGGTGAAGCGTTCTCATTTAACAAAGAAAAAGTCATATTTCTGTGTTAACTTTATATCATACGGCAGATTTATACAACGATAGATGACGTTGGTCCTAAGCACTGAAACCGGGGGCTCAGAATGTCTTTGAACCATCTGAAGATTAAGTGTTTTTAGGATGTCGGGCCAAAGGATATTTGACCCAGATCAGCATGTTAGGACCAACGTGCAGCTCAGAGCGATCACTAGAATCAAGCAGTAGCGTAGCGGAGGGCCGGGTTTTGAACAAATCACTTTCAATTCCAACCAGCTGAAGCAGGAGATTCAAGAAAATGTATACTTTCTTTCAAGTTCAGAAATGGGAAGAAACCCATTCATGCCAGAAAGTATTAAGACGATAACGGGAAATGTGGTCTTGGGATACTCCAAAAAACGGAGCAGATACCTTTTTAATTTGTTGAGTTTAGTTTTCGGTATAGCGCTCGGTAATGTTGCTTTAATTAGCAAATTTCGGAACTGGTTGGCTTGAAAGTCAAGTGCAGCCCCCTCTGACCCTTGTGAGGGTGATATTTGAAGAACAAGCTATAACTGCACCAATGATGGTCTGAAAGTGCAAAACAGAGCCGTATTCACACCGTAAAGCATTGACACAGATAAGACAGACATTCACTTACCCATAAAATCATACGCAAATTAAAAACAACAAACAAGAATAATCATCATAAAAAAAGACAGCTCAATATTTTTTTTTTCATTTTTTTTTATCCAAATTTGCGAACTTACAGTTCAGCTTTATATTCCCGCTTTCTCTCTCTCGCGCGCCGCCAATAACGGCGAGGACTTTGAGCCCTCACACTTTTCAAGAGTCTTTTTATGAATATATATTTATATATTTATAAAAACTTTATCGAGCACTCTCTGTGATGCAAAGCAGGGGGTCGTTTGCATCCTCCCCCTTGCTAAACCTCTCCTTTGCCCCCTGAACCAGACACACATTATCAAACCCCCATATTAAAGTCTGACTCATACTTGGGCTGCGTGTGGGGTCGTCGCGCGCCAAACCGGCGGTTCGATGAGCTCGCAACGCGTCGCGTCGTCAACTTGCGTCCGCCGTCTTCGGCGCGCGACACCCGCGTGCAACTAAGTATGAATCAAGCCTAGGCCTAAACCTAAGCCTAAACCTACACCTCTCCTTCCCCTCAAACCAGACACGCATCATCCAACCCCAGATTAAGCCGGACAGCAAACACTTGGTGCAACAACAAAAAGCATCAACATCAATATAAACATCATCAACAACAACAGCAACGGCAACGACAAAGAGGAAAAAATAAAAATATCTGGGACTTCACATCGTGTCATTAAATCGTACAATTTGTATTTTTTATTTTACATTCCTCGTGTGGACATTTTCCTGCAGGGATTGTCACCTTTCTCCACCACTTCTTAAGTGCTTGAATGAGCTGGGGTAGTAGGTGTTGGGGAAAGACGACCTGTGTGTGTGTGTGTGTGTACTGTATGTGTGTGTGTGCGTGTGTGTGTGGGGACGAGGAGGTATACTAAAGGGGGAAAAGGTTTGAAATAGTAGGAAGGGATATGTAGGGGATGAGAGGACTGGTAAGAAAGGAAGTTAATATACCAAACCATGAGATTGTCAAATATACAATCAGGTGGGTGGGAAAAATTCTGGACGGAACGAGGATTGGAGTACTATAAGAGAGATTGAGAGATATAAGAAAGAGAAAAAAGATGTTGATTTACAAATGTGTTCCCTGGATAAATAGTATTAGTAGTAGTATCAGTAATAGTAGTATAGTTGTTGTAGTAATGTGGCCTGGATAACTGTTGACTACACGTTGCATGAGAAGCTAGCTCGGTTTTCACGTCCTCAGAGTTGTTGCTATATATTTGGGCCGAAGCAGCGGCGAAAGGAAGTCTGCTTAGTTTTCACATTAAAAGATAGACGTACAGCCTGACCTCAATATTACGGGAGAGACCAGATGACAAATCCTTCCCTTAAAAAACGCAAAGAATCACAATTGCCTGTCACGATAGACTGCAGATACTCTGGATTTGCGAGGTCAAGCTCAACTTTTGGCCACCACGGATGGGAAATTGTGGCCAAGCAGTTCTTGGAACACTGCTGCTTAATTGACGTGTGTACACTTTGTTGGCTTGAAAGCTTTTTGAATACATTTCTGACCCACTGGCTCAGTATGTTGCCGTTTCTACATCGCAACTGCTCTAAAAGGAAATCCATACTTCATTGCCACATCTTACACTAGCCGACAGTTATTGTCTTTAACTAGGATGGCTTTCTTTACTGAGAATGGCCACTGAGACTGATCTGTTTCTCTGCTATGCTGGTGCGACTGATCATGGTTGAAGGCAGTGTGCTCTGTGGTGCTGGTGCGATTGGTTTTGTCTGAGATAGGAGATCGGAGAAAGGTGAGAGCCTCTCTCCTGTGATCATTTGGCTGTGTGAGAGAGGCTGCACTGCCAAGTCAAATCTGATTCTGTTTGTCCATGTGGCACCGAAGTCATCCTTTCACAGCGCTCTGAAAAAAAAAGAGCCGACGAGTGTCCCTCGATCGGCGCGTTCATTTTGTTCTTCTCGGAGACGGCGGTGAAAAGATCTTTTCCGTGTCACACAAAGAGTTATAGTGACATATGAAAATATAAACGGATGGACTCTGTAAACCATGAACGAAGACGTCGACGATCACCACACAGCGACCAAAGATCGATACATATATTCAATATCTATGTATATATATTTCTCAGTAGTACTCGTGTTTTCATTTTCTTTAGCTTCTTTAGCTTATTTTCTTAAACTTAAGAGGACTCAGAGACTACCACCATAGCTTATGTAAAACCATGAACTAACGCAAAGAAGAAGAATGTGATACCATCGTTATAAGTTTGAGAGAGCACTATTTCACAAAAAACGATGGGTGGGCTAAAAAAAAACAAGTGAAGTTGAAGTGGAGTGGACTCTTCACTACATCCTCCTGGTCACACAGATCAAACAAAACCCCAAAAATAAATAAATCAGATTTGACCTGGGCAGTGCAAATATAGATTTGCCACTAAACATGGCACTAATGCCACATAATATATTCTGTAACATGTCTATATTCATATACATTTATATTTACGTAGATATAGTTCTATATGTGTATATATTATCAACCTCCGCGAGGCACATTTATGTTGCGTAATTACTAAGCCAATATGTCCCTGTCAGAGCCATAACCTTTGTCGCAGCATGGCTTTATTTCACAGTGATAGAGTGTAGGAGTGCGACGCGCGCGCAGCGGGACCGGAGGCCGCGGTTCGAGTCCCTGACTGCACCCGCACGCACTGTAGGACGACCGTGTGTGCACTGTGTGTTCGTTTAGCACCCGCACGAGTCGGAGAAGTATCGTAGAGCTGAACGGTATCAGCTATTGCTGTAGGTTTGTGTGTTTGTTACATCTCTGTGTGTGTAGAGTAGACCTGCGTAGTATTTGTATCTGTGAGCGTGTGTGTGTGTGTGTGTGTGTGTGTGTGTGTAATGCAGCCAAAGAAGTGGTATAACTTCAGCTGCATGGCTGTGTGTGTGTGTGTGCGTGCGTGCATGCGTGTGTGTGTGTGCATGTTTGTTCTTGTATTTTTACAGCACATCTGCATATGTGTTGAGTGTACCTGTACGTGTGTGTGTGTGTGTGTGTGAGTTCCTGCATGTACAGTCAAAGAGCTTATGGTTCATATTGTTTTCAATACGCTGCATGGTACTGTAGGTAGATTTGTAACACTGAGAATTATGCTGGCTTTATGCCAAGTCACAGTCCTGTTGGTGTGTGTGTGTGTGTGTGTGTGTGTGTGCTTGTGGGTGTGCATATGTGTGTGTGTGTGTGTGTGTGTGTGTGTGTCCATGTCCTTTATGTATTTGTGAGTGTGAATGTGTGTATTTGCATCCGTGTGTGTGTGTGTGTGTTTGTGTAAGTATTTGTGTGGCCAATGGACGACTGAAATACTCACGAGAACATTATTGTTAAGACTGCAAGGGAGCAGGGAAGACAGACAGGTGGGGCAAACGAGAAGGGAGCAGGGAAGACAGACAGGTGGGGCAAACGAGAAGGGAGCAGGGAAGACAGACAGGTGGGGCAAACGAGAAGGGAGCAGGGAAGACAGACAGGTGGGGCAAACGAGAAGGGAGCAGGGAAGACAGACAGGTGGGGCAAACGAGAAGGGAGCAGGGAAGACAGACAGGCGGGGCAAACGAGAAGGGAGCAGGGAAGACAGACAGGTGGGGCAAACGAGAAGGGAGCAGGGAAGACAGACAGGTGGGGCAAACGAGAAGGGAGCAGGGAAGACAGACAGGTGGGGCAAACGAGAACAAACGACGGGATAATCAAAGGCATAGAGGGTTAGAGTGGGGTACCAGGAAGTGGGTATACAGGGTCTACAGAGGGTATACAGACATTGGTAGTTTTTAGTGCAACAGAACAAAACCTGCTGGCAAATTGGGATGTGGTGGAGCTTATATTCCGACAAGAGTTCGACTGGTAACTGGGGACGTTTGCTGGCCAGGAGTGGACAAAGGTCAAGTCGGAGAGTCATTGTCGAATGTCTTAGGCTAGGTTTTGTCCCTCCCAGGCATCCGTCCCCGCCACAGCGGCGAGGGAAGAAACAAAAGAAAACACCAACAAAACAAACAAAACAAAAAAAAAGGGATCCATATCAGTGACGCCAGCATGGGGGGGGGGGGGGGAAGGAGGGCAGCGTTTGTATACGTGCGGCAGTTTTTGATATAGTCACGTGACTGCCTTTTGCTTTCCGAAAGTCATTCTGTCGCCGTATCCTTCCCCCGACAGCTGTGAGGAAAGAAAAAAACTAAAAAAAACAAAACACATCATATATCCATCCACAGGCGAATACTGCTGAGTCACACTTCACCGGTTGCCGAGGACGGCAACAATCCTTTGGCCTGACCCATCGGGCCAAAATGGCTTCCACTGGTGTTCCCAGTTTGCAAACTGTCTGCCCCTGCCCGCCCGCCCGCCCTCCCCCCACCACCGCCACCTCCACCACCTCCGTGATGGCGTTTCTTTAAAGTCGTGACACGCTCCTCCTCCTGCCTCCGCACGCACGTGCTCGACGAGTCCTCAGGATTTAAAAAAAAAAAAAAAAAAAGAAAGAAAGAAAGGGAATCCAGGTTTACTGTTGGTCCCGTGTGGTGTGTGATTTAAAAACGAATCCACAAAAGAAAGAGTAAGAAAACTAATAAAAAAATAAGCAGAGTCACCAATAGAAAGACGGCTGCGTCGTTATATAGATGATGTGTGGTCCATTTGACACACCTGCTGTGCACTGACGTCATGATTGGGTCCACGTTGGCAACTGGTCTGTGGCGTGCAGTTGTGTGTGTGTGTGTGTGTGTGTGCGCTCGCTCGCGCTGTAGACGGTGGGGCAGCTGCACTGAGATGAGTGGTGAGGTAGAATCCGTTGGTTTGAGGTGGGGCTCGAAAACACCCGGGCAGCCAATGGCAAGGCTTGCAAAAGGGTTATAATTAAGTGCCTAATCCCCAACCACCCACCCACACATACACCCACCCCCCAGGGTCCAATGGACAGGATGATGGACACCGATGAGATGACACACACACACACACACACACACACACACACACACACACACACACACACACACACACAGACACAGACACAGACACAGACACACACAGTGTCGTGCAGCCCAATGGGGGGACATGCCATTTAGAAGATGGATATCGAGATTCAACAAAACAAACTGAGGTAACATAACTAATGCATACTCGGTCATGTGTGTGTGTCTGTGTGTGTGTGTGTGCGAGTGTGTGGCACGTGTATGAGTGTGTGGCATGGGTTCGTGTAGATTTGTGTGCCTGCTTGTGCACTACGATTGTATGTCCGTGTGTATGTCCGTGTGTGTGTGTGTGTGTGTGTGTGTGCACAGTCATGTCCATGAAAATGCAGGTGTGTCAATCATGTCTCTTCTAGTGAGGTAAATAAAAAACAGGAGGTATGTGTTAAAGGAGAGGTATACTATACATACTATATGTATTTCAGGTAGACACGTATATGTACTGTATATCACGACGACTGTACGCTCGCCCACACAGCGAGACCCCCCCGGCGTCCACTCGACAGCCGAGGATATGAACAGCTATACGCGCACAAGTTAAATTAACTCACCGAGGATGTGATTGTGTATCCATGCACGTACAGTATAGTGTGTGTGTGTGTGTGTGGTAGTAATAATACATGTGGAGGCAGAGGTATGTTATATAGAGTGGTACGCATGGACGTACAGTAGGCCTACTACTGTACGCTGCTGTAGAGAGGTACATGGTAATATGAGGATTTAGAGCAGTGGTTCTCAGCCTTTTCATTGGGCCGCGTGACACCCCCCCCCCCCCCCCCCACACACACACACACTTGGAATTATAGTAGAGTTTGACCCTAAAATTGCAAAACAACAAAAAAATGCCTCTCATATAAATTTGACAATTCGACCAGTGATTATAGAAGTATAGTTTGTCGATGACTTTTTCATGCAGTCATTTTTTCCATTTAGTCCCCCCCCCCCCCCCCCCTATTTAAAATGTCTTATAAACTACTTAAACTGTCACTTCATTGTCACCCCCCTCCCCCCCCCGGGGGTCCCGGCGGCCCGCAGACAGAGAACCACTGACTTGTAGAGGTACGTATGGACGAACAACGCTGCGGTACATGGTATATAGGTGAGGATGCACATGTACAGTTACAGTCTATGGACGAACAATGTTGTAGAGAGGTACATGGTTGGTGAGGATTTCTCTTTCAGAGGCGGTTATTTAGAACTGCTAGCGCCATTTTTTTGAACGACGTCCCATGGATGGAAATAACAATAACATGATTATGATATTACACGTTTTTTTACAATGAGGTACGAGTGGTAGGCTGGCATGCATCCGTGCATGGATTTATGGGATGGCAGTGTGTGTGTGCGTGCGTGTGTGTGTGTGTGTGTGTGTGTGTGTGTGCACATTCGCTTGCTTGCGTAACGTCCTTTTACTAATGCCTATGTGTAATTTGCACGTCTCTGTGTGTATGTATGTACATTGTACAGTATATATACATATATATATATGTATATATATACATATATATATGTATATATATATATGTGTGCGCAATGTGTGTTTTGTGGGTATGCTCGGTGAGCAGTGAGGTCTGAATGCATTGTGGGAAGGAGGTAGGCTGACAGAGACTCACACACAGGGCCTCAGCGGGGCTGACGGGAGACTGGGGCTGCACACCTGAAGACAACGAGGCTCCGCTGAGGGGGGGTGGGGTGGGGGTGGGTAGTTGACGACAACATCCCACGGGAAACACGCACAACAAGCGGAGAGAGAAAAAACAGCTGACATGCGTTTGGTTGAGACTGCCTCGCTCCGCTGTGTGAGAGAAGGATTCACGTGCACCGCTCTTCTTGACTGACTCGCACGCACGGCTCCCGATGAGGTTCACTTTGTGGAGTCGCCAGAGCAGTCGCCGCCGGTGTGAATTAGTTTAGTGTGTGTGAGTGTGTGTGTGTTTGCATATACTGTAGTTGTCAGCCAGAGAGGTTGTTGTTCGTGTGGATTAAGTTTGTGTCTATGTTTGCATATACTAATATGATCCTGATCAGAGTGGGGAGGGCTGGATATGTGATTGTCTATGAATCTTTTATGTTTGGTGAGTGTGTGTGTGTGTGTGTGTGTGTGTGTGTGTGCGTGCGCGCGTGTGGGTGCGTCTTACAATGCCACCGTCCACCACTGCAGAGCTGGGAGCAAAAAATCATGAAGATCGTGCACTTAACGACAAGTTTGTAGATTTTTGCCATCTTGGATTTGCCAATTCATCGTTCATTAACTGACTATGATGATTCAGTTGCATTCCTTGAGCCCTAAAACGAGCCCTAGACAGTAGACACCAAAACTCTCTCTAGGTTTAATTGCAATCGAGATATAGCAATTTTAAGCTCCTGTATGCCATCTTGACAATGACGCTGTTCTAGATTTTCCTTCTTTTTTTGTATGCTATTTCTTTTTAGCATGACCAACAGTAATATAATCCATTGAAAAACATTTTGTACTAGGCATGTAACGATTCACTCAACTCACACTACGATTCGAGTCACGATATTAGGTTCACGGTGCGCTTTTTCATTTCTTAAATTTCTCTTAAATCCAGTATTGTCTTCTTTGTCTTTTTTGCACGATCTTCATGAATTCACTCCCAGCTAATTGACACCCTGTCTTTGGGTGCTGACTGCATGTGTTATGTGGTGTACTGTAGCACAAGTGAAGACCCCAAACAGACACACACACACACACACATCTCTCCCCCGCAGTGTTCTCCCCCGAAAGACAGGGGGCGACTCACCAAAGGCTCGCAGAGACGAACCAATAAAGTGTATTGGTTAGACCATGAAAGACAATAAGAGAGCTGGGTTGTGTTTCTCTGACGTTGTTCATTTAGTTTGGTTTGTGTCATCGTGTGAGGGGTTATTAGAGGTGTGTGAGGGGTTATTAGAGGGGTTGGGGGGGTGGAGAGTCACGTCTGACCAAAAAAATAAAGACAAAAAAAAACAAAAAAAACAACAACTAATGTTTATAGGGTGCATCTTGTCCATCCCACACACTCTTCTTCCTCTTCCCGCAGGCCCCTTAACATTCTGCCCCCTCGTGGAGGGGCTCGAGTTTGTTTTCCAGGGGTCTTTTATCATTTCACAGAAGAGGAAGAAGTAGTAGCAGTAGAAGAAGGAGGAGAAGAAGGCGTGTGGGGAGAGGCAGCGAGATCGAAACATTGTCGGTCTCGCGGGATGTTGTCTCGCGACATCCCGCGGGACCGTCGGTCGGCGGTCCGATTTCGCCCCTCCTCCTGGGGGGGTGGGTGGGTGGCGGGGTGGCGTCACACTTCCTGGTCCTCGAAGACCTCGAGGAAGAGCGGCGGGAAGAGTTCGTTGGGACACTCCACCTTCATGTGCAGGAAGCGGCTGGCGTGGCAGGCGCCGATCATGCGCAGGTCCGTCACCTTCATGAGCAGCTTGGGCCAGAAGTGGGGAATGTTGTGCTTGCGGCTGTTGATGTAGTGCTCGAACGCCAGCAGGAAGGTCTCCTGGACCTGCTCGATCTTCTCCACGCTGGTGAGCCCCGAGCGATCTGCCGTGGGCAGAGGACGGTTAGACGTGATGATTAAACGTCACACGAATGCATAGTGGTTGAATTGTCTTTTTGCCATTGAAACATTTGGAACATGGGTGGAAAAAAACATTTCTGTTTACCTTTTAGCCTCCGTAAACAAACATTGTACAGGGCGTATTTGACATAAATAACAAATGTACAAAGTATTTTACTGATATGCAAAGAATTGTCAGGCACTACCAATAATCAAATTATTGTAGAAATGAAAGCTAGGACTAACCAGTGCAAGTATTCCAAGTATTCTCAACCTCGGTTTTCGTATGGGCTAATAATAATAATATTAAAAATGGCTCATTTCTTACGATCAAATAAATATATTAGTTTGTGTTAACTGTTGCACACCTACACCAAATAGTGCATGATACATGCGCTCCCTATCTACGGTTACTGTATAGTCGATAGCATGATTTAACCACTCAAATAATTATTCAAATGGAGGAGGAATGCAAAAAAAAAAATCATTGACCCTACACCTCCCTTTATCAAACCTGTTACTATAGCAACCACTTCTAAGCAACAGCACCTTAGAGTTAATTCAACACTGATAGTGTAGAAATGGACCCAAAATGTCAGTGTTTGTCCAACATACAGAGCAGTGTGGCATTATGGGGTTTAAGCAGTTTAACCTCATCCAGGTGCTTAATATATAGTTTGAACTGGTCTGGTTTTGAAACCAATGACAATTAACAAGTACGACAACCAATAAATAATAAACTAACCAATAAATAATACCATCATTTATGATGATAAATATTTTTGAAATAATAATTTGTGATAATAAATATTTTTGTACGCATCTCAGATGAAACCATATGGACCCTTTACGGGTCCATTTTGTATCATTTTACGCTGTCAAGAGTATCTCATCAAGTATTGTTAGACATCTGCATTACGTATTTTACCAGAAGTTTACACAATTAGATAATGTAGAAGAATTGTTATTGCAACAACAAAATATTGGGTCTGAGAGGTTACATCTCATCAAATGGTGGTCTGTGGCTCAAATGCCGAATAAATATTGGACCTTTTATATGAAAAGGGTTGAAAACCACTGTATTAGAGTAATGTTAAACTCTATAGACACACAGAAAACAGAAAAAGTTTTAAAAAAAAATCACGGCACCCCGTGAGCTAGTCGACGCGGCGCCCGCCTCCCTCCTCCTCCTCCTCCTCCTCACCTGAGCTCATGAGGAGCACGGCCTGCATCAGCGCCACCTCCGAGTCGTCCAGGTTGAACTGCGCCAGGCTCTTGCCCAGGTCAAAGATGGCGTCCGACACCACGCCCAGGCCGCCGTTCTTCAGCTGCTCGCGCTTCACCGCCATCTCGCCGCTCAGCGTCAGCGTCTCGCTCTCGGGGTCGTAGCGCACGGCGGCGCGCAGCGACATGATCTCCATGCAGCAGCCCTTCAGCAGGATGATCTGGTCCTCGCACGGCAGCTGTGGAACACACGCCAAACACACGTCAAACACACGTTAGCCACGTTAGCCACATTAGCCGCGTTAGCCTCGTTAGCAGCGACATGATCTCCAAGCAGCAGCCCTTCGACAGGGAATCAAGAGGGAGCAATTGATGCGTATGGGTGAAATCAGCCCCGCAACAGCTTCTGCCAGAAATATGGGGAGGAAAGCCTCCGACTTTGATTTTGTCAACAAAGAAAATATTTTGGCAGGCCTTGATAGCGCAGTGGCTGATTTTAGACTTGGTTGCATGCTGAAAATAGCAGATCTACAAGCTCACGAGGCATTGCAGTGTGATGCGTTGTGAGCTTGTAGATCTACTGTAGGTCTGCTAGTTTCACACCTGAGCCTAACCAAAGAAACAATTACTTGTCTTTTTAGTTCTACTGGACCTCTTCTCCACTAGTGCCTGCCTATAACATTTTAGTCTAGTTTTCATTTGTTGATGAAAACATCAATGTATTTACGTCTTGGTCACCATAGCTTAGTTTTTATTTTGTGTGATAAAAGGTAGTCGACGAACATTTTTCGTCATGGTTTTAGTCCACAAAATGTACACTGCAGCGTGCCCAAACAATGTGGCACTGATCAGTCCAGTGGTTTGTGAGATCACCTCCGGACAGACACACCGAAATGTGTCTTAGTTATACTTACACACCAAAAAGAACAGATCTACAAGTTCACAATGCGTGTGTGTGTGTGTGTGTGTGTGTGTGCGCACTGCGCATTAACACCCATGCATGTAGCATTGCTTGTGTCAACAAGTGTGATGTGATGGCTGCCAGCAGCAGCACCTGCTGCGTTGTAAGCCTTTCCCTCGCCACACTGTTGAGAAACACCAGCAGGACTGCAAATTTCCTTCACAGTGGCAATTCATCATGGACAGTAATGTGACGCTGTATTCATATTCATAAGTGTTGGTCAGGTGCCATTCTCTTGTTGTCTTTGTGAATAAATAATGCCATGGTGGGTATGTGACAAACAAATTATCGCCTGGCAAATGGCTGAGTTGTTGTTGTTCATTATCGGAACCCAGGCAGGGTGGCAGGCCCCCTGCCGGGAGAGAGCATAGGGAGAGAGAACAAAAAAGACGAGGAGAAAGAATGAGACAGAAAGCCTTTCGATCTCACTCTTTCTCCCTATCTGGAAGTGATAATCGTCGCATATCAAGAGTAAGAGACGTAGAGATCCAAACAGCAAATGTTGATTTAGTTTCAGTCTTTAGTCTTTTGAATACGTTTTTATTTAATCTTTTTCTATAATTTTTATCCCACGATTTTGCAACCCAGTTTTTTCACCCAGTGCCAATTATCTAATGTAATCCTGGGCGCTACACTTCCTCTGCCAACCTGGGGGGGCAGCAGACTGACCTCATGCCTCCTTCTATGCATGAGGAATCCAAGCTGCTTCTTTTCACCTGACAGGGGGGAATTTCCCCGGCCGGACGTAGCTCGTGGAAGGAACACGTTCTTCCGACCAGTTCCTTTCCCCTCCATCTGGCGCCCCGGCTGGCCAGGGGGAGGTAGTTTATAGAATAAGTTTTAGTCATATTTTATTCATCTGAAATTTAGGGCTATATCTTGCGCCACACCTTACCCCTTAATCCTAAACTCATGTCATTTTTTTTAAACTATTTTCACAAAACTTGGTGGCGTTGTAATGGCAGACTTTACACTTCATGGTTGGAAGCTGAAAATAGCCGATCTACAAGCATGACGAAGTAAACACTAGATCCAAAGCTATGTGGGAGAAAGAGATGAGAGAAAAAGAGCTGGACGTTTTGTGTAATTACAGCTGACAAGAAGCAGCTTGTGCAAAAAACTAAACTCTAAACAAAAGCCATCCCAGCTTGACGAAGCATCAAATCAACGGATCTCATTTTGGGTTAACAAGCCTCATTAATTAAACAGATGATGAGACACGTTGGAAAAGATGTGGAACTAATCGCGGAGCCCACATCTATTCACGGGCCAATCAATTTTAAAGTGATTACTATGACAATGTCATGTCAACTAATACAGATCAGAACGGCCGAGGTAGGATCAAAACCAATGGAGTCCATCTCTCTCTGTCTCGCGGAGTCGCATGTGGCTTTTTGCACCAGCAAATGTCTATGTGTCGGATGAGTTTTCAATCAAAAATTTCAGCGGCATCGTGCAAAGATGATACTTAATGAGTTCATTGAATATTGCCTCTGATGGCACCATGTTTCAATCAATATCCCCTTTTCTTTTGATTGTCATTCCTTTCGTGTTTAGCTCTGCGGATGAAATCAAGGTGTAAACGCTTTTATTGTGACGCGCTTAAAATACAGCTTTTGCAACTTTGCGAGCATTGAAGAAGTTCTTGCACTGTGCCATTCATTCTTGATATAATAATATGCACAGCGGGCCCAGCTCTGCTGCCTGGAAATCCTGTCAAAACGACCAATTTTCTCAAGTATGCAAAAAGGTGCTTGAGTACCGGAAGCAATTCAATGTTCACTTTATCCACATTGTGATACGTAAGGAATGCATTCACCACCGCCAGGGTTAGGTATTCATATGTGCTTGTCTTCATAATATGACATATGAAGAGTCTTTAGTGCAGTATGAGACGCACGCACGCACGCACGCACGCACGCACGCACGCACACACACACACACACACACACACACACACACACACACACACACACACACACACACACACACACACACACACACACACACACACACACACACACACACACACACACACACACACACACACACACACACACACACACACACACACACACACACACACAGTGCCCACCTCTGAGAACATGGGCAGCTTTTTGGCGAAGTCGACGACGCGGGTGATGGCGGGGGTGATGATCTTGGTGAACTCGCTGAAGGCCTCGAGGTCCACCTTGTCCCCGTCCGGCGTGGGCACCATGGGTCCCTGACCGATGTCCTCGGGCTGATGGAAGCAATGCACACAAGAGTCTGAGTATGAGACACAGCGCACGCATGCACGCACACACACACGCACACACACACACACACACACACACACACGGTGGGGCATGCATTTCCAACTTGCATCGTTCCAAGTAGGTCATTGCCCAATGGGCACCGCTCTTAATAAATAATGAATTGCATTTTTATAGCGCTTTTCCAAGTGCTCAAAGCGCTTTACAATGGTTCATTCATTCATACATTCATTCTTGTATTTTAATTCTGAAACAAGCCCAAATTGATTAAACCAATGAATTACCAGCTTGCACATCGATTATAGACGCAGCTTGGTAATGCATAGCAGCTGGTAAAAAGCATTGTGTGCAGGCCGATATGATTATTATTAATCAATAGAAAGCACAAAAACATGTTAAATACGTTATTGGCCATCTTCAAGAGTTCAATAAAAGGAAGTTAAAAGCGTTCCTGGTAGTGCATGAGTTAAGAACCAAATGGACCGTTACCAGTCTGTAACTCTGAGAGTCTCTCTTGGTTATGCGGATCCACGGCCTAATGCATGACAAACTGGCGGTCCTTGACGTTAAAAGTTTCGAGCACCGCACTGACATTTTCATAGTTTTGTACATTTTCAACAACAATCGCCCTCAAAAGAGAAAGGAGGGGAAAAAAAGATCTGCAGTATTTTCTACTGACTCCATCCCTCTCTGTGCCCACGTGCTGTTGCCTGGCAACTGACACTTGCACGTGCACAGGGCTGCAGTCTCCAAAGAACGGAAGGGCAGAGGGTGGGGTTAAGGTGTTCTAAATTTGTTTTTTTAGAACAGAATGTTTAACCACTTTAACCCTATCTCGACGTAGTTAGTCAAAAACAACCCGAGTTGGCTCTGTACTTGGACCACTTGCCCCCCCTCTACACCAAATGGCTTCGCCAAAACTAGACGATTGACAAGCTCACAGCTTGTAGATCGGATATTTTGGGCTAAAGTCATCCCCCATTCCCCCCCCTGGTGTTCTAGTGGTTAAACATCATTGATTTTCTTTAAAAAAAATAAGATTTTGTACTGCTCAAAGTGAATGAATGAAAGACTGAAGGAAAGATTACATATCCAATGTGGAGTTCTAATCACTGTGCAATCTCTCAAATACTAAAGTGCATTGTGTTAGAACAAAGGCTTTAAATCCTCTTAAACAATCATCAAGAATTTTAAATTAATTACATCAACTTGAAACCTTGAAACCGTGATTGCTTTTGCAGACTGGCTCTACATAAACATTGACTTATGATTATCAAATATATATTTTCCTTCCCCCGCAATGAACGTTGGAAATGAAGTGAATTAGATGTGGTCTTTTGGGGAGTATGAGACAAAACCATGGGAGAAATGAAGTGAATTAGATGTGGTCTTCTGGGGAGTATGAGACAAAACCATGGAAATGAAGTGAACTAGAAAATTCGCAATTTAAAAAAATTGCAGAGTGTGGTTGCCGCAGTGGCTTACATATGCCCCTCCCACTAGTATTGCCAGCCAATTACAATTTCAAGTCACGCCTTAGATCATGCATAAGTAATTCGGAGGGGATTTAACCCCCGAAATTCATGTTTTTGCGACAAACGGTTACATTTCTCGCATTTGCGGCGCCCCCTATGGATGAAAATGGAATTGCTTTTAGAACTTGGTTGATTGAACCACCCCGGACCTGTGATTGAAATTTGGGATGGATTGGACATTCCGTTCGTGATTTATGGCATTTTTTGTGATATAGGCCCCTCCTACTAACTTCGGAAGACGATTACGGCCGAACGATACGCACTTTCAAAATTCTGCGGCTCAGTTTTAATTGGATGGGTCCAGAGATCACGTGTGCCGATTTCTGTGAGATTTGAACGAAATCTGTAGGAGGAAAAGCAAAAAGTGTGTTTTGGACAAAATTCAAAATGGCGGAAAATCTATCATGGCGGAAATGGGCGTGGCCTATATGGGGAGATGCGTCATGACCCAATGAATCCAGGGAAAAAATAATTTTGATTTTACGACCTACGGTTCAAGAGTTATAAGCCAAAAGGTAAAGTGGGCTGTTATAGCGCCACCATGAGGCCGACCGATAAAATTTTAGGGTTAAATAATTTTAGGGATAATGTTGAATTATCCCTAAAAGTTTTGTAACTATAGTGATTACAGTCTCCGAGGAACAAATACTTTTATGTGAATTTTTGCCTTTTCCCATTCATGTCAATGGGGAAATTTAATTCACTAATAAATTCATATCAATTAAACTATACAACATTTCTCTTAACAAAATACAAGCACACGATTCCCGATTTTTCCGGTCAATTTGACATATGGCTCAAGTGCGTACAGCGTACAGTGTGGGAGGTATAAAGCGTCAAAATAAAGACTACTCCAGTGAAATAATAAGTATAAAGTGTTACAACTAGAAAATTCGCAATTTTAAAAAATTGCAGAGTGTGGTTGCCGCAATCGTTGATTTTGTAACCTAGTTTTCTTTTCAGCCAGTGCCAATTATCTAATGTAATCCTGGGCGCTAAACTTCCTCTGCCAACCTGGGGGGGCAGTGGACTGACATCATGCCTCCTTCTATGCATGAGGAGTCCAAGCTGCTTCTGAATGTCTCTCCTTATAATACAAGTGGAATCATTGTCTATCCATGTCAATTGCTGGTCTATAGCAGATCATTGGTTTGACTTCACTCTTGCTTATAGTCACGCGCATGTCTACCTGCTCCACTCTTAATGATTGCTTGGCCAAAATGTCTACTCGCTCATTCCCTTCCACTCCGGAATGAGCTGGAACCCACAAGAACTGTGTTACTATTCCTCTGTTTCCTATTCTATATAAGCTCATAATATGAGCTTATATAGAATAGGAAACAGAGGAATAGGAAACCTCCTTAGTGAGGCACATATTATGTGCCTCACTAAGGAGGTCCATTCTGCATGCAGATCTGCCTGACTTGATGCTTTCCAGT
Source organism: Protomyctophum parallelum (assembly GCF_964188405.1). Taxonomy (NCBI): domain Eukaryota; kingdom Metazoa; phylum Chordata; class Actinopteri; order Myctophiformes; family Myctophidae; genus Protomyctophum; species Protomyctophum parallelum. Next base: position 29,430,189 of record NC_139708.1, on the reverse strand, counting down.
GCAGAGAAGCTATCAGACGCAATAACAGTATTGTCGATCCCTTTCTCCTCTACCCACTGCAAGGCCAGGATTATTGCCACTAGCTCTGTAGTGTACACTGATAAATGGTCAGTTAGTCTTATGCCCCTCCCACTAATATTGCCAGCCAGAAGAGGTCCATATAATCTCAATGGAGAAAAAAGTATTTCCCCCTCCAATGTCTAAACCGGAAGAGCAACTGACGTCAAGGGTCTATTAGGTTTCAAAGCTCACACCATAGCAATTCGGCCAATAGGAAAGCAGCTGACGTCACCAGATGGCTGAACCAGGACTCGCTTCTGGCCAATGGACGGCGACGTCGTGTGCGTGGCGGCCATCTTAGATGTAGTTTTTAAATAACAATAGCTTTCTCAATTTGCAACCGATTTTTAAATGGTTTGGTTTGTTATAAACGACAGAGACGTCCGCATTGCTTTTAGAACTTGCTTGATTTAACCACCCCGGACATGTGATTCAAATTTGACCCCCGTGATCATGCGTAAGTAATTCGGAGGGGATTTAACCCCCGAAATTCATGTTTTTGCGACAAACGGTTACATTTCTCGCAATTGCGGCGCCCCCTATGGATGAAAATGGAATTGCTTTTAGAACTTGGTTGATTGAACCACCCCGGACATGTGATTGAAATTTGGGATGGATTGGACATTCCGTTCGTGATTTATGGCATTTTTTGTGATATAGGCCCCTCCTACTAACTTCGGAAGACGATTACGGCCGAACGATACGCACTTTCAAAATTCTGCGGCTCAGTTTTAATTGGATGGGTCCAGAGATCACGTGTGCCGATTTCTGTGAGATTTGGACAAAATCTGTAGGAGGAAAAGCAAAAAGTGTGTTTTGGACAAAATTCAAAATGGCGGAAAATCTATCATGGCGGAAATGGGCGTGGCCTATATGGGGAGATGCGTCATGACCCAAGGAATCCAGGGAAAAAATAATTTTGATTTTACGACCTACGGTTCAAGAGTTATAAGCCAAAAGGTAAAGTGGGCTGTTATAGCGCCACCATGAGGCCGACCGATACAATTTTAGGGTTAAATAATTTTAGGGATAATGTTGAATTATCCCTAAAAGTTTTGTAACTATAGTGATTACATTCTCCGAGGAACAAATACTTGAATGTGAATTTTTGCCTTTTCCCATTCATGTCAATGGGGACATTTAATTCACTAATAAATTCATATCAATTAAACTATACAACATTTCTCTTAACAAAATACAAGCACACGATTCCCGATTTTTCCGGTCAATTTGACATATGGCTCAAGTGCGTACAGCGTACAGTGTGGGAGGTATAAAGCGTCAAAATAAAGACTACTAATAAAGACCACACTAACAAATAACACTAGAAAATTCGCAATTTTAAAAAATTGCAGAGTGTGGTTGCCGCAGTGGCTTACATATGCCCCTCCCACTAGCATTGCCAGCCAATTACAATTTCAAGTCACGCCTTAGATCATGCGTAAGTCATTCGGAGGGGATTTAACCCCCGAAATTCATGTTTTTGCGACAAACGGTTACATTTCTCGCATTTGCGGCGCCCCCTATGGATGAAAATGGAATTGCTTTTAGAACTTGGTTGATTGAACCACCCCGGACATGTGATTGAAATTTGGGATGGATTGGACATTCCGTTCGTGATTTATGGCATTTTTTGTGATATAGGCCCCTCCTACTAACTTCGGAAGACGATTACGGCCGAACGATACGCACTTTCAAAATTCTGCGGCTCAGTTTTAATTGGATGGGTCCAGAGATCACGTGTGCCGATTTCTGTGAGATTTGGACAAAATCTGTAGGAGGAAAAGCAAAAAGTGTGTTTTGGACAGAATTCAAAATGGCGGAAAATCTATCATGGCGGAAATGGGCGTGGCCTATATGGGGAGATGCGTCATGACCCAAGGAATCCAGGGAAAAAATAATTTTGATTTTACGACCTACGGTTCAAGAGTTATAAGCCAAAAGGTAAAGTGGGCTGTTATAGCGCCACCATGAGGCCGACCGATAAAATTTTAGGGTTAAATAATTTTAGTGATAATGTTGAAATATCCCTAAAAGTTTTGTAACTATAGTGATTACAGTCTCCGAGGAACAAATACTTTTATGTGAATTTTTGCCTTTTCCCATTCATGTCAATGGGGAAATTTAATTCACTAATAAATTCATATCAATTAAACTATACAACATTTCTCTTAACAAAATACAAGCACACGATTCCCGATTTTTCCGGTCAATTTGACATATGGCTCAAGTGCGTACAGCGTACAGTGTGGGAGGTATAAAGCGTCAAAATAAAGACTACTCCAGTGAGAAAATAATAATAAAGTGTCACAGTTACAAGAGTCTGGTTGCCCATTCGGGCAACCACACTAATTACTAGAGTCTGGTTGCCCATTCGGGCAACCACACTAATTAGATGTGGTCTTCTGGGGAGTATGAGACAAAACCATGGGAGAAATGAAGTGAATTAGATGTGGTCTTCTGGGGAGTATGAGACAAAACCATGGGAGAAATGAAGTGAATTAGATGTGGTCTTCTGGGGAGTATGAGACAAAACCATGGGAGCTCATGTTCCACATTTATGTTCCCAACATGTTGGTCGCAGTTAAAGGGCCACTTCACCCCTTTTGCAACCAGATCTTATTTTAATGATATTTGGGAGACAATAAACACTTTCCTGGGGGTTTTTATGTGGGTAATATGTGGTTTTTAGATATTTTGGTATTTCAAAGTGTCGATGATGTCATGGACACTGGTCTCACTTACTTCATGGACTACAATTCCCATAATGCTTTGGTGCACTGCTCCTCCTTGTGGATAGGGGGAGGGCTGTCTTACTGAGACAACCATTAAGTATTAAAAGGATAGAGAGCGATAGCCCCGCCCCCCCCCCCGCTATTCATTTCAGTGGAAGTTTCTCGGTGGCGTTTTGAAGCACCCGGAGGAACCGTCTACTTCCGCATTTTTTTTTATTTGGACACAAAAATTTGGTGTCCAAAATGCGGTGTGCAAACGAGCGTTCAATGTTAAACCCCAGCTGCACGGGGTTTCCTCGTCATAACTCTTGGCACTAGGGTCGAGCGCCTCAACGTTGGAGAGCCTCACTGGGTAAGTGAGCCCAGTGTCTGGAAATACTAAAATGTCTAAAAACACATATTACCCCCATTAGAAACCCCAGGAAACATCATTAAAATAAGATCTGGTTGCAAAAGGGGTGACGTGTCCCTTTAAGGCTGCACATAGCCACACATGCCACTCTGTGTGAGGCGGCGGGGAAGAACAGGTTGGCGCTTTAACAAAGTACCAAGTGAATGCTGAAGGACACGGCGGAATGGAAAGGGGGCATTCAGCCCATTCTTTTGAAGTAAGCAATCTACAGAGAAAGAACCAGGGAGAGGGAGAGAGGGGGGGGACTTCAAGGTCTTGCTTTCACCGAGTTGAACTGAGAGGAAAGTGATTGTTTATGTACGTGTGAGACGCTCTTGGAGCCATGGTAACCTGGATAAGTTAAGATGATTAAACACTGTGTTGATCCCCGAGGGACATGCAGGTGTCATAGGCAGCAACAGCAGTGACAATGAAACGCAGGAGCGGTACAGGTAAGAGATAACTTGTTTTACATGTTCTGATCAGGGGGCGTCTTTGAAAAAGAGAGCTTGCTCTCAATGGTCATCTCTGGATAAATGAAGGCCAAACAATCGATACAGCTATCGATGCATTCCAGTGCAGGAGCAAAAGTCAGTGACACACAGTGATAACGATGGCTCCTGGCACAGGGAACTGTCCGAGTCACTTTGCGGCGTGCTGAGGAGGGATGAGTCTGTGTCTGTGGCTGAATGTGCTCTGCATCTTCAATAGCTTATCACAGAGGGGATGGGAGGGGATATTCAGCTTCCTCCTCCTCCTCCTCCTCCTCTGCTATACTGTAGCCTTCTATAGGCAGGGGATATTAAAAGTAAAACAATTCGAGTAAAAAGTCCTTAGCCAATGCATTTCTTCAGCAGTGTGTTTGTAAAAGTGTCTAATCATCTCAAATACTGAAATTCAGTTTCCCCTAGGGGAATCTGTGACAGCTTTAACCCATTCTGGGCGGGAACCCCTTTTGGTGTTTTAACTAAGCATTATGTTATACTTTAGCTATTGAGCTCATAGCGTGCCACTCGGTGTCAAAATGGGTTAAGTAGCATGTGAGAGTTTTTTCATGATTCTGAATCCATTGCGAGCATTTGTTTTACATGAAAAGCAGCCCTTAATTGGGCATAAAACAGCCATTGTCACTTTTCCAGGTCTTCACAATTGTGACGACTATGGACGTTTTTTTGTCCAAGGGGTGGTTTTCGTGCAAAACAAACGCTTCAGAATTATGAAAACCCCTCATATGCTTCATGGGCAAAGATAATCAACTTCAAAATCTAAAAGAAAAGGGGTCAAAATGACCTCTCTGTCATGCTAGTGTTAAAGCAGAATTTAAGTTTGTCAAATGTGCCTGCATAATATGTTATTAATTAAAACTTCCAGCAGCTGTCACAGATCCCCCGGCATAGGGTAACTGAATTTCAGTCTTTTGAGATGTGTTACTACTAAAGACCTTTACAAAACCATTGGTGAACACATTTATTGGCAAGGAACTTATTCTCAGATTGGACATTTTCTCTGAGAATATTCCTTGACCATTCCTGCCCAGCTTGTTTATTTTGTTGGCCGGTCGAGTGTTTGCTGTACTGTACTGTACTGTACTGGCTCCGCTGGTAGCCCACCTTGGTCTCTCTGATGTTGAGCTACAGGTTGACTGTTGAGTGCTGTTCACTCCATGCTACAAATCTCTACCACCTCTCTACTCCTCAAAGTCATGCACTGACAATGGCGGAGTCATTGGAGAACTGCTGCACTGTAGGGGGCGCACACACACACACACACACACACACACACACACACACACACACACACACACACACACACACACACACACACACACACACACACACACACACACACACACACACACACACACACACACACACACACACACACACACACACACACACACACACACACACACACACACACACACAACCCTCTGGAGCTGTTGGCCTGTAGCCTACCCTCTAGTCTAGTCTGTCCTTGTGACTGGTCTTTTTCTTTTTTCCAGCCCCAACCCCCCTTCTTCAGTCGTTTCGGAACAACATCAGCCCCCCTCGGTGTCCGCTGCCATGAAAGCCATCTTCTTCCTGCATGAGCAACATGGCTTCAATGTCTGCATTGATCTATTATAGGGCATGTTATTGCTGGGGGGCAGTGGCAGCTGTACAGTATGTCTCATTAACATTGGCACACAGCGGGTCAAGCCATGCAGGGCCTTATTGTCTCTTGTATTATAGATCACATAGTGGGTGAAGTTCATCAGGGTTTTGTAGATTTTGGGTTAAAATCGTCATAGATCATGAGCACTCGCATGCGTCGTCGCCAACAGCACATCGGCGAGACATAAAACAATAACATCAATAGCGTGTGAATAATTCTTGAGGCACATTACTGGTGCGGCCTCAAAGCCACAGCCAACATGGCCCAGTCCGTTACAGTTATGTATCCGAGGTTTACGCCATCTGGAGTGAACAAGTCCCTCTGCCTTTCTTCGTACGGTTGTGTTTATCGCCGTCGGTTCACACCACAACGAAGCAGTCTGGTTCAAATAAACAGTCTGGTGTGTTCCCATTCAGCTATGTCTGCGTAGAACACAACACACTGGACTCCAAGGCCCTCACATTGGTCTTTCACCAGGGATGATAAATCATCCGTCTTGTTGGCCAAGCCATCTCACATTCCACCATGACAACAGAGGGCAGGTAGGGTTTGAATCACTGCGATCATTACATAATCAATCCCAATCATAAGCCCCATTATCCATCAATTACAAACCCATGGTCTAATTCAATTATTACACTGACGAGAAACAAACCACCGAAAGTGAAATCTTTTGGATTGTGTGTTTTGGGGCCCAAACAAACAACTACTGTATGTCCTGGAAGTGCTCAAAGGTCTTATTACATTTCGTTATTTATGGATTTAATTTTATTCATTTCCATTTTTTCTTTTATAGTAATTTGTGAGGGGTACAAAGACTTTTCCTTAAACGTATCCATAAACGTTTAGCTTATGTTTGTGTTGGGGGACAAACGCTCAAAGCTGTCCATTCATTGTCGATGGCATGTTTGTGTTGGGACAACGTGTACTTTACACAAACAGGTAACCAGGTTTTAATGTGTGTGTCTCTATGTGCAGGGCACTGCTGAAAATGAGCACTTGTGCTCAGCTACTACCCTGGGTAAATAAAGGATACAAAAATAAAATAAAATAAAACTCAAAGGTGGACATAGGAGGAAGGACGTGTTGGTCACCCTGGATGTACCCAGGCAGGTTATACAACATGAACTTCATTTGTCACAGACATTCTATTCTAGTCTACTTCTGTGTACACATCATTTGGTTTAATTAATAATGTTTGAGCCGAACTCTTCCAAAAATAACTTTCCAGCAGGGGACATTTTCAGAAAGGACACAATTATTTTTCTCAGAGGATGTGTGTGCGTTGTTATTTTGATGGTGTGGTGCCGAAGGGACCAGCCTTCATTACTTAAAAGTAATGAGTTGTGTTATTACATTTCTGAAGGAACAATGTCGGATTTAGCTCGGTGCGTGCGTGCGTCCATGCGTGAATGAGCGACACATCGTGATCGTTGGGGGAGAGATGAATCTGGAGGGGCGATGAAGATAAAATGTCGACCAATCTCCATAGCTACTTACAAGACAACCAGACTATGTGAAGACTTAAAAAGGTTGAGCCTTAGCCAACACAGACAAAAAGAACGCTAAGACAAGAAGGGGCAGCAAAACAGTCCAACAGAGAGAGTGACTCCTTACGAGTAAGCGCCACAGAGTCCATGGCACGTTATTTTGGCAAAGGACACGATGCCTCTGAATACAGCGAGCAGAGAAGACCAAAGATACCAGATTCCATCACAGAATTATTTTCTCTACGTCGCCATTCCACAAACGGAGGAAAACGGTGTAGTCAGAAGTCCGAACTGAGTCAAGTGGATTACTACACGACTTGTGAGTATTACGCGTTCAACAATGCAGGGTAACGACGGGTACCATCCATCTTCAACCGCTTATCCGGAGTCGGATCGCGGGGGCAACAGTTCCAGCAGACTTACCCCTCCAGGGCAACATTAGTAGTTTATTTATTTTTTGTTTTGTTTACATAGAGTAGAAGAAAATGTTTTAAGGAGCGCAGTGACTCTATTGACATGAAGCAGGAAAATGCCTTGTGTCGTCCATCCATTGTGCTTACAAGAGTCACAGTAGTCTGTAACCAGGTGGGATACAGACAGTACTGTAAGAGTGGGCACTATAGGTGTAAATAAAACCATTGTTGGAATGCACATACCGTACATACAGTATGCTATTCATTGTCTGGGAATATACGTCGTAGGCAGTGGACCTAAAGCAAAAAAAGACATTCAAACTATATACTGCAATTTGTAATTATCGTGAGTCATATCGTGGTATTCGTCAATGGTATCGAATATGGCATGCTTTCCTAATATGGTGCAGCCTCACACACACCATGCCTCCCTTGCCTCTCTCTCTCTCTTATCAAAAATATGACATGCTCTTTCCATCGTCAACAAATGAGGTTTCTGCTTCCAGTATTCAGCCGTGGGCGTTGGTGTGATCATTAATTAGCTGAAACAATAGTAACACATTATGTTGCACAATCGTCTCTCACAAAGTCCTTATTGCCTGGCAGTGGGACGCCTGTGTGTATGCCAGGCACTGTAGACATATTTGACTGTGTCTGTACTGTACTGTACCGTAGTTCCTTCCTTTTACTATATATAGTAAATATATAGTCTGTATATATATATATATACGGACATAGCAAATAACGTCCCCTAGCTGGGGGGTACGTATATATATATGGACATGGGAAAGAAATAATTAAGTACACAAGGCCGGTCACTGCACTCCCTGTGGTGGTGTGGAACGCGTGTGGCGAACGGTTCTAGAGTTATACTGTACGTGGATTACAGACGTGTAGTATACAGAGACGTGGTGCATTCATAGATAGATTAAGTTTAGATTAGATTAGTTCCTTTCCAACACTGACTGGGCTGTTTGGCTCACCAGGAACTTGCGTTTCTGCTTCCAGTGGGAGCCCTGGGCGTTGGTGTGGCGGTGGGCCTCCGTCACCATCCTGATGAGCTCCCACTCGTCGCCGCTGGGCTCCGGCCTCGTCTGCAGCGTCTTCACCATCTCCTCCTTTTTCCGCTTCTCCCGGTTCTCCTCGATCAGACGGCGCTTCGCCACCCGCTTGGAATCGTCCAGGACCACTGTGGGGGGAGGGAGGGAGGTAGGGAGGTTGGGTTTTGTATAGAAGACTGATCTCAGTAAATTTAACGACAACAACAAAGGCCTCGGTTTGCTTGTTTGACCCCCGAGCATAATGCCAAGAATACCTGCAATATACAGGTGTTGTATGGTACCGAGTTTGGATGATTGAATATGTTATTAATAGTTTGTAGAATGGGTACAGTTCAACGAAAGTACAGATCAACTGCTACGAGGCCAAAACCAGAGAAAGGTTTGTTATTTCAGGGTCCTCCAATTTTCAATTCATCAGAACATTTAAAGACATACAAATATACACTTCTATGCAACAAAATAAATCATAATATAGTATAATATACACACTCACAGTTCAAAACTTTAGACACATTTTACATACGTCCTCTCTCACCAGCAACATTTGCTTATTGTTGCAGTGGGAGTCCTGGGTATTCCCTACATATTTGCCAACCAAAACATCTAGTTATCCTATACCAGGGTTGACTGTGGAGGATGTGTGGAGACTGGAGAGGCACTGTATTTCGATCATATCTAAGATACCGCACCTATAGTATAATATTGCATCCTTAAAAGTGCGATATGTCCATTACCTTGCTGTGTCGTTTTTTAATTGAATATTTGGTCATGAACGTTTTCTTTTTTTTAAAGGTCAAAGTTAGGAGAATTCCAAATTAGGACAATTAGGAATCTTGATACCGACAGGAGATTTCATTAGTGCATGTGCACTGAGGTACTCTGGGAAAACATGCCACGGCTTATTATAGTGTCAAATGTACCATAATCAATCAAAAGTACAGTAAGTAACCTTGGGTTCCTGAGCCACATGGCTCGTACAGAGGATCAGGAGCCCATTTCCTGTTTCCATAATGCACTGTTTCCCAAACAGTGGGTCAGCACATTTTAATGGGTCCCTTTGGTTTTTTGTTTCCTACATTTAGTTTTTAATTAACCCATTTTGACCTGAGATCAGATTCTAAAAATGTCTTCTACATCTGTTTTCTGAAAAAGCTATGTTTCTATGTCGTTCTTCGATTTTTCTAAAATAGCAGACGTACAAGCTTGTAAGCGTGCCACTCGGTGGCGCGCTATGAGCTTGTAGATCTGCTATTTTTCAATAGCTAAAGCATAACATAATGCTAACACCAAAAGGGGTTCCCGCCCCAAAATGTAGATCGGCTGTTTTCACTAGTTTGGTGTCCCAGGGAAACGTCTAATAATAATCTCTCTTTTGGATCACGGCTTAAAACTGGCGTAGTGTGAAGCAGCTTGATTACTGTACGGGCCCTGGACGTGACACTAGCATGTAGCTAGCATGTAGCAAGCTAGCCCTGGATGTGACACTAGCATGTACAGTAGCAGCAGGGACATACTGCAACCCTTGATGAGGCAATGGGTACCATTTTCATACCCATTTTTTAAATTATTACTCTGCCATATTTTTCTCCCACGATTTTGTAACCCATTTTTTCACCCAGTGCACAATTATCTAATGTAATCCTGGGCGCCTACCTACACTCCCTCTGCCAACCTGGGGAGAGAAACAAACTGACCTCATGCTTCCTTCAATGCATGAGGACTCTGTGAATATTGAATGGACCCCGGCCTCCCAACCCTCCTAGTCACAAGGCCACTGAGTTTACTATGAAAGGAAGCTATTATTTAAGCCCATTCAGCCACACTGTAAAACTTGGCTATAATTGCCATAGAAACTCAATTTTCTGTGTCTCTCAACACAAACTGAATGAAAATGTTTATTACATTAGCAATGCAATGAGTCGCAAAAATGGGCATTTTTAGTCAGGTGGCCTCATAATAAAACTAAACTTAATGTTGTTTACTTGGATTTTGGGATCTATGTTGGGCCTAGGGTGACCAGATGACCATGGGAAAAGATTATTGGGAGAGGGACAGCTTAATTATGAAGAAAAAAACTAGAAGAAATAAAGAAAAGAAAAACAAAACAGAAGTACTAACAAAATGCCCAGCACTGCCTAATGGAAACAAACTGCCAGTATAGGGAATCAAATGATGTATGTATGACTGTACAGTATGCTATAGGACTGTAAAGTTTAACTGTATGTTTAACTGTTTGACAGTTTCCAAATGTCTGTATACTGTACAGTTGTACAGGTGTGTGTGTGTGTGTGTGTGTGTGTGTGTGTGTGTGTGTGTGTGTGTGTGTGTGTGTGTGTGTGTGTGTGTGTGTGTGTGTGTGTGTGTGTGTGTGTGTGTGTGCGTGCGTGCGTGCGTGCGTGCGTCACTCACAGTCCATAGCCATGCCCACTGTGATGCACTTCTTGAAGCGACACAGCTGACACTGGTTGCGTGTGATCTTGTCGATGATGCAGCAGCCCTCATATTTACAGGAGTAAGAAGGATGGAGGTTCTTCTGAATGGTTCTACGGAAGAAACCCTGCATGATAGGGACAGTGAGAGAGAGAGAGACGGCGTGAAAAGAGAGAGACTTATTAAAGAGCAACCGTCAGTGTCTGAATGTAATATGAAATTATGCAAACTCAAAATGTAATCAAACCCTGAGATGTTCTGGTGTGATATAATCTCATCAAACAAGTCAATTAAGCGGGTCGCATCACATGGCGTGCTGTTGATTGCATCCAGACTGCCAGAAATGGGTTGGCAAGTGTCATGTTGCATAACGTCTGGCATCTCTTCTCAGTTAGAATATAGCACATTAAATATACTGGTGCAGTACACCGTATGATACAGTACACTGAGTACAGACTACAGTATAGTACAGTAACTATCACAATACGTAATAAGTATAGTTGCACCGCTCCGTTCACACGGGCATGGTTTTATTTAATTTCTTTCTGTTCAGAATGTAAAGCTGTCTTAGCTTGGTGTGTGGACAAAAGCCTTCAGAGGACACTGGCACCAGAAGTTGTTAGCAGCGTTAATGTTGCACAGAGACCTCGCTGATGCACTGTAAGTGTCACGGCGATGAAAGCCAGGACGACTTTGTATGCGAGTTATTCTGTGGTCTGCGGGGGCGGTTTTCCCAGGGAAATTGGAAACCACAAAAAGTGAACACCACTGAACCACAGCCTGCAGGGATGTCTGCAGTGGAAACCAAGCCCCTCACCCTAACACCGTGTGACAGGCCAATAAATAACAGAAATGCTAAACAGACGGATATATATATATATACTGTATAGTATAGGTAGATTGACCACCTGGGCCAGAGAGTAAAAGGGGAGCCATACTGAAACTCAATAACCAAATTCAACATGATCTGTATTTTTCTTCTAATTGACAGGTCTGGTTAAATAAAGCCTGAACTAAATGGTTGGAATTCCATTCCAGCGAAGACAAGGGGTTGGGTTGTAGCACCACGCTCTAATTGCTTAACTTGATAGTGCCGGGTTGAACGAGCCGTGCCGGCCCTGGCCAGTGCAGCAACTGAACTCCTATTGATAAAAGATAAGGAGCACTTTTCTTTTCTTTTTTTTTTTGGAGTTTGGTATTTCCACGGTGGGTTCCACGGAGACACAGGGCACTGATCTCGCTACATTAACTACATTGACTATGACAACAAGACGCACACTAACTGAATGCCTTTGGGCAGGCTTTATGAAGTTAACTGCCTCCTGGGACCGATGATGTTTATATATATTTCATCTTTCATTTTTACAAAGGCTGGAAAGTTCAATGAACCTCAGTACCACCACAGCTATGACAACAAGAACAAACAGAACGCGGTCTCAGTGTGTTTGCATCAAGCTTCTTAAATGTGCCGGGACAGATGGTGACACCTCATGTTTCTAGAGAGGGGTGGCGAATTAAGCACAATTTAATCATGATAACAAGAGTGATTAATAAGGATGATTATTTTTTTTCCTGCAAGGACTCCTGTTTAAAGCCAACATTAAGCAGCAGCTTTAAATGTGGTGGTTCGTCGCTGCCCCTTGGTACATTAAGGGATTAAGGGTTTGTCTGTCTGGTCATGTTTGGATTAAGGCTTAATGGATAAAGAATTACATGGTTAAGGGTTATATTCCCTAAATTGCTCAATGGTCAGAGTCTATCTTTGCATTTGGATAAAAATGTCAATCCTATGGATTGTTATTGTGACCGACGGTCGCATTTACTATGAAAACGTGCATTTCCCGTCAGTTGGTTGGTTGGTCCGTCACCCCAGGCATGACCATATATGGTCATCACGTGATATCATCAGGGATGGAGATCCCTGATGTCATCAATATTGGCCAGCAACCTCAAACCCTTATATCTCCATATATGGAGTTAAGTTCTTCTGACATTCCATGTGTTGATCCTTCCCCATCCATCCTTCCTCTTCGATGTCTCCCTTTTGACTGATACCTGTCATTTAAACTCTAGACGGGCCTGCCCCCAAAGTTATTAGTGCAGCCACGCCCAGCAGCTTGGCGAAAACTAGAGTTCTCAACAAGTCCAAAAATTAAGGCCCTGTACACTCAAGACAATGTCCCTGCTGTCACCCTTAGATCTCCATATATGGAGCTGACCTGTTCTGAACACATCAAACCCTGTACACTCAAGACACGCTCCATATATGGCCAGTACAGAATTAATTCCATGTGTTGATCTGTAGTAAAACTAGAAAGGTGAAATTCTGGGAAATTGAAAATGCGGTTGCACCACTGACGCTAGTCACGAGGAATCCACTGGGAACAGAATTCCGTCTTACCATGTACATTATATATTGTGAGGTCATGTGAAGCATGACAACAGGGACAACAGTGCATGTGTGAAGCATGACCAGAAGCTTCACTTTTCTGTTGTGCAAAAGGTTCACTTTTGATGGCAAAACATTCTCAGATCGAGAACAATAGTGTCTTGCAAATAATGACCTCTTTATCACAAGATAAATGAGACAAAAAGAAAACGAAAATGCATTGTTAAAAAAAGTAAAAAAGAATAATAATAATAATACTAATAAAAGGCAAGATAACCCTTACCTTGCAGCCCTCGCAGGTGATGCAGCGGTAGTGGTAGCCCGTGGCCTTGTCCCCGCACACCACACACGGCTCATCCTTCTCCAGGTAGCTGGGGATGTACCCTGCAACAGAGACGCTAAGAGCTATAGGACAGGAGGAGGAGGAAGGGTGGTATAAAAGGATGACAGGAGAGGAGCAGGAGGAGGAGGAGGGGGGAAAGGAGTGAACCCGACAAGGGGGCGAGGATTAGGAGGATGACGAGGATGAAGGAAGGAAGCAAAGCATGTTCAGGTTGGGATGAGGGAGGAACAGGAGGAATGGAGGCAGAGCGATGAAGAAGACGGGATGGCAGGATGGGCGAGGTAGAACCGGGGAGGAGTAAGGGATGAAAGGAGGAGGTCAGGATGTGTGGGGAGTTCACGGGAGAGTAAGGGTGTGGATTGAGAGATGGATGGATGGATGGATGAGTGGAGAAGGAGAGGCACAAGGTAAACGAGGAGGTGGTGAAGGGGTGAACGGAGATGGATGGATGGATGGATGGATGGATGAGTGGAGAAGGAGAGGCACAAGGTAAACCAGGAGGTGGTGAAGGGGTGAACGGAGATGAATGGATGGATGGATGGATGAGTGGAGAAGGAGAGGCACAAGGTAAACCAGGAGGTGGTGAAGGGGTGAACGGAGATGACGGGTGAGGAATCGGGGGAGGGAGGAGGGAGGGAGGGGTGATTGTTAACACAGGGGCGTATTGCAGCTCCTGGTCAGTGTAGTGGGACCCAGCAGACAATGAAACAGAGTGACACAGTTCAACAGCACCGGTGGTGGCGGACACACGGCAACTTCTCATTTCGAGTTAGATTACGCTTTTTTAAACCTACTTAAACTGTATATACTTTTACTTTGTGCGTCAACAGCGTCAACAGTCGTCTGATCTACCAGCTCACAATGCATTGCAGTGCGTTGTGAACTTGTGGATGGACTACTTTTGCGGAATAGTCACATTATATTTATGTCTAATACTGTATGTTTATGACATGCTTATAATAGTGATATTAGGGTTCAAGTTATTTTTATGTATCTCAAGAGAAATTAATTATACATTTGTGTGGTTTTATTTTTGTCAGTTCTCTTCTCTAAGTACAGTTGTGCTTTTGTACTCAATTGTGATATCTTTAAACTTGTATTCATCTCATGTGTCTTGTCTGTTTTTTATGGGGCCTCCAAAGTATTATTTTTCCCTCCGTCTCTTTAAAACTCAGAGAATGCAGGGTGAATAACCTGCAATCCTTAAATCCTTAAATAATAATAAAAGAGGGAGAGTGTAGTAGCCTAACCATAATTTTCGGAAAGAGGAAAAAAGTCATAAAACTTGTGTAAGCTAATTAAACCCAGAGTTATGTGTATACAACGACAGACAGGGACTCTTTCGGTCTTAATAAACTAGCAGGTAGCCAACCCATACGTTTTAACACTTTATAAAGTATTTTTACAGCAATACACACCCACACACACACACGCACGCACGCACACACGCTCTGAGGCTCCGGCAAAATCAGGCTGAGCGGAGCATACAGCACTGGAGGGCAATTATCAAGTGGATGTTTCTCTCTTTTCTCGTTAAGTCCACACAGCCTCTCAAAATAAGCAGCTCCTCGCCGCTGAGCTAGCGAGCTAGCTTGACATTCGAAAGCCATTAACTCCCGCTCGCTGTCATCACCCACTTTCCCTCAAAAGAAATGACTTCCTCCCTATCTAAACCGCAGCGTTAAGTCATCCCAGAGAAATGTGTGTGTGTCTCATGCAGGCGGAAGGTATTTACGCTGGTAGTTACGACTGAGGCCAATATGTGAAGCTATATATCCTCGCAGGCCATCTGCTCCACACAAAAGCAGAATTGAGGCTTTCTGGCATGGGGGCTGATCTGCGGGTGAAGTACAGAGCTTCTCGCCGGCCCTTGATCTCCACCCTCTCCATCGCTGACTCTGTGGCTCCGCAGCAGAGCTCTATAGCTGCGCTGGAGGGGAGGATATTTCATGGGACTGGGCCCAAAAGAAATGACTAATGAATCCTGTAAGTGTGTTTTGAAGCTGTAAAACGGTGCATGCAGTAAATGCACTTTGAATTATGTTTGGCGTAAAAAGCTGACCTTCGTCCTGAATGAAGGCGGAGCCCACGGCGGCGTTGGCTCGACACTTCGTCAGCTGCAGTTTAAACAGGTTTTTACAGAAGAAGTGTATGGTGCTGCTCACTTTGATGTCCTGTCCTATTGACTAGGCAGCCTTTTTTTCTCATTTTTATATACCTAGTACATACCATACCTTGTTATTACTGTGCCGTATATATTGTATATCCTCGTTTTATACAACCACACATTGTGACTGGTCAAGAGGCATTTGGAGCTGCGCCATTATAAAACCATTAAATACTGAGTGTGCCCGGGTGGCGTGGCACAGTGGTAAAGTCCCTGCCCATCACCCGGGTGGCGTGGCGCAGTGTTAAAGTCCCTGCCCATCACCACGGAGGTTGTGGTTCCAATCCACCGTGGTGCGTCCGGCTTTGTCGGGCGTCTATGCAAACACAATTTGCCCCCAGTGTTCGGGGAACAGGGAAGCTGGGGCGGGGGAGGGTGATATCGGTCATTGCACGTAGTCCTAAACGGGCTGGGGCGGAACGAGTCAGCAGGGAGTGGTGGGCGGGAGGATTAGGACGAAGGCCCTACCTACGACCTCCCGGTGGGGGCTCCTCACTGGCAGGTGAGTCAGTAGGTTACGGCAGTGACAACACAGAGATGTGTGAGGGGAGGAATTAATTGGCAGAACGACTAAATTGGGTAGAAAAGGGGGGTAAAAAAACATCATCATTATGGACCTCATACAAGATGTGTGCTGTTAAAATATATCCTAATTAGTCATATTATGGGATGCCCGCTGGCCTAGCGGTCCAGGCGCATACCACATGCGCCTGACAGCGTGTCTCTGATTCGAGTCCGACGACGTCATTCCCAGTCTCTCTGTCCCCGTTTCCTGTCTATCTCCACTATGTCCTATCAATAAAGGAAGAAAAGCCCCAAAAAATATCTTACAAAAAAAGAAAATATATATAATTTGTCCAAATCTTTAAAAAAAGTTGAAAATAGCATCGTGGCACATTGTGAGCTTGCAATATTGTGTCATATTTGCCTCCAGCTTGCCCCCGTTGTGTCCTATCTCTGAAAAAGGTATTTAACGTTAACAGTTGTGCAGTGCTGGTTGGATAAAACCATAAAAGCGATAAAACACTTGTCGTTGTGCTTTATGGTGATGAGTATTGGCACGGCTGTGCAGGCCCAGGGCTCTCTGCTTCACGTCCTGCCTACTATGCAGTGCCAAATCTGCCAATGAATGGAGCGTATGCAGACCGTGGCCATCTTGCCATTAGAAGTTAATGGCAGGGTGCTAACAAGGTGCAGTTTTCCATTGACAGCCCATTCATCAAGTCTTATCTGATGATTGTATTATTGATTTAAAGTCTTTTATTTATTTTATTTTTTTCCTGGTTAATTTTCTTTTAGTCAAAAATATATACAATCCCTTTGCCCTGCTGCTGCTAGTTGCCCAAATGTTCGCTATGTAAATGCCGGTTTGGTCTGCACACTTTACATTATAAACTGTGAACTTTATGATGTACTATGTAGTGTGTAGGTACATATGGCTTTATTTAAAAAAAGGGTAAATGTATTGACTGTACATAAAAAAAAAAAAAAGGTTAAATGCATTGACTTTTATGTATATCTGTCTGATGTGTTGTTTTTTGTGAAGAGGTCCACAATGGAAATAAGCCCTGGCGCTTTCTGGTGTTGTTTTCATTCTCGGTGCTGCTGTGGCTGTATACAGTATGTTGGGACAGTGCTATTGTGCTCTTTTTATGTGATATAAGAAAAAATGAAATCAATCAAGCAATCAAGCTCTTGTGTATGTTTTGAAAGTGGGTTTGATTTATTTGGCTTGATTCAGATGAAATTTGTTTCTATTTTGATTTAGAGACTAACAAAATAATCTCAGTTGTATGTTTTTATTTACCAACCTACCATTAGCCCTATCTGATACGCCAGTCATGCAGGCGAATGCCAGCCGCTGTGTTTGGCTGTAGCTGATAAGGTTCCAATTAGAATATTTTGGCATTCCCCGGCGTTGGCATTTGAAAATAAACACTTTCCCGCATTGAAGCTATGAGTGTTATTCTATTTGATTGCTTTATCGCAAACTACTGCATTTTGGTCATGGTCAGTACTTCTCCGGCATTGCTGTGCATTTCACTTTCCTTTTTCTTTCCACAAGGTTGTCAACTCTAAAAGCCAATATCAACATGTATTCCTCCATTAGTCTTATCTGATTAAAATATATCAAGATGGCGGATGGTACAGTAAGAGCTGCCTGCGAGTTTTGAACTGGGCCAATCTGGTGGTAGAACAAAAATGACCCTTTATATGTCGTGGCTGATGCTAATCTCTGGTGGGTCTAATAGGAAAGAAAGTAAGGGGGAAAAAAAACTATTTCAATGTCACACCTTCTGGAAATAGTATTTCTTTCCTCAAAGTTGCGCTTAAAGTCTCCCACAGGGAGTTATGATCAGATAACTCACCAGGAGCGTTATTAAAGCCTCGAATGTCAGCGGCTTCTTATCTAAATCCATAAAGGGATCTAACCCCCCCCCCCCCCTCCCAAAAAAAAACCCTCCATCTATAAAAATAGCTGATTTGGGATTTAGAAGACAAGTTCCATTATGTGCTTTTTCTAAAGCTGAAGGTCCCACTATTACCCCTCCTCCATATATATTATAAATTATAGCTTTAGGCTTTATGTGATGGATGTCAAAGCGGGGACATTTTTTTTCTTTTCTTTTCTTTTTCTTATTCAAGTTCGTCGAAGAGAGGAGACACGACAAAGCGCTTATCAAAGATTATCAAAGGAATGTTACCTGGCTGGGATGCTATACTCAACGTGAAATGAAATATAAATTAGCCCCTACAAGGCGGCTATACTGTACAAGAGCATCATAAACATTCATATTCTGTGAGAGATGGAGAGGAGAGAGGAGCGGCAGAGGAGGAGAATAATCTTACCCGACATGCTCTTCACCGAACATTGACTGTTCTTCTCTTCCTCTTCGGCCCATCTGGCCACCTACATGGAGACAGATATGGAGAGAGAGAGAGAGAGAGAGAGAGATAGAGAGAGAGAGAGAGAGAGAGAGAGAGAGAGAGGAGAGAGAAAGAGGGTGAGGGAGACAGACAGAGACAGAGGAACCATAGAGGGAGAGAAATGAGAGACAGAGGAAAGGAAACAGAGAGGAGAGAGAGAGAGAAGGGGTATTGGT
>NC_139708.1:29376384-29411252 GCF_964188405.1 Protomyctophum parallelum | reverse complement strand
CAGAGACAGAGAACCATAGAGGGAGAGAAATGGAGAGACAGAGGAAAGGAAACAGAGAGAGAGAGAGAGAGAAGGGGTATTGGTGTGAAAACACAACTACAATACAGTATCTCATACTCACACATGTGCAGCACATGCATACACAGCATGTGTGTGTGTGTGTGTGTGTGTGTGTGTGTGTGTGTGTGTGTGTGTGTGTGTGTGCGTGTGTGCATGCGTGCGTCTTTGCTGTTCTCTCTCTCTCGCTTGCCCCCCCCCCCCCCCCTCTCGCTCTGTCTTTCGTTCTCCGCCTCTCTTCATAATCCTCGGATAGGCCTACTTTTTTTGCCCACCTCTGAGAATGAGGTGGATTATTATGGAAGTGTCTGAAGTCAAGTCATCTAAAACCTGACACCATCACAGCTACAGTACAAACAAACACGACTGCATTTTATGACATGCGTTGTTTGCCCCGGTGTGCACCGGGGAGGGATTACAAAATCACAACAAACCCGCTTTATATACTGTTATTATTATGCATGTTTCACGTCGGCATGAATCCCTTGCGGTGGGAAAGACCTCTATCCGACAAAACCTGTTGCATCATGAATGATGACACACATTGAAGGCAAAGTCAAAGCTTATACTGCCAGGCTCTGTTTGGCTGGCTGGACATCGCTGGACATCATTTACGTTCAGTTGATCTACTACTATCTCCATCTACTCTCGGTGGTCTGTTTGAGGTACCGTAGAGTTGTTGTTGACAACTCTGCATCTCCTGCAAAGTTGTCACCTTCCTAACAAGTGGAAGTCCAGCCTCCCTACAATTTACAAAAGAAAATGTAGGCATTCAACCAGACGCTCTTGTTCTTGCTTACTTACAGTAAGCAAGAACAGCACATGGTAATACATGAAATGCGTACTGTAGAAATAGTCAATAAAGGAACATAAGTAAACTAAGGAAACCTAACATCCATCTAACAATATCTGCACAATTAATCTATAAGTATACACTATAGAACGCTATATGTCTATAATATGCTATTTAAATGCCATATTTTAGCCTTTGCATACACCTGCAAGGTCGTCGAGGCTAGGGCATGTGCCAGGGGCTAAGGTGAAGAGGTGAGTTTTCAGACTACGGCGGAAGATTGGGAGCGACAAACACTCCCTACCCTGCTCTTTTCCAAGTCAAAGGGTGGAGAACTGAGATACTGTTCCCGACAGCAGATACTGTATATGAAGTGGGTTTACTTTACATCTTTACCCTATACACCATGCCTGAAGCTCATTCCCTACACCAGACACATGCGTCTCTCACAGACACAAGTTGCAGATTGATAAGAAGCGCTGATGTAACCGATGTAGCTCAAGATGCATGCCGTGTCGACTGTCGAGGCCCTGATGGCCAGAGTCGCCAGACTGGGGATTGACTGGATTCGCGCACAGTGGGTGGCTAACTGCCGTCTATTATTTTTCTAAGTACACACACAACAAGCTGCCAGCACAGCAGGTGGTACACACAGTGGTGTGGGGAGATAATGGCGAGAGAGCTGCTGCCATGAAGATACATAAAATGGCAGTGAATGCATATTTTCTTTGCGTCCCAGAATCACCCCACGGGCCGGATTGGACACGTGCGGGTCACCAGTTTGATAGCCCGGAAGCTTTTGAAATCTACATAGAGGGGAAAAGAGACACTTTAATAGTGCAACTCGAGGTCCCCGCTGTAAATTACCATGGGTACTTACAATAAGTTATGTATGAAATGGGAAGTAAAGAGCGGTCTAAAGGCTCTAAGAAGCCATAGACCGTTCATTTCTCTACGCTGTTTCACAGTCTAGCCGCTTTCTCTCTCCATTATTCGGAGCGTGGTTATTATATCCTACTTTCAAGCAGACAGTCCATTTAAATAAAAAACAGTGTAAGTGAGACATGGGGCTCCGTTTAAACGTTGCTCAGTGAGTCACATCAGGCTCACGTGGACCAGATAGACACATGCATGCACTCTCTATACTGGCTTGTTCTCCAAAGCAGACATGGACACGCGCACACATTTTCACACGCACAAACAGTCACACACACACGCACACACACACACACACACACGCGCATAATTCCTTCACTCAGTCTTTCTGTTCTCTGATATCCTTCTCTATCCTTCCTCCCTCTCTCTCGATCTCTCGCTCTCTCTCCCCCTGAGGAGAGTCTTTCCTCCCTCTCCCTCTCTCTCTCTCCCCCTGAGGAGAGTCTTTCCTCTCTCTCTCTCTCTCTCTCTCTCTCTCTCTCTCTCCCTCTCCCTCTCTCTCTCTCCCTCTCCCTCTCCCTCCCCCTGAGGAGAGTCTTTCCTCTCTCTCTCTCTCTCTCTCTCTCTCTCTCTCTCTCTCTCTCTCTCTCTCTCTCTCTCTCTCTCTCTCTCTCTCTCTCTCTCTCTCTCCCCCTGAGGAGAGTCTGCTCTCTGCAGATTTGGATTATGCTCCCCAGTCTCTCCCGTCCATCACCCTCCTTCGCTCGCCCTTCTTCCATTCCCTCCTCATCCTCCATCTGTGTGACATTCCAGTCTCTTTCATCACGCCTCCCTTCTTCTCATGGCTCTCTGTCTGTCTGTCTGTCTGTCTGTCTGTCTCCATCTCTCACTCTGTGATCGATGATCCTCTCCCTCCCATCACCCCACAGTCTTCCCTCTGTTCTATACATCTTTCTCCTCAATTCCCTAAATCTCCTTCTTTCAGCTCTCTCTCGCTCAGTCCCTCCCATCTCTGTGCCTGCCCACCCCCGCTCTCTCTCACCCCTATCTCTGTCGCTGACCAATCCCCACCCCCGTCTCATTCCCTCTCTCCTTCAGCAATTAGTTAACAGAGAGAACCTCACCAACCACCACAAATCTTCTCCTCTCACACTTCTTTCTGTCTTAAATAAATGGAGGCCAAAGTAGTCACTATTTTTTTTTATTGGCACACACCAAAAGGGAACGCTTACGTGTTTCGGCTATGAGCCTTCATCAGAGCATACTGCAATACTGCATAGGTTCACAGCAGAAACGCGTATAAGCATTCATTTGGGCCACCTCTTTCTCTCATTTACTTATTTTATTTCTGTTAGTAGTACCACAGTGTACAACAATGCTCTTGTTCAATCACACTTGTTCCCAAGGTCTAGAGTAGCTGTTTTTCTGTAAAGCCAGTGCTGTGTGTAAATGTGTGAGCCCAATAGAGAACAAAGCATGCACTCAGCGACCGTACAGCCGAGTGGGGAGAGGGCCATGGGGGAATCAGAAGGTCACTGGTTCGACCCCCGGCTCGCCCAGTCCGTGTGTAGAACTGTCCCTGAGGAAGACACTAACTGCTCCCCGAGCGCCGCATTAATGGCATCCACTACAAGAGGATGATGGGTCAAGACAGAGGATACCGTCCAGGACGGGTACAGTAGGCCTATGTGAAAATGTACTTGGCAAAATAGTGTGGGTTCCAGCCTATCTGCTTTGTCACTCGCTACTCAGACTTGCATTTCGTAACGTCACCTGTTACGTTACGTAGCCACGTTGTTGCTGATACGTCATCAGCCAGCACCACTCTTTTGGAGTGGTGCAAACACTCCCTTATGGAGTTATGTGTGTGTGTGTGTGTGGGTGGGTGGCTGGTTGGGTGCCTGCCCGGCTGGGTATGAGCACGAAAACAGCATGGTTGTTTTTCACCACCTGCGCGCAACCTAACACACACACAAACACACACGCACATATTAACTGTATATATGATGATTTCGGGTGTGCCAGTACAGTACAGTGACAGTACAGTAGAGGGTACAGTAGAGGGACCGGCACATGGTAACTCTGTCATTTCTCAACCGTTTAGGACGCGGGGAGGCTCGTCCGAAACCGGGCCGGCACCCTGTGGGTCTGGAACTCCCCCCCCCCCCCACAGGGAGTTGCAACACTCACTTCACACGGGTGTGATTATTTTTATCACACACCACCGACCAATCAGAAGCCCCGGGTCGATTTCACCCGTTGTTCTGCCTACCTATAGCGAGTGACAAAACAGATTGACGGAACACAGCGAATCAGCCTGGAAGCCAGGCCACTTAACAAACACCCCAACAACACCTAAAGCGGATACAAGTATTATGTTCTCAGATTATTTTGTTTTGTTTCATTTATTCAGAATTACGCAATTGCTTACTAATTCAGCCTACATGTTGAGCAACAGGTTCAACAAGGTCCCTTCTCTGAGATTCCAACTTCACATGGTGCTCAGAAAACACATCTCTCCAAAATGTTCATTTTGCAGGCAATGAAGAAAAGCTTACATTTGTTTAAACAATGCCTCAACCAAGTTGTGACTTCATATATCGTCAATGGCTTGCGTGAGAGGTGGTGGAGTTAGCTGCTTTAGCAGACAGTCTGAGGGTCCAATGGAGTTAAGAGGTTTTGTCCGAAGCACTTTAACACTTTTCAGTGCTTCAATATTTCTTTTAGCGAACACATAAAGGGACGTAAAGGGTACGGTAGGATAAATAACAGCGATAAGATACGCATCACGATACATGGCTGACGATACGACACATGGACGATATTGGTTCATTTTGGCGATGCGATCCGATCCGGCAGTTACTGTATTGTTACAACCCTGGTAAAGGGTTTTCAATAGCTTTAGATGGTTTCCTCTCGACGGCTTGAGAGTGACTGTATATCAGTGTATCTGTTTGACAACCGTCCATCCATCCGTACATTGAGTACAGTACGTACACTACAACATACAGTACATCTCTCCCTTGCTTAGTCAGTCCAAACTGTTGGAATGAATCCCCTCCCCCTTCAGCGTCTTTGTATTGGGGGGGGGGGGTCGGGTCACATGATTAAAGAGGTGTCAGCGAGATGGAATAAGGGCTTATGTACATTTTGTACAGTATGATGTCCAGTATTATCTATACTTAAGAAGGGGATTGCAGTGAGACATTGGTGTCAATGGGGAGGGAGGGAGGGGTAGGGGGGTAGTGGGGGGGGGGGGGGGGGGGGAGGAGGGCCATCTTCTACACAAAATATCTATTGATATTAATATCTTCTTTTAGCAGTGAGAAATATGCCATGTCATCATGTGACAGCCGGAGCATTACACTAGATGTGTGTACTGTTAGCTGGGGGCTCACAGACAGCACATGCATATAGTTTACATTTCAACAATGATTTCAGACAGCAGGCTTCGGCTATTTGAAGAATGATGAGTACAAAAGTATACAGTAAAGGGTGGGATGACATGTCTAGACCAATATCACTGTATATAGATATTAGTCTGGAACTTCCAATGTAGAAGATTTATCTCCAAGGGGTGGTTACTGGTTACAAACGTCAATTCAAAGTGATAAGGGTTAGGATTAAGAGTAACAATGCTGGGGTGATTTGAATACAGGGCATTCCGTAAATAAGTGAAGTGGAACTCTTTATTTGAGCATAGCTGTATTCAGTGAGAATGTTTGAAAAGCTATATTTATGATTAAAATAATGAATCACGCACGCACGCGCACACGCACGCACACAGAGTATCTTTCTCTCCTCTCTTTCTCAACATATGCAAGGATAACATCCTGTCACAAACAGTGCACACACACACACACACACACTCACTCTAACCAACCTGTTGATGCAGTATGGCTGCAGAATATGCATGCCTGCCCAAGGGTCCCTGCACGCTTTATACGAGTATAGAGCTGCAGTGGCGGACAGCTGAAGACCGAGTCCTCTCTCTCTCTCTCTCTCTCTCTATGCAAGCCTATAATCTACAAAGAAAGTTCCCAGAAAACTAACGGACGCCTTGTTTGCCGAAGCCGAGCTCCTCCAGTTCTTCAAGCGCCTCATCTACTGTAGATTCTACCGGCTCTGTCTGTCAGTGTCACTGAGTCATCTGGAATGGTAAACAGCAGCCGCTTACAGTACAGAAGTTAAAGCCACCTCTGCAAGTCTGTCAAGCAACACTCGGCTGTCACGCCGAACTTTGCTGCTCTCTCTCTCTCTCTCTCTCTCTATCTGTCGTCATAACAGCACAGCATTTCCTCCGCTGTCAGCTACTGTATATATTCTCCTTTTGTCTCCGTTGAGTCTTCTTCACGAGCCAACGAGACTGTCTCCATCGATCAAAGGGTCGTCCGCAAACACTTTAATATCCTGCCCCGTGAGAGGCGACGAGCCATGCAGGATGGAAAAAAGGGAAGAACTAGGAAAAAACAAAAACAAAGCACAGTGTAGGGGCAGGCGCTGCATTTGTTCTCTTCTCAGCAAGCAGATTTAGGCTATGGAGTTCTGGGCTGGCTGCGATAATATGCACTTATTTATAATCCCCATGGGGGGAGGTATTTAAATCCCCCCCCCCCCCCTCTCAAACTGTACACAGAAGCTTTCCAGTGCAGCCAGCAGCGCTGGGCTGGGGCGGGGGTGAGGGGGGGGTCCAGTTTGAGCTGAGTCCAGTCAGGGAGAGGAGGAGGAGGACCCAGAGCAGAGCCAGACGGTGAAGTAGAGAGCAGGGCTGGTGTGGAATGGATAGCAGTGGTTGTTGATAGTCAGCTGTTTGTGGCAGCAGATATGTTCGACAGCAGACTGGGCGTGCGCTGGCATGACTACTCTGTTTATGTCTCTCGCTCTCCCTTTATCTCTCTCTCTCTCTCTCTCTCTCTCTCTCTCTCTCTCTCTTTCTCACGCCATTCCGCACATGCTGTCTCCTCCCCTTCCAGCTTTCACTTTCTATTCCTCTACCGGCCTCTCTCTCCCCCTCTCTCTCTCTCTCTCTCTACCTCACACAACCCCACTGTATCTTTCTCTCTATCTCTACCTCCTATTATGAATCACTAGTTTTCTGGCTCACCCTCCAGGTTCCCGCGCTGTTGTTCCTCCCCCTCCCCTCCCCTCTATCTCTCCCTCTCTCTGTAGCTCTCTATTGTTTCCTCATTTTGTCATCTTCCAAAGGGACACACACACACACACACACACACACACACACACACACACACACACACACACACCACACACACGTCTCCAACATCCAAGCAACGTCACAGAGTGACAGAAAGATTCCTAAATAGTGTCTGAAAAAAGGAGAGACACGTCAGAATTCTCCAGGACAGACAAACCTCTGGCCTGCGCTTCAAGGGACGCCCGATCAACGGACTGATATGATCGAGTCTGATTCGTGATGCAACAGGTCGTATGTGCTTTCATATATGTCTTTGCTGTTCATGTGCATATCACATGACCATTCAATTTGGGATAAGTATCCTGGGCAATCATTAAAATGCCAGATCTTGTGATTCCATGATTTATGTGTACAGCCTGTTTATTGGACTATTAGATAACCCTCTCACAGTATTGACGCATCAGATGATGACCCCGACTTGAGTGAAATCGGTTATCTTGTCCTGCAGACAGAAGGGGTCATTTTGGGACAAGCCGGGCCAGCCCTTGTCCCTTTGTGGAACAATTGGTAAAATCATTAATACAACCCCCCAAACCCCTGGTGGGGTAAAGTAGACCCTTCAAGCAGTTACCATTACTTTCAGAGTGTGCCTCCGAGCTGTGCGCAGTCAAGGTCACGGAGTGACAGAGAGATTTCTATATAGTGGCTGGTAAAAAGAGTGACACGTCAGAATTCTCCAGGTCAGAGAACCCTCTGGCCTGCGCTTCGCGGGGCCCCCAAATCTGTGGACTGATATGATCGAATCCGAATTCGTGATGTAACAGGTCGTATTTGCTTTCATATATGTCTTTGCTGTTCATATGTATATCACATGACCATTCAATTTGGGATAATTGTGGGCAGAGAGAGGTCCAGTCAATTGTGTAAAGTTGTGTAAATGTTGTGTAAATACCCTCCCTAAACCGCCAGATCTTGTGAGTCCATGATTCATGTGTTCAGCCTGTTTATTGGACTATTAGATAACCCTCTCACAGTAATAACGCATCAGTGTGTGTGTGTGTGTGTGTGTGTGTGTGTGTGTGTGTGTGTGTGTGTGTGTGTGTGTGTGTGGTGTCTAGTCTAGTCTAGTGATGAAAGAAATGGTGCATTGACATGACACCTATCTGCCTATCCACCAGACAACATTCTACCTACCTATCTACAGTATATCTATAAATGTACAGTAGCACTTACATTCTCTAAAATTGTGTTGTCTTGCATATCTCTGCTGTCGGGAAGAAACCACCTAACATTAAAATGTTCATTTTCCCAGAAAATGAAAAATATGCATTTTTCAGGAAATGTTGAAAACAAAGCAATACTGCCTCATCAAAGTTGCTGTTGTGACTTTATTTATATTGTCACTCCCTTGCATGAGAGGTAGAGAGAGGTGGTGGAGTTAGCTGCTTTATAGCAACAGCTTGACGGACCAATGGATTTAAGAGGTTTTGTCCGAAGCTCTTTTTACTACTTTCCATTGCATTCAATATGTTTTAACTGACACACAGACATAAAGGATGTTCAATAGCACTGATTTATGCAACAACAAAAAAAATCAATTAAAGGTGGTTTTCTCCCGATAGTAGCGAATGATGACGGCTGGAGACCGCTACTAGTACAGTATATCTCCAGGAGTCATCAACATGTGATCTCTATTCAAGCCAGTAATCATTTGTGGAGCAGCTGTAATGATTGATTTTTACCCCCTATGTCGCAGAAACAGGTAAAACAATAGCTACAAGGCTGGGACAACACAGATACAATATTAACAATGCAAAAAAGACAACCACAAGATTTGTTCAACATTTCATGGCTCACGGCATTGAAGCTCTAAAAGGCGCTGGACTTCAACACAATCCCAACTGGACAGTAGGACAAAGACGTTTTAATGAAAAACAGTGGATTAAGAACCTCAACACGGATTTTCCTGGAGGCTTAAACATACTAGTGCTGCCGGAATTGTCCAAAAATTACATTCGGATATTCGTTTTAAAAACCCAAGTGGATTCGAGCAATTCGACACATTTTATTTATAACGCACTTTACATTTGAAAAAAATCTCAAAGTGCTACAGGCAGAAAAATATAAAAGAAAAAAAGAATAAGAATAAAACAGTTAAAACAGCACACAGGGCAGCTTAAACGTCCGACTGGGCAAATGCCTTACTAAAGAGGAAGGTCTTTAGTCCCTTTAATAATTATATTTACACCAATACAACCTGAGACATAACATTTAAGATCGCATTGCTGGCGCAACTCTCTCTCTCCACGCATTGGTGCTGCTGAAAACCGAGTTGGAACACAATGCATGCATTCTCCCTTCTCCAGTAAAACTTCACAGAGATTTTTCTTAAATGAGCAATCCTACCACACAGCCTTATGAAAACGAGGCACGGAGGCAGTATTAATTCACAGAACAGAACACTGCATTGCTGCTGCTGCCGGACCCGGCACCACATTTCGTGGCAAATATAACTAATCTACAAGCTCACAAGTCACAACGCTTACCCATGGCACCGTCTCGCGAAAACTAATAATAATAATAACTAAGAAATATTTTTTATTATTATTTTTAATTTGAACCTTAATTTTATATATTCGGTTATTCATTAATTTTTTTGATTAGAAAATAAATTCGGATATAGAATATTCGTTGGCAGCACTAAAACATACCTAAAATCAGATCTTGAATACAACAAAACTTAAACTCAGGATTAAACTGGAGTAAATCTAAAAGTGATTGGATCAGACTTCCTTCGGATACATGGCGAATGCATTCATTCCTTGCATTGTGCTTACACATGGGTAAGCACAGTGCACTGAAGTCTTTCTGTGCCCCCCCCCCCCCCCCCCCCCCCCTCCAACTCTACCCCATGTCCTTTAGGTCTTGATGAAGTGCAGACAGTTCTCCTCCTGCCTGCAGCTAAAGCTCTGTGACGTCCAATATCACATGCCTTCCTGACCCCGACAGATGCATGCATTGAAAGACCCCCCCCCCCCCCCACCCACACCCCCTCCCCCCCTCCCACCGCGGAATGTACCAAAAAAATCTTCATCTTCATTTTCATCTGCACCCTTTTTCTTTATCACACCTTCAGGCGTGTTCGAAAGAAATGGAACAAAATAAAATGTCTCAAACCCTTGCAGTGACTTTGCTTGCTTTTTACAAATCTATCTATGTAATATAAAATATTTCATATTTTGATATCAAGATTCAAGAATCAATCAAGGTTTTCTTTTTCTTTTTCCACTAAGAAGGTCCAAAATGTCGGCGTGACATGTTCATGCTACACGAAAACAGTGAAAATAGGAGATGTACAAGCAACAGAATATTGACATGGCCACAATGGGGACACCAGCTTGGAAGTGGTTCGGTATTGATCGATTAACCCATTTTGACCTGAGATCAGATTCTAAAAATGTCTTCTACATCCTCAGACCTACAAGCTTGTAGCATGCCACTCGGTGGCGCGCTATGAGCTTGTAGATCTGATATTTTTCAATAGCTAAAGCATAACATAATGCTAACACCAAAAGGGGTTCCCGCCCCAAAAGGGGTTAAACTTTGATTGAATACCGAAGTATAGACAGCACGACGTACAGTCAGACCGTCAGACCAAAAGGAGAACACGAGAAAATCCTGGGAACTCGTTTCCATTGTGGTCCTATACTGTAAATAGTACCTACACTACACACAATAAAAAAAACAATCAAAGCCTCATTTATCCTCTGTAGTGCAACAGTGTCGCTTGCCGACAAGATACATTCTTCTCAGCAAGAAATTCCGTTGTGCGAGTATAAAGCTGCAGGCCATACATTTCTTATTGAACAAAATGTTATTTTAGACTAATCTGCATGACATGAGTATGTTAATACAGTATAACTAACACGTCTATGGCAGTGGTGTAGTCTACCGCCATACTTGTCATACTGTATGAACTATGCTGTGCCCAAGTTTTGGAAAAATAAATGTATATGGGTCCGCTAATCATTAATTTAATCCATTGAGCACATAAGAGCGTACTGAAAACAGATATAATCATTAGGGAAGGTGTATGCATGTACTATGTGTAGTATGTGTACTATATGTAAACTATTCATTTCCATTTTCCAGCCATTCACTACAGCAGGCTACTACAGCACTGATCTATAGGTTGTGTATGGATCCTGTACAGTCTCAGTAACTGGCATGCACACATGCTATCAATAATCAATCAAGGAGAGCTCCTACAGTATGTATAACATACAATTTGTACAAACATTGACACTCCCAATCACATTTTGTACATATTTATAATTATTTTGTACTTCTTGTACTTATTTTTGTTTTGTTTTATTGGCTCTACAGTAAGGTTGGGCGATATGCCAATTTTTTTCAACCGCCAATCGTCTGACCAATATTCGCCGATTGACGATGTATTCGTGTCATAAAAGTAGAGTGAGAACAGCTCACTGCAGGTCGCAAAAAAGCCAGATCTACAAGCTCTCAAGGCGCCGCGTCCTGCCTGTTTTCGCAGCTCCGTTCGCTAGGCGTTGAGAGCTTGTAGATCAGTCTGTTTCTGCAGACTGCAGCGCAGCCAGGGTAACTTGCTCCCTTCCCTCCCCGGTCCGGTCGTCGGAGGCTCGGAGCGGAGCACTGAGCAGCGGAGCCGACAAGCTGCTGCGGCCGGGCTGATCCACACAGGCTCTCAAGGCGTCGCGTCCTGCCTGTTTTTGCAGTGCCGTTCGCTACGCGTTGAGAGCTTGTAGATCTGTCTATTTTTGCAGCGCTGGTGTCGGGGTCCGTTCACGTTGTCAATAAAAATAACTTAGATTACAGGCGGAGATGAAGTTCAATCAGTGTTGCACCAGTATTGGCTACACGCTAAGCTAAGCGCTAAGCTAATGAATGATCCCCGTGCCTATACACTAACACTAGTAGACAGTTTTTTTTATTTCCCCCCCCGCCACTCACGGTGGCGCATTGGGATTGTGATGAGACACGAGACAGCAGTGTGCATTCTGTTGTGACTGTATATTATTAAACTGCATGGGTCTGGACTCCGGAGCTTAAACAACATGTAGGCTACAGCCTCCCTCAGCTCCCAGCCAGGCTGCCGTAAGTGCCGTGCGGCGGTGCCCGAGGCTGGCTGCTGACAGTGCTGAGTGCGGGGAGTCGGGACTGTGGGAGCATACCATTATAACGGGAGGAGGTGATTTCCACCCGGCCGCTGTTACTACTTTGCTGGGCCAAATTGATCCACATGTTGCTCACACTTTACAGGTTATCTAGGCTAAATCGTCCCGAGAAATCGCCTAATAAAAATATTCGGCGATTGGATTCGTATATTCGCGATTGACGATGTATTCGTATCGTCACCCAACCCTACTCTACAGTAGGTGAAAATGTACCTGGCTTGTGTCGGGTCTCGAGGCTACTCATGAAAAAAAGATTCAACTGTCCTCACTCAACCAGCCACTATTTAATTTATTTTTACTATGTCATTGCCACCAGAAACCCCCCCAACTCTAAACAACTTTAACACCTAAAAGAGCCTTCAAGTTTACACTTATTTTTTCCATGGAGTCTAGTCACTCCTTCTGCAATTTGCCAAACAGAGAGGTATAAGTAGCACAGGGTTTTGAGTATATAGCTTGAAGTTGCAGTGTGTGCGCGCGCGCGTGTGTGCGTGTAGAGTACACACGACACGTACGCATGTACTGTACTGTATGTATGCACACACTTTAAATTGCAATAACACCTTTTTCTGAGGTGGAAACTGTGACTGGCGCTATAGCTAACAACCACTGCTAAACCACTGCTCCTTTACGTCTCCACTGGCATGTAAAGTGGATGTTGGGGGTTTTCAAGGGCCGGCCCAATCAAAATATTTATTGCAAAAATATATTCATTAATTTATTTAATCACCATTTCCTGGCCATTTCCATCAGCCGTCAGGCCTGCCTGGATGAGAAAACAATATTCCATACTTTCCCAGACGTGCACTGCAAGAACCCTGAAAATGGCTGTGCCTTCATAAGAGGCCGTCTGGTGGCGAGAGACAGGAAAGAGAAGACAAGAGCTTGGATGACATGTGAAATGTCTGGGCTGGTTTCAAACCCTGCACGATGAGATGACGTCTCATGGTGTTCCTATAGGTGAGTGGCAGTGCAACGGCGTCATCTCCGGGAGTGCCTGGTAGCTTAAATAAACACCCACTGGCAAAATAATAAGCCAATAAGCACCCACTGAAATGATGGCGGAAGAATGGGGGGGGGATTCTTCACTGAGGTGGTGGGCGAACAGGTATTCATTCAAATGCTAATAAGGTGGCTTTTGTTCTGCGAGTACTACAACATTCAATTGACACTAGGCTGAACGCTCAATGCAACGGGAGCAAGTCTGACCCAACACGGCAGCAAAATGAGCAAAGCGTCCAAAACGGCTGATCTACAAGCATAAATGACAACTGACAGACAAGTGTAGAACGGAGATCAGATGAATATATTATCATTTTGATAGTTATAGTTGTCCTTTCTACTTGTAGCAGGAGCACATTAAAAGTATTTATTTCATTTATATCAGACCACCAGGTCCAAAAAAAAGTACTCCATGAAGTGTAGATTTGTGTCTGTGTATATTCAGAGGGCAGCATTATTAGATTAATAAATGAGCATTAATTAACCTACGTTGTGACTCTCCACTCGTCTTGACGCAGCCCCAGGTCATAAAAAGTTATTTCCATCAGATGAGTTCCAACAAAGTAATCCATGACTGTCCTTAAAATCCTTATAAAGATATAAAAGCCAACGTTTATTTTGCCGTAATAACAACTTGCAGTGTTGTTTTTCTTTGCCACATCACCCCCACCCCTCCCCCGCACCGTGTGACATAGGTGGTTTTTTTGCCTCTAGCATGGGGGCGTGGCTGGGGGTGGGACTGGGGAGCGCACCCACTGACATTATAAGAACGTAACGCGCCTGGGTGTGTGAATGTGTATAACTGCATGAGTGCACTGTAAAGCAGGCCATTGCTGAAAAAGAGCAGTCCTGCTTAGTGAAGGTACCCTGGATAAATAAAAAGTAAGAAAATATAAAAGTTCTGTGTGGATGTGTGGATCTATAAGCTCACAACGTAATAGGTCTAAAGTCAAAGAGGTTTGTTTGCTATTGTAGATCTATAAGCTCACAACGTAACAGGTCAAAAGTCAAAGAGGTTTGTTTGCTATTGTAGCTCGAGTCAGAGGACAGATGGTCGGGGGTTGTCTATCACTAGCTAATCAAAGGAGGTGGGGAGTGGGTATAGGAAGTAAACACTATCCTTTCTCATCCATGCAAACGCTTACCTGGCATCACTGATAGTCCACAAGCAGAAACTGAAATTATACTGAAATAATACTTATATCATGCTGTTAGGATGAAGAGGAAGATGGTCTATTCCAGGGATACTCAACTTAAAGGACAACTTTCGTTTTTTTCAACCAAGGTTCATGTTTTAGGTTGTCGTTAGAGAAACTAAAAGGTGGGTGTTAATTTTCTTTCATTTGCTGCTTTCTTTCGTTTTAGGGATTTTAGCTCTTTTTGACAGGGGGGCGGGGGCATTCGAGCATGGGGCTAAATATGTATTTTTTTACCAAATTTGATGGTGATTTTTTTATTTATTATTTACTATAGTCCTAATAAACCCCAGGAAGTTACATCTGGCCACAGAAGATCACATGATCTACTGAATGTGAAGTAGCCTACTGGGGGAAGGCTTATACTGTGTGTATAGGCTCAATATGTCAGTTTGTCACATTCAATAGATCCTGTGATCTTTTGTGGCCAGATGTAATTTCTTGGGGTTTATTAGGACTATAGTAAATAATAATAAAAAAATCGCCATAATATTTTGTAAAAAAATACATATTTAGCCCCATGCTCGAATGCCCCCGCCCCCCTGTCAAAAACTGCTAAAATCCCCAAAACGAAAGAAAGCAGCAAATGAAAGAAAGTTTACACTCACCTTTTAGTTTCTCTAATAACAACCTAAAACATGAACCTTGGTTGAAAAAAACTAAAGTTGTCCTTTAAGATGGCTCAGGGGCCACTCAGCAAAATTCCAAAAGTCCAAGGGCCGCAAGCTACACGTCAGTATTATTTTGAAACAGACTACACGA
The DNA here is from genome assembly GCF_964188405.1 of Protomyctophum parallelum. Taxonomy (NCBI): domain Eukaryota; kingdom Metazoa; phylum Chordata; class Actinopteri; order Myctophiformes; family Myctophidae; genus Protomyctophum; species Protomyctophum parallelum. Next base: position 29,396,198 of record NC_139708.1, on the reverse strand, counting down.
CCACTCTAAACAATTAAGGAAACACAGAGTGAGAAGCCACATTTCCATCGATATGGCCAAACGTCAGCGAACAAAAACATTGTGATTAACGATGAAGTTACTAAATGAGGCTTCATTCACAAAATATCGGAATGGGATTCAGAAGCACTGCTCTATTCCACAGGGATGTCCTGTGAATGGTGTAATGACATCCAAGCGGAGGCTCTTAACCGTAATTACAGGTTTGATTGGCAACTGGCAAGGTGGAAAGGCTTTAAGTGCTGCTGTGATCACCATTAGTATTCAACCTCGGTGAAGAGAACCCTGGGGAATTGTGGCTGTTGGGGCTCTGTTACAAAATGACTGACTGAAAAAACATCTAGTAGTGTACCAGGCCGAAGGCGTGGGGAGAGTATGTTTGTCTCCACCAGGCCGAAGGCGTGGGGAGAGTATGTTTGTCTCCACCAGGCCGAAGGCGTGGGGAGAGTATGTTTGTCTCCACCAGGCCGAAGGCGTGGGGAGAGTATGTTTGTCTCCACCAGGCCGAAGGCGTGGGGAGAGTATGTTTGTCTCCACCAGGCCGAAGGCGTGGGGAGAGTATGTTTGTCTCCACCAGGCCGAAGGCGTGGGGAGAGTATGTTTGTCTCCACCAGGCCGAAGGCGTGGGGAGAGTATGTTTTGCACTCCGTCCGTGTACAGCTAATCTCTGGCACCGTTGGCCCGCCACACACACACACACTCCCTGGATGCCAACGACGAACCTCTGCCCCAATATTTCCACATCAGCCTTTTATAGCGCCATCATGAGGCCGACTTTTGCTAAACACATTTCTTTATATTACTCGTACACATCTTATCCATACATCACGCAAATCGGTATACAACATCTCATCAGTCATGTGATAAACACGGACCTGTCCGCTTCCCCATATTCCATCCCCATTGGCTAAGATTGCCTTCCAAAGTTTGCAGGATTGGTCGGTTTTGAACAACATGCCTGTTTAATAATTCATAATTATTTAAAAAACAATCAGTGTCAGTGTGTATTATCGGACTTCAAAGCATGAACAGCATACACAGCCAAGTAGAAAATAATAATAATAATAATAATAATAATAATAATAATAATATCTCAAATTTATATAGCGCTTTTCTGAGTACCCAAAGACGCTTTACATGGGGGGGCTTTACAGAGGTAACAACAAATTATAAACAACTTTAATAGAAAAAAGGAAAAAAAAAACACTGAAAGCTAAAGAAGACAGTGAAAAGGGTTAGCTAGGGAAGGCAATTTTGAAGAGGTGGGTTTTGAGGGTGGTTTCGAAGGTTTGAAGGGTGGGGGCATCTCTGAGTGCCTTAGGGAGGGCATTCCACAGGGTTGGGGCAGCAAAGGCGAAAGCTCTGTCCCCCAAAAGCAGCACAAAAGCTACACAAAAGCAGCTTGCTTGATTAAACATTTTTTTACTTTAAGGTAAACTGGAAGGCAGCATATAGGCTACAATGATGCAATCGCAACTGTCAGCCCTCCAGCGCTGCTAGTGCTAGATTAATTAAATTAGATTATTTTCCGTTACCCGACAATTAAAACCCATTTTTTAATGCTTGCGTTGCGCAAGTTGGTTACATTGTATTAGGGCTACTGCCTAGTGCCACTGCCAGTGCCTACCGTCATTGCGCCGCATTATCATGGCCCGGTAAAAAACGAGAATGATACACACTATTAACTGACCAATAGACAATATCCCCTTTACAGCTCTCTCTTTATTAACGAATATAATTCGCCACAATCGCCAGCCTAGGCTGGACAGAAAGAGAGTGCAGAGAGTACAGAGTACAGACAAAATATATGCCATACTATTACTAGACTGTTGCGCTGCGCTCCAATGCCCTCTCCGCGCCGCGCACCGTGGCGCATGAACAACAACAACTCCACGTGGACGGTCCACGTGGAGTTGTCGTCGGGGGTCCACGGGGGTCCCCCGACGACCCGCGTATGAATTAGATAGTTTATAAGAAATGGCACGGCGGCCATCCTTGCAGGCAGTGACAGTAACATAATGAGAATCCTGTGGGCTGTAACCTGTTCATTTTGGGGGTTGATGATGAATGATACTATGAAACTTAACAATTCATTAACTAGTACTCACCTAATGACGCCGCCACGGAGGATATACCATGTTTAACGTAATTCCAAAGTGTTACATTGTTTAAGTCATAGACGCATGCGGTTTTTATGAACTTTGGCTAAAAGCATGTTGTTGTTAGTAGACTGTCATGGCAGCTGGCTACAACCGAAACAACTTCCTCTTCCTCTTCAAAATAAAAGCTACTTATAACAATACTTTTATTTCTTAAGTGAACTACAGGATGTAGTAGACGCAGGATAGTGGACAAATAAAGAGGATGGTGCACGGAGGCGCGGCCTGGGCAAGGAAGCTCTGAGAAGGAAGGGAAGTGGTCACGTGACTGGGCTGCGCCATGACACTTTCATGGAGGCTTTCATGGGAGCCAAACTACCCGGAAGTCAATGAGAGCTCAGTGACCAGCTCATGAACAAACATTATTTATGAACAATTGAGACCTTTTGTAAAGTAATCACTTCTGGAAAATAACAGAAGACATGTAACACATTATTGTCTGCTGTGTTGTTATTCGATGTGTACACTGTAATTTTTATAGAGGTATGATATCTAAAGAGCACAAAGTACATTTCTGAACGCACCAAGTATCGCGAGACTTCCCACCGTTTCCTGTCTGGCAGCCAAATATCGCGATACTTTGGAGCCAGAAACGATAACTGCTGCTGTTTAGATCCTATATACTGTGCACTCTGTGCACATCAAAAAGTAAGTGATTAGAAAACAACCTGTGATATGTCTTCTGTTATTTTCCAGAAGTCATTACTTTACAAAAGGTCTCAATTGTTCATAAATAATGTTTGTTCATGAGCTGGTCACTGAGCTCTCATTGACTCCAGTGCATTCTGCCAAACTTCCGGGTAGTTTGGCTCCCATGAAAGTGTCCATGAAAGTGTCATGGCGCAGTCCAGTCACGTGACCACTTCACTTCCTTCTCAGAGCTTCCTTGGGCCTGGGCTCCTGCGGGAGGTTTGCACATGCTCAGTGTAAACAGGAACTGCGATGATGGAGTGTTCCAACAGAGGTGCTAGAGGTGCATGAGAGTTGCTGACACTGAACTGAAATAATAAAAAGGATATCACAAAAAGAGAATAGTACAAAGTTGATTTTGTTTTTATTTTAAAAAGTATATCAATTTCATAACTGTGGAAAAAAAATTGTGTATAAGATAAGATAAAGGACAAGTACATTCACTAAATGTTAATGTTTTTGTATATTTTCTTTTGTGGATTTTCCATGTTCTTTAGTACATGTGTCAAACTTTTCTTTTGTGAAATGACAAAGGAACATGGATACTGTTCATTCAAGTGCTGTGGATGATACAAAACATTTTAAAAGGGAAGGGTGGCTGCTGTTTAATTCTCAACTGTTCTGGATCTCATTATTTACATCACAAGTTATGAGCTTTCTATCTAGCACCTCTGCTGGAACACTCCATCAACGCAGTTCCTGTTTACACTGAGCATGTGCAAACCTCCCGCAGGAGCCTAGGCCGCGCCTCCGTGCACCATCCTCTTTATTTGTCCTAGAGGATAAATAAATCACACAGAAGGCAGGAGAAATAAACTCCGCAGACAGTCGGGGCTTTATTATTTTTAAATCTTGCCAACAAAATGGAGAGGCCCCTGGAGGCTCGAGGCCCGTTTCAATTGAAACGATTGAAACATAATATAAGGCCGCCAATGGGCCAACATCCAAGGGGCCAGTGAGGCACTCCAACGTTGAAGCGCTGGGCCCTAGTGGTAAGAGGAAGGACTGCAGGCGGACCCGTGGATTCATGACGAGGAAACCCCGTGCAGCTGGGCTTTAACATTGAGCACTCGGTTGCATAATGCAGAAATGCGCCCAAAAAGGCGGAAATAGACGCTCCCTCCGGGTGCTTCAAAATGCCACTGAGCAACTTACACTGACATGAATAGCGGAGGGGGCGGAGCTTCACGCCAGATCAGTCTCTATCCTTTTAATACTCTATGGCCAACATAGACGAATGTCAACCCTTGACTTCCGGTCCGTGGACTTCAAAATAAGAGCGTGTTTTCCGATCGGTGGACTCGGTGGAATAGTATTCAGTATCGGCTAACTAAATTGTGGTATCAGGATCGCGAACGGAAAAAGATTATCGGCACATCCCTACGGCCAACTAAGTACCTTTTTTGACCAGTGTCTGTAGTGTCAAACTAAAATACAGTATGAGACTGGGTGTTAGACCTTGCACCAGTGGTGGATGAGACTCTTCCTCAGGTCAAACATACACAAACACTCATTTCGTTTTTCACTACAGCTTTTTTAAGGAATAACCTGTATGTTAATTACACAGAACATTCATTTCTGGTCATGTTACAACTTTCATTCAAGGAGAAAGAGGAACAGAAAAACAAGGCCTTTGCAATGCATATTGCCCCAGGATATTAGACCTATTGCTACGCGAGGCTACAGTGAAACTCCTCACTGTCAGCTAAACAGGAGAGGCATGCCCTCAGCAGACCAATAGTGGAGGGGTAGGCAGCAAATGGGGACTAATGTACAGTACGCAATACACATGAGGCGAATAGCCAACAATGAACCCATTTTGACCTGAGATCAGATTCTAAAAATGTCTTCTACATCCTGACAGTTTTCTGAAAAAGCTATGTTTCTATGTCAGTGGTTCTTCAATTTTTCTAAAATAGCAGACCTACAAGCTCGTAGCACACCACTCGGTGGCGCGCTACGAGCTTGTAGATCTGCTATTTTTCAATAGCTAAAGCATAACATAATGCTAACACCAAAAGGGGTTCCCGCCCAAAATGGGTTTGCAAGAAAATGAGAGGATAAAAAGTTATTTTGAAAAAAGGTATCCAATATGAAGGACTCTGAAGGGGGTCAGAGCCGGAGACAATAGTCCTACATGTGCACAGTGATCTGTGTGAGGTAGAAATGCTACTGTATCACAACAAGACATTGGACAGAAGGGATCTAAGAAATGGGATTTTCAAACAAATCCCCTTCCAATTTCATTTAATCCTTAAAACGAACCAGGGTGAGCATCACAGGCTTGTTCAAGTAAACCTGGAAACCAGCTGGACCGGGCAGTTTAGTTTGTGTTTTTGTTTGTTTGTTTGTTTGTTTGTGTAAATACAATGCAGTCCTGCTGTTCATTATACATATCACGGCTGAGAACAGCCGTGAGGTGCTGGTGGATTAGCATTTCAATACCTCGGCTAATGAACGCTCCACGCTTTTCATGCGATACGATACGAATGATAAGTCCTTGTTAGCAGAACACAGACGGAGGGCCGACCGGGCGGGAGCGGCGCACACACACACACACACACACACACACACACACACACACACACACGCGCACACACCGGAGCATGTGCATCCGGCGCACATGTAGACAGAGACACATATGGACCCCTACGCAAAGGTAACCCCCACCCAGCCACCCAAAAAGAGAACGTGACTCAAGATTTATGTGAACACGCGCGGAAATAAACACGGAATGTCAACGTGCACACATGTGCACTCAGTGCTCGTCTCCAACACAAACACACACACACACAAACACGAATTAGGCACGCATAATACGGCATTGTGCATACTAAGGCTCAACACTAGTGCGTACAACAAACATCGTTAGAATTTTCTTTATTAAAGTTCCTAATTGAATTGCCCTACCGAAGGCCAAAGACTCTGGGAATATTCAGAGGCAGCACACTGTGGTTAATCCTCAATCACTCATGCATGCATGTTCTGTATGCGTGCTTGCACACACGCACGCACACACTGGAGGCACGCGCGCGTGCCCACACACACACACACACACACACACACACACACACACACAGAAAATTCTATTTCAGCATCAAACAAAAATGCTCTAGGCTATGTGAAAATTTGCATCAGTGTGTGTGCGTGCAATGTGCATACATGTGCGCCTCTCTGTGTGTGCGTGTGCGTGTGCATGTGTGTGTGTGTGTGTGCCACAGGGCACAAGCGATGACTCAGAGATCACTAAGGGGAGGGTTCAGGGCAGGAGGCGGCGCTCACAAGGACACGTGCATGGTTGCTTACATCCTGTGACACACATAAACACAGACGTGCGCGCGCACACACACACACACACACACACACACACACACACACACACACACACACACAATCCCCTCGGCGTCTCATATTGATGTGTCCTGAGTTGTCCTCTGCTTTCTGCGCTTCCATCTGCCCCCCCGCTCCTAATCCATGTCCCTTCACTCCACTAATCCACACGCACGCACGCACGCACGCACATGCAGTCACACGCACGCACACGCACGCACGCACGCACACACAACATAGGCATACACTCATATACAGTACTGTATATACTGCATATTCTCATGTCTTCTTAAATGTAGAAACACACACAAATATCGACAGACACATGCACGCACGCACGCTGCACAATATATATATATATATATATATATATATATATATCTCTTTCACTCAAAAATGGGCATGCACGCACACATACAGTACATACAAGCAAATCTTGCTCAATCAAAGAAACTTTGCCATACTTAATTTAAACCCTATATATTTCCTGTTGACCTGGGCTCTATTTTTGGCCCCCCCATAATGTTTTCTCTCCACACCAATTCTCTTTTTGAACGATAACAGATCTAAAAGCAGTAGAGCTTGTAGATCAGCTATTTTCTGTTGAATTTTCTTTGGGACACGAGGGTTTACTGTACAGTAAGTGGTTTAACCCATTCTGGGCGGGCACCCATTTTGGTGTTGGCATCATGTTATGCTTTAGCTATTGAAAAATCGAAGAACGACTGACATTTTTAGAATCTGATCTCAGGTCAGAATGGGTTAATCAAGACCAGTGTGTGTCCAGTGGAAACCTCGTATGAATCTGATCTCAGGTCAGAATGGGTTAAGACCTAAATTCATATAGCCTGAATACTGCATGGCAAAGTACAAAGACATGTTTGCAATTTGACACACATGTGCGCACGCATAATCTCGTTAGCGTGGACCAAAAATTCTCCCTTTCATGAATTCAGGCCAAGTTTCAAGAGCGCTACAGTGAAATCCCACTCGGAGCTGTACTGTAGCTCGCCAATTAAAAACAATAAACACAGAAAACTGACAGACAATAACACGGTTCTCTCTCACACATCTCCGTCTTGTGTTTATGCTCCAAATACTTCCGTCAGCGTAATCGTCTCTCTCTCTCTCTCTCTCTCTCTCTCTCTCTCTCTCTCTCTCTCTCTCTCTCCACTCATTTGTGTGTCCCTCTGTCTGTCCCTTGTCTTTCTTTGCTATCACGAGGCTGGCATCAACATTGAACAACTTGAACATTTCAGCCAATCAGGAGAGAGTAGCCATTTATCAATTTAATTTGTATAGTGTTCCAGTTCCAATTGTGTCTGCTCATTTCTTTGTGTGATCACTTACAATTCCACTTGTTTAATCTGTATCCTTTTTATTAATGTTATTTTTTGTGGCTTTCGCCTCTATTTTATATTTTTTATGGAGGGACAGACAGTAGACTGGCAGGAAACGGGGGAGAGAGATGGGGGGAAGACATGCAGTAAAGGCCGTCGGGATCGGGAGTCGAATCCGCGGCACACTGCCAGACTGGATTACCAGCCAAGGTGCCTGGACAGCTGATCCACGGCCAAGACCATTTAAACTGTATTCCTGACTGTGTTCTCTATCCTGATTGGATAAAATTGGCATCCAAACTTAATTAAAAAGCTAGGGAGACATGGAGACTCCCGTTAATGAACAAACACTTATTTCAACCAAAGAAAATCCCTTACCCTGCCTTTAAACCTACGGTAAATGATACCAGCATTATTTTCTACTTTTGTCTTTAGTACCTTACTTACGGGTCTAAATGGATTGCTTACAATAATACGAAGACATATTTAGATTTGACAGATGAATCGATTATGAATACGTTGTCAAATCTGTAATGGAGGTGTACTATACGTGCAGTGACTCTTTATAAGAGCCTGTTCCATCAATCAGTCGTTACTGTCAGGAAGTGCAGAGATGTTAGAAGATGGGACGTCTGTAATTAAGGTGAGTGCACAAGGTGCATTCACTCACTCAACACGACCACACCCAGAGGGGAGCCCACGTGGCCACGGTAGAGGGCTATAGTCAAATTAAATGGATATAAAACAGCCCCCTCCCCACACACACACACACGGTCTGGAATGGACTTTGCAGATTTAATGAAAATGAAAAAGGGTGTGTGTGTGTGTGTGTGTGTGTGTGTGTGTGTGTGTGGTGCACGTGCCGTGCCAGAGTAACGGCAGAGAGAGAGAGAGAGAACACGCAGCAGATGGCAGCGTGACAGAATGCACCGCCTCCACTTTCACTTGCCCCCAAAAATAACTACACACTGCTCTGTAACATCCGGATAGACATTACTCTACTATTCCTTATCACTTTATCCATCCATTCATCATCCATGCAGACAAGCATTGATATCTCCCTTAGTTACATCCACCTCTCTTTACAGCAACATAACCATTCCATTTGAGGATTCATCCATCCATCCATCCATCCATGCTGACTGCATTCTTTGATCTGTCATTGCTGTCAAATTGTCTGTAGATTTTCCTTTCATGCTTACATCAAAGATGGCAACACATACACATGTGCACGCACGCGAGCACACACACACACACACACACACACACACACACACACACACACACACACACACACACACACACACACACACACACACACACACACTCTGTATCTCACCGTTTCTCATCACCCTCTGATGAGTTGGTGTCCTGCTCGTTGGACATTGGCTCCATTGGGCCTCAGTCCCATCCAGTAGCCAATCACAGGACACTGAGGCGGGCAGTCCCATCCAGTAGCCAATCACAGGACACTGAGGCGGGCCACAACCTCGCCAGCCTGCTCAGCATTCGCTGGCAGGCCCGTCATTCGACGGCCTTCTGGGGCTCTGGGCGGGTACGGGTTGGAAGGGACTGAATGGACTGGACATCATGAGGGAGATATAGGAGCAATAGAGACCTGGGGGGAGAGAGAGAGACATAGAGAGACAGAGAGAGACAGAGAGAGAGAGAGAGAGTTAACAATCCTGTAAAATGTAAAATAAAATAAAAACTATTAATAATAATAATAATAATAATGATGATTTTATACATTATACATTATCTTATACATTGTATTATTATTATTATTATATTAAAGGACAGGGGAAATGAGGGAAAAAAATAGTTTTGACTGGAGTAAAACAATAAAATAAGACAGTCAATGAGATGTAGAACTTAAAACAAAGATCTACAAGCTTACATGGATACTATTCTCTGTGTCTCATCTTAAAGACCCAATAGGAGAAGAAACAGGACAACGTCCTCTGAGTGTCCTAGCATGTCTGTCCCTCCTAGCGTCTCGTGTTGATAGTGTTCGACTGAGGCGAGACTCCCATGCCCTCTATTATTCATACCCGGTTTCTCAAGATGTCAGACCTTAGTGGTAACTTAACGGACACATCAAACAGCCACATCAAATCTGTGGTTCTACTAATGGACAAATATATATATATTATGAACGGCAGTGAAGTTCAGAGGTTCAGAGTCTTCGCTGTGAGTGTTCTACTCGACAACGAGGCAATTGGGTGTGCCAGAGCGATTCTGTACATTGTCAAAGAACCCTCTATAACCCTCTCAAAGAAGTGTCAAAGAACCCTCTATAACCCTCTCAAAGAAGTGTCAAAGAACCCTCTATAACCCTCTCAAAGAAGTGTCAAAGAACCCTCATATATTTGGACGTGGACCAACAAAAGGATTTTGTGCCAGGAACCCCCATGTTAAATTCTTCAACAAATTCAAAATGTTAAAAAAAAATCGCAGATCATCAAGCTCGGTGTGCGGTCTGAAATGGCCAATTGGAAATTGTTTCCAATTGGCACTTTAGTTATACACTAGCTAAAGCTACTGGCTAGTATAGCTACACAACACACTGGCTACAAGCAACAGACACATCGCACTAGTGACGTCTTTTGAACTTCCTGCTTCAAAAAACATTAATACATGCCATTGCATGTATTAAGAGGCATGCACGGCTCTCCCTACATACAAAGTATGGCGGCCGAGATGACCATCGCCAGCGAAGTATCTAACTTCACATCCTCTACCCATGAGCCCATCCTTACAATGTAACTCTGAGAGTGTACGCACAACTGGTACCAAATGGACCCTTTTGGGTCTGTACCTAACTCCTGGCATGGACAAAATGTGTATGTATCCTTTAGTTTAGGGGTTTGTAACTCCAAGAATATACAAATGCAACCAAATGGCCCTTGAGGGATCCATATGGTTCCATTTGTACATTCTCGGAATAAACACTTGGGATTTCACAATGTTTTCCATATGCACGCACGCATGCACACACACACACACACACACACACACACACACACACATACACACACACACACACACACACACACACACACACACAACATCTGCTGGTGCACCCGTATGGGTGAATGTACAGTACAGTAGCACATACTGTACATAGGGCTGTGTGACCTGTGAGGGACAGAGTGAGCCAGAGGAGGGCACCAGATTCACCACAACGCCGGTGGTGTGGATGTAAATGTGACCTGAGCTGACCTTCCAGGTACATACATGTACTGTATGGGGCTGGAGGGGTGGAGGGCACTATACTTCCAAAACGTAGGACGAATATAAAATTGCTAAAACCGATATAAAGGCTATTTTTTTATTATTATTTAGGTGTAGTTTCTGCCCGTACTGCTAGTATGCCGGACCAAAGATATGCACCCAACATTTTGTTCACCAAATGGGGGCCAGTGGCTTATTGCATATCAAATTGGCAGGCCCTTGAAATAAAAAAAGAACGTTGAGAATCACATGCTCTTCACAGCTCTCTAGTCTGTACCCACTATAGCCTACATTGAGAGACAGAAGAGAACTGAGGCGTGTTCAACCATCAATGGCTTGTGTTTGCAAAGGTTTGCCAATGGTGAGGAGAAGCTGTGTTTGACGACTGCAGTGCAAATACCATTATCAACTCATGGAAATTGAACCTTTGGTTTAAAAAAATAAATGTTCAAGAAAGCGACATTTAAAGTACACACACTGTTGAATGCAAACACTCATGGCAAACAATGTTCTTGAGTACACCTCTGGAGCCATCTGGAATGGCCTCACATTGTGCAGTATATAATTTAATAAAATAAAATATATATATACTTGCGTATGGCCAAGAAAGCACACGTGTGAATATCTGCTCAGTTGCCATAGATTCTTTGGACACTGCATCTCAGTGTGGAGTCTATCGACCACCATGGAGTCCAATCCAATCCAATCCAATCCACTTGATTTTACTGTATGTATAAAGCACATTTAAGACCGCAGTATTGAAACCAAATTCCAAATGGACCCTCCTCCATTAGAGCAGGGTTTCTCAAAGTGGAGCAGGGATGTGCCTCAGAATACTTAACCACTTAGACTTAGTAAAACGGACATGAGTTATTTTTCAATCTACAGTACACAAAAGTCTCATCACCAAAAATAGCAGATCTACAAGCTCACATTGCGTCACAACGTGACGCGGTGTGAGTTTGTAGATCGGCAATTTTGAGGCCGATATTCCCCTCATAATATAGGGATGCTGGGGTTCAGGTGGTTAAACGCCAAGTACAGTACTAAGTGTTCTGTCCTAATGGTAATGGATACTGTCCTCATGACGTGCTGGATCTTAGAGGGAAAGTTTCACTTATTTACGTAGCATAATATGACATGCTACATTCTAAAAAAACAAATAAATAATGTCAAATAATTCAGGGGTGCCTTGGATGATAAGAGTTATTTACAGGGGTGTGAGAACCACTGAATAAAATGGACCCTTTTGGGTTAATTTGGTTCCATTTGTACGTATACTCTCAAAGACTGATTACAGTGTAGATCGGGGTCCCAGAGGTAAACTATGTCCTAATGCAAAATCAAAATGTTGAGAATCCCAAGACAACACGGGCATACTGTATACTGTACTGTACACTGTATACTGTGCCGGGTCAGTGCAGAAAGAGACGACGTGGAATTGATTTGGGAGAACGCTCCAGATGTCACAGCTGTGCAGCAGACGGAAGGAAGCTGTGGCGTCTCGACGAAACTAAACAATATTGTGGTGGAAAATGTTTTGTTCACTTGCAGGACACTAGGTCTTCATTATATAGGCGCCTCGCCCGGGGGGGGGGGGGGGGGGGGGGGCTCTAGATTCACAGGCGAACGAGTGCGAATGGGTTAATGTAACATTCAGGATTATACCGTGTGGTGGAATGGAATTGGGACGTACTGTAGCAGTAATCTGTCCCCCTCTGACATAAATTTGAACCTTAGTTTTTTTTTAAACCCTATTAATCCCAGAAGGATTGCAAAAGCACACTTGTTTATACATATGCTATTGAAAATAGCTGCTCTAGCAGTGGGATATACTCTTTTTTGGGAAAGCCTCTGTCAACGCTGGCCCTATACGATGATTATTTGCATCCCCAAGCCGGCCATTTCTCTATAGGAGGGAGCATAGCGCGGGGAATGGGATGCACAACTTCTGCCCCCGAGAACCCAGACTGCTATAGTTACAGTGCAGCACTGAATATGTAATTGATTGGTTCATTAACTCTGGAGCATATTTATTTAGAGTTAATAGCTCTCCCCCCTCTGGGTATGCAGATGGGGCTTTGGCGACGGTGGTGGAGGAGATGGCTAGGCAGGACAGATAAGACACGCTGATTTAATTACATAATACTTGTTCCCCCCCCCGTCCTTTTTTCCTTCTACACCAATATGACCAAAATCTCTTCATCGAAAATAACGCATATATAAACTCACGCTGCGACACCATTGTGAACTCGTGGATCTGCCAGTTGTGTCGAACGTCAATTTTACATTTTTTGGCCGGGATACTTAGCCCCACCCCCCCCCCCCCCCCCCCCCCTCTCCTTTTTGTTCCTTCTACACCAAAATGACCGAAATCTCTAACAAGCTCATATCGCGACACGTTGTGAACTTGTAGATCTGCTATTTGTGCCGTATGTTCGCCCATCACGACATCATGCCCAGAACGGGAAGGAAAACAGAGAAGTAGGTCATTTCATTACTATGGTTTACCAAGACCAGGCAACTTCCACTATATTTCCACAAGATCAGCTATTTTTGCTATATTTGAATTGAAATCCTGAATACATTTTTACCACTCATTAAAGCTGCTAATTTAGAACTACAACTACAACATTCTGAAGAGAAGACTTCCAGCATGTTCCAGCATCACTTCCCCACCTCAGACAGTAGATGGCGTGAGAAGCATGGCATATTTCGGAAGCGTCCACAAGCTCTGTAGCATGTATATATATAATAATATACATATAGATATGTATTATACAGCATATTATAAAGGTATAGTGTTATTACACCATCACATGATGTTTCATTCTCAACAACTATATTTAGCATGGACATACTCTAAGTTTCAGACAAAGCTACAAAAGGTATTTTTAAACATGAACACACGTGCGAGTGCGCGCACGCACGTCGTACACCCACCCTTCCTTATCACTCGTTATGGCACTTATGTTAGGTGGGGCAAAGAAAGAGACAGTGCCAGCGTTAAGACATCACATGTACAGACTATACATACATGCCTATATGTCTGGAAAAACACACGCAGCAATTAACAGATTACACTCTGCCATTACGAAACCTGCACTCCTATATACGCTTGGTCTTCCAAATGTCTCACTTCACCTTTTTTTTCTCCCCCCCACAAACCCTCAAACACTTAACACGTATACATATACATTCATACATAACACCCCACCCCCACCCCTCCCCACACACACACACACACACACACACACACACACACAGAGCAAAACCACAACCTTTCCTCATATTCCGGCCTAGACATATGCTAAAAGCACACAATTTCAGACGCACACACGCACACACGCACACACACACACACACACACACACACACACACACACACACACGGTCACGTGTACGGACAGAAATACGCACCCAAGGAAAAATGCACAGTGACTCTCGTTATACTCCAAATGTGTTCATCCCAATGTGTTCCACTGCAGTGCAATGTTGTTACTATTAAAACATGTAATAATAATAATAATAATAATATCTGGGACTTATATAGCACTCAAAGACGCTTTACATGTACACGAATAATGTTTACGTACTATTAACATGCTCAACAGTAAGGTTTTTACCAACATTTCCACGCTGTGGCTCTGTCGAGGAGAGTCTCTGTCTGTAATGTACTGTACGTCTGTTTTTCTGGAATACAGCATACTGCATACTGTATATGTGCGGGGATAATCTGGAAGTATACAGTCTACTGTATGTGCGGGGCTAATCTCGCAAACTGCTGGAATGATCAGCGGCCAATTTCTGGGGCCAAGGAATTACCTCCGTATATATTTCTTTCCCCTACATTTTGGGAGAGGAGGCTACGGGCGTAGCCTCCTCTCCCAAAACATTTGATTGATTGTTTGATTGAAAATGTTATTCACAGTTTGTAGAAAGTACAGGGTACATCAGGGTCCTCCATTTTCAATTCATCCGAACATTCATCAACGAACGAATTTCTGTAGACTTAGATAGCATTTGATACAGACTTATAGCATGTTATGTAGACAGCACTATAATTGCATTGTATGTAGTCATAGCACGTCATAGTACATATGTATAGCATAGTAGTATAGATGTATAGTTTATATGTATAGCTTCATTATATAGATATTCCACTGTTACTTTCTTAGCTCACGCATGTTTCTTGATAAATGTTTTTATGTGATGTATTCCCATGCTTTTTTGTTCTTGCTTAATGTAAGTCGCTCTGGATTAAGATCGTCTGCTAAATGCCTAAATTGTAAATTGTAAATTGTAAACGAATGTGTTCTCAAGCCATGTGTTAATAACCTGTAGCTCCGAGTTACACATGCTGTATACAGTATGTCTATCCAATTAATTACACTACAATATGCTACAACACACATGTACTGTACACACACGCACGCACGCACGCACGTACGCGGGCCCGGTGCATCGCTGATGGGAGCGAGACCTTGGATGATGTCCAAGCTGATTAAATGGGACAGAAGCAACACAGCTTGATTACAGACCAAATCTCTCTCTCTCTCTCTCCTTCAGGCTGTATATACTGTATATCTCTCTTCCTGGCCTGTATTAGCCTCTACCACCTTTCTCTATCAAGCTTTTCCTCTATTCTTTTCCTTAGCCTTTAGCTCTTCTCTCTCTCTCTCTCTCTCTCTCTCTCTCTCTCTGACAGGTCAGGTCACAGAGGGATCAGCCCGCACAAAACATTGGGCCAAAACACCAGATTTAAAGGCGTGTGGAAATATTAAATGAAACATTTTCTCATTTCACACAAGTTTGCACATCGCTCTGTGTCTCTATTTCCCCCGGGCCACCCGCAGACTTTAATAGAAACGTGTTTACGACCAAACGGCATCCTACTATAAAACTCTGTGTCCGACCGTCTGTCCGTCCCTCCCTCTGACCTTCTGTCTGTCCTTCTCCCCCGTTTCTCTTCGGTGTTTAGGCCATTCAATCTGAGCGTGCAACGTGTATTGACCGTATGCCGGGAGCGAGGACACCAATTCTTCACTTTCCCCCAAACTCGTACAAAATGACCGGTCGATAATATTACCACAAACAATTTGCGAGTCTCGTCTAGACCTATAGCTGCCAAATGTGCACTAGTGGACTCCAAATACCGCGGCAACGTGCTACACATTTTGAAATCATAATGTGAATGCATGAATTAAATCAGTGTCCTGCCTATTTCCATGAAAACCTGGAGACCGGCAAGTATCTGACTGGCAAGTCTCCGAGGCTAGCATCAATGCAATCCTATAATTGGGTCTTATCGGCACAGTCGGTGCTTTAAGTCAATTTATATTTCTTATTATTTAACCATTATTATTATGTCTATAATTATGTCTTGGTGCAACAGCGTAGACTAAAAGAAAATAGCTTTTCAATTACACAGCAGTAGTCCAATGTGTCACAGAGATTCGTACTACTGCTGTGCACTTGAAATAAATCTTTAGAAAAAACCTTGGACTACAAACACCCTTGCTTACTAATGGAAATGTCTTTTCATGTACAAAAAGCAAAATACCCGTGGCAAATATTTGAATTGTATTAGCTTAACAGACCGTAGGATGTGTGGAAATACATGAAATATATATAATATATTATATTATATAATATATGATATAATATATTATATATAATATATGAAATACAACCGATAGATCCAGAGGATGTGTACACACGTCATATCGCTTTTTCATTGATATCAAACAAAAAATCAAAAAAAAATCAGATTTTTCTTTTTTTGGGGGGTTGGCCTCTCCTTCTGCTGTTTTGCGCATGCGTGCTGCCGTTCACTTCCATGTTTACGGCTCAGATAGAATGCCTCGTAGCTAATCTAATCTAGGGAGCTCTCCATGGTTTGTGACCAGATGGGCACACTTCCGTCTTCATTTCTGACTTCAACATGCCTCTCGTTTAGAATATTGATGCTTCTAAAGAGACATTATATTATGTTATGTTATGTCATATATTATGACAGATCGGTGAAATCCAATCTGGGCGTGTGCAAATCTCTGCCCGCGACCCGCCCCTCTAGCCCAGAAACCTAACACATTAGCTCAGGCTACACAACGTGACGTACTTGTACAGTATGTACATGCAAATGACTGTATCTTGATTACGACTTAGCAGGTCGTCGTCACTTGAGACAATACACGGAAAAAACTGCTCAGATGTTGTAGGCTGAGTTTGATTAACCCATTTAGACGCGAGAACTGATTCTACAAAAAAAAAGTCTTATAAATCCTCACAGTTTTCTGAAAAACCTCTGTTTCTATATGTCAGTGGTTCTCAAACCATTTCATGTCAAGCACCCACAGAATGATCCGAATTTGGCGGCAGACCCCCATCTCAAAATATGTTGTACCAGGGACCCCCCCCCCAGAAGCAAATGGTTGACTTAAAAACGTTTGCTGTGAAAGAGTATTATAGTCAAAGACTTGCGCAACGTTTTCACGATTTTTCAAAAATAGCAGATCTACAATTTCATAGTGTGGCACTAAGTGCCGCGCTATGATGAGCTTGTAGATCTTCAATTTTGCAACAGCTAGTTTAAAATAATGGTTAAAGTGGTTCAAAGCTAAATGAGTTAACATGTGATACACAGCATCATGTAACTCTAATATGGGTCAGTTAGAGCACTGTGGAGACCGCTCCATACTTTAGTTTATTGTCTGACTTTTGGACTGTAACTGATCATAAGATTCTGATCTATAGATTTATTACAGAAACAGGCATATTCGGGACAGCTTTGCAGCGGTTTACATCATAATTGACTAGGTTTCCTTATATCAATAAGGTGACCCGGTTTCACTTTCAGTTCCTATTATCTGTGGAGTGCCTCAAGACACAATTTCCCCTTTGCTACAGACAGTACAGGTAAGCTTGTCCTCGGTGACATTGTAATAAATATACGTATCATATATGACATCTCTTTCCACTGTTATGCAAAGCATATACGCAATTATATCTTCCATTGAAGCCTTCCATACAACCCTCAGAACGTGTCCCATTATAGGTAAATTGTCTAGCAGATATTAAAGTCTCTGGATGTCAAGCAACTGCTGCTTTCAATAAATCTGAAATTGTTATAATTGGCCCACGGATGCAGCTAACTTACTTACATTCTCAAATTCAGTCTATTCTGTGGAATATGAGGTGGAATGATCTTCCACCTCATGCTGGAGCTTCCCAAACCTTGCCTGCATCATGAGTTTAAATCATGTCTGAAAACTCACTTGTACTCCCTGGCGTTCCAAACATGCTGATTAAGTGCTGCTGTTTCCACTCCACTGTCTTTATTTTCCCCCCATTTATTTTATGTATTGTGTTCTTGCCCGTGGTATTTTAGTATTTTTCTTTCTTTTTTTTGGTACAGTGTACAGCACTTTGTTTCAACTCTTCTCATTTGATCCGATATCCAAAGATCTGATCCTATTTGATCCCAGCCTGAACTCCAGGAGGAGTCATGTCAACGAACTTGTTCAGACATGTTTTTTTTTTTGTAATGTCAGGAAACATAAAACATAAGATCAGATAAACCTTTATTGATCCCCGGGAGGAAATGCAGGCGTCAAGGTAACAACGGCACACATAAAGACATTTGAACTATAACTAGGTCTCTGAACAACCGGCTTAACAACATTCTGTACAAACAAAGCCTACCAATTATACTGTATACATGTCTAGAATCAGATACATTTTTAATTCCATCATATATGGTGTTGCATGCCTTAAGTAGTATGGGTTAGTGTGGTTCAAGCATATAGCAGCCTGTTCTCCAAATATGATATGAATCATTCTCTCCTCATATTCCGAGAAGATTGATGCTGCCCGCTCCATAGTCAACAAGTCCAAAAAGTCCTTCATCTAATTGTCAATACTGAAGCAGTTTGGTTTAATTGCGCTCTTTCCAGTTCGTCATAACGGTACGTCTTTACGCCTTTCCTTAATTCTGCAATCTGACGTCATTTATTTCTTTTCCCAATAAACTTTATATTTCATACATAGTTTTTTTGTTTTTGTTTTTCAATTGCCGATTTTATTTCATTTCTTTAGTTTTATGTAAAACCCTTTTTTGAAGCCTTCTCTTATTCAATAAGAGTTATCATCATTATCATAATAATAATTATTACATAGGCAGGTCAGTGGGTTCACCCGACAGGAGGAAGCGAACGTGGCCTGCCTGGGGTTAAAAGCGGACGTCCGACCGCGTGTGGAATGCAAAAGCACAATAAACATAAAAGGATGTTTCAATGTGTCTGTCTGTGAGTTCCCGTCTTAAAGAGGTCATATTTTTTGGTTCTACTCGGCCCTGCATGCCTTCAGGGCCGTGATTCATCACACTGCGTATTTACACACATTCATCATTCAACACAACCAGAGACCGGGAGGAGGGTGTGCTCAGTGGAGCGCATATCTCTGCCAGGCCTGGTGGGATAACCCAGGGCTGCGTGACATTTAGCAGGGGTGATGTCAGTGTGTGGCAATGCTTTTGACCCGAGATCAGATTCTAAAAAATGTCTTCTACATCCTGACAGTTGAAAAAGCTATGTTTCGATGTCAGTCGTTCTTCGACTTTTCAAAAATAGCAGAACTACAAGCTTGTAGCGCGCTATGAGCTTGTAGATCTGCTATTTTTCAATAGCTAAAGCATAACATAATGCTAACACCAAAATGGGTTAAGACCCCAAACAGGCATGATGTTGATGTTGTTGAATGCATTCACTGGAAGGGTGTACTGCTGCTGGTGGAGAAAGTATCAATACTGAAATATATACATACTCCCTTTACAAGTCCAGGAATTTAACAATGTACTCGAGTAAAAAAGTACAAAAGTATTGGCATCAAAAGTACCAAAAAAGTGCTCATTGTGCAGAATATCCCATTTCGAGTTTTCAGATGTATAAACATCTTTTGAAAATTAGCTGATCTACTTGTAGATCGGCTATTTTCAAAAGGCCGAAATGTATATATGTAGGGCTGAAGTGGTTAATGTACA
>NC_139708.1:29358884-29371384 GCF_964188405.1 Protomyctophum parallelum | reverse complement strand
GAAAAGGCATGTTTGAGGCTGTCACACACGATCAATCCACTCAGTACTAGCATCATGTTATGCTTTAGCTATTGAAAAATAGCAGATCTACAAGCTCATAGCGCGCCACCGAGTGGCGCGCTACGAGCTTGTAGGTCTGCTATTTTTGAAAAGAAAATCGAAGAACGACCGACATAGAAACATAGCTTTTCCAGAAAACTGTCGGGATGTATAGAAGACATTTTTAGAATCTGATCTCAGGTCAGAATGGGCTATTTCAATAGGGGGCGCCGGCACACGCGCAAATTACAGCTGTTCAAATTGTGTGCGGTAATTAACAGCCACTGGGAAGCGATTATGCAGAGCTCAGAGCAAACTGCAGTCTGACTATAGGGAAATGTCACCCTGACATTAATTATCATAAATGATTATAACATTTAGTGCTAATATCAATAGTCATTCATATTAATTAGCATAACTAACCCCTGCTTAAAGGTCTCCTTCAGGAAGCCCTGGATCCTGAAAGCCCCAATAACGTGTTACTTCCACGTGCTGCAGTGAAGTACTCGCATGTTTTACTTAAGTAAATGTATCAATACTGCAATATAGACCTAGAAATATGCAATATATGGCCTAGACATGCACTCCGTCGAGGTGTCAACTTGCGCATTGCCCACGAGTATAGGCCATGAGGTACGCTCACCACTGCTGGTACGACAGCTGCTGAGTCCTAGAGCTCTCTGCTATCTGTCTGGGTACGACTGCTGCTCTGAGTCCTAGAGCTCTGCTGTCTGTCTGGGTACGACTGCTGCTCTGAGTCCTAGAGCTCTGCTGTCTGTCTGGGTACGACTGCTGCTCTGAGTCCTAGAGCTCTCTGCTGTCTGGATACGACTGCTGCTCTGAGTCCTAGAGCTCTGCTGTCTGGGTACGACTGCTGCTCTGAGTCCTAGAGCTCTGCTGTCTGTCTTGATACGACTGCTGCTCTGAGTCCTAGAGCTCTCTGCTGTCTGTCTGGGTACGACTGCTGCTCTGAGTCCTAGAGCTCTCTGCTGTCTGTCTGGGTATGACTGCTGCTCTGAGTCCTAGAGATCTCTGCTGTCTATCTGGGTACGACTGCTGCTCTGAGTCCTAGAGCTCTCTGCTATTCTAAATACTTTAGACCCGTTATTGACCTTGAAACGTACCTTAGTTACATTAAGATTTAGTGGAGTAGAAGTCAAAGTATTGGAAATTGAAAATACTCAAGTAAAGTCCAAATACCTACTTAAGTACAGTACTTAATCTACTTACTTTCCACCACTGCCTACACTCCTACAGTCTGATTCATACATCATCATACAACGGTATCTGATCACCGACGCCATTGTGCGACAGAGTAGGAAT
This sequence comes from Protomyctophum parallelum, assembly GCF_964188405.1. NCBI lineage: Eukaryota > Metazoa > Chordata > Actinopteri > Myctophiformes > Myctophidae > Protomyctophum > Protomyctophum parallelum. The sequence goes on along the minus strand of NC_139708.1, from coordinate 29,370,022 downwards.
TAGGCGTAATATCTCTGTCTCCATCTTCTATACTCCTGTCCCCTATACCCCATTAGTCTCTCTCTCTCTCTCTCTGTCTCTGTCTGTCTCTCTCTCCCCCTCTCACTCTCACAGATGTCTGAGTTTGATTTGTGATGATATTATGCAGATAATAGAAACCGTGCAACAGGAAGCGAGTTCGGAGTTGGAACTGAAACCCAAGTTGTAATACATCACATAACATAACATTACCAGGCTGTACCGTGCACGCACGCACGCACGCACACACACACGCACAGACCCATGCTATATTAGGGTTGTTCTCGCCTAAAGAACTTCTTCATCAACTAATAGGCTCTGTGCCTTATACATTACGTGTATAGTGCCCGTTTCTCGAAGGTGACAACCTTTTCCGGTCCCTGCCTTAGTTTCCCATAATATAGCTTTTCTTGATTGGCATATTCAAACCAGAAACACACATGGCTGTTTTTCCGAGACAATCAAGCAAAGCCAGGAGAAGCTGAAATGGAACTGGTACCAGAAACGGGTTTGTGACCTTTTGGGAAACTGTGACTGCATTTATGCAAAGAGAGCCCATCAATGCTCATGGGAATTTATGGACTAATCAATGCCTTATTTAACCACTCTAAGACCGTTATACTGGGCCCGGGCCGTGGCTCAGCGGTCCAGGCACCTTGGCCGGTAGCCCGAGTCTGGCAGTGTGCCGCGGGTTCGACTCCCGATCCCGACGGCCTTTACTGCATATCACTCCCCCATCTCGCTCCCCCATTTCCAGTCATCCTACTGTCTGTCCCTCTATAAAAGATAATGTGGCTTGACAGCCCGGGTATCGGGGGAGACCTGAGGCTTTCTTCACCCTCCCAGTGACTGATTGTGGGGGTTAGCAGAGATGGAGTCCTTGTAGAGAGGCTGGGGAATTGGGAATTGGTTATTCTAAATTGGGACTTGAAGGGCCATGTTTTGCACAATAACATTAGTCTTTTCATTATGTCTGCCCACGATCTCTGTGATTCATACAGTACGTTTGTTTACCTCAGTCACTGATACTAAAATCTGATATTTTATTTAAATTTTTTCTATGAATCTGTGACCCGACACCCATACTGTTACAAAACGAAAATAAAAAGATTTTGAAAAGAAAGAAAAAAGACTGTGAAAGCCGCAAAAAAACAAAACATTAAAAAGACCGTTATACTGTACATTGTCATGCGATGAATAGTGAAAATAGATATCCACAAGCTCACAGCACAACACATTGTGACGTGTTGTTGTGAGACTATAATGACATGCCTAAAACAGGGATGCCAGGTTTAAACAAATCTGTTAAACTGTGTTTGCCTCATACAATGATGCCGAAACTAGCCTTTTCACGTTGAGCATTTAGCAAGAAATACATGAATTCAGCATGGATAGAAGAATAAAAACCAAATAATTGCCTAATCGCCATGGTTATGACTAAAGCCCAAACCACACCAAAGGGTCGGGTTGGGGACAAAACGGTTTTTAACACATTGAGTACGCCGACTGCCTTCAAAATATAGGCTATAGAATACCGGAGGTGTCTGATCGCTTTTACTTTGAAAGCCATGAACCGGAAACACTTTCCTAAAAAAGTTGACTTTACAAAGTGACCTCAACATCCCCGATCATCTTAATATATTGTTTTACGCTCCAAAAAGCGTTCATATTTTGCGGGAGAGACGGATGAGGAGCAGAAAATAAGCGCCAGCATATCGCTCTATTCATCACCACGGAGAGCGCCCTGGATTAGGAGCTACGAGTCATTCTTTCCGTCTCGCTAACGTGGGAGTCAATAATAAGCTAATAGTTGCACTGAGCGTTAGCATACGGCAAGCGAAAAGCGAAATGCCAAAAAAATAAATAGGAAAAATTCTGAATATTAATATCTCGCCCCGCATCGCTGGGATGTCGCTAGGACGTCCTCAGACGTCCTTAGAACTCTACGTTCGGTATCCTATGACGTTCTCAGGCGTCCTACGTGCTGTAAGTGTTAAAGGGATTGTGACATTAAAAAAAAGGTTTTGGAATTGTTCTTGTTTTTTTTAGGTTTTCTAATCTCAATTGCACCCAAAGAACATGAACTTTTAACATTCAGTAGATTTTCTGTGATCTGGGGTTTTCTGGCTCAAACAGGTGCTCTGATTTGCCGGCAGTAAGTGACATCACTTACTGCAAATCCCATATATGTCAATGGGATTTGCCAGCGGATGTCACTGTTTCACTGTGTTGCCTGTTTTCATTGTAGCTCAAAAGGCTCAAAAAACCCCAAAGAAAACTTCAGACCACAGAAAATCCACTGAGTGTTCAAAGTTCAGGTTTTTGGGTGTAATTGAGGTCATAAAACCTAAAATAAAAAATAAAAATAAATGAAAATGAATGTCATAAAACCTTTAAAGTAAACGACACCAATGTCCCCAACCCGACCCTTTGGTGTGGTTTGGGCTTTTAAATATTCATAAAGATCCAGTCAGAACACTTTCAATGTCATTCAAATAAAAGTCTACGAGACGATTTACACGTTCAGAATGTGCTTTGATGCAAGTTTTGATGATCTCATACAGTTATACTGTACATGTTCTCTGCCTGTATATGCACAGTGACGATATGCAACGTATACGTGTGCAAAGACAAACGCATCCACCACACAGCCAGGAGGAATCCTAGCATTTGTCATTTCATGCCTTTCATTTTGTGGTGGTGTTGTTCTCTCTCTCTCTCTCTCTCTCTCTTCCCCTCTAATCCTATCCCTGTGTATGTCACACAGCCTCCATCCTTTAATCTCCTATCCCTCTCCCTCTCCCTCTCTCCTCTCCCTGTTTCCCCACACTTCTTTTTATAGCTGTCTGCGTCTCCCTCCATCACACCGTTCCTCACGTTTTTGTTTTTTCCACTCTTCCTTTGCCATCTCATCTCAGCCCTCCACCCCAATCTGTGCTCCGGAGCCTCAGCCCCCCCCCCCCCCACCCCTTCCAGCACTCCCTGACTCCCAGTCTAACTCTCAGACTCCCCAATGTCATTTCATAGTATTATTATCATCATCGTGAACGTGGAACGCTGTGAGCTTGTAGATCTGCTATTTTCGCCAGAGGGACGCTCACTCATGCGGTTGACTCTGAACATTGACTCTAAAAAACTAATCACACCCGTGTGAAGTGAGGGGCGCTCTTATCATCATACGTCATCATCATACATCATCACATTCCGGCCAATCACAATTGGCTTTTCTATCCTCAATATGTATACTTTGCTCAGCCAATCAAATCATCGCTATGGGGTGCAACAGACAAAGGGCTAGAACCCCTCAAAAACTTCAAAGTGGAAACTGAGTTAAATGTACATAGAGTACACAGAGACACATCTTTGAATATATATTCTTTGAGAAGACTTTTTTTTCTTTTCTCAACGTCAGGCCTAAATGGGATAATATATATATATATATATATATATATATATATATATATATATAATATAGCATGATGCCTTCATCAGGGTTACTTGTGTGTGCTACTTGTACACAACCATGGGCTAAAATAGAAACATGTCACTTTGACCTTATCACTCTATCACCGACATGGTGTTTACATGTTATCAAATGTCACAATTTATGATCTGCTCTATTTTTAATCGTGCTCACGTGAATACTCTATATTACCAGCGCTAGACTCTATAGTACCGTATATAGCCTGTCTCTATCCAATCAGAGCTAAAGTGTCTGCATGCTTGTCAGATACTCAAATGTCTGATATACTCAAATAACGCTGTCTGTCTGTCTGTCTGTCTGTCTGTCTGTCTGTCTGTCTGTCTGTCTGTCTATCTATCTGACGTTTACATTTGTAGCTGGTGCTCCTGGAGGATTAAGCTTCAGTTCCGAATCTGCAACGTCAAAAGGAACCAGTAGTAAGGAATTAATGCACAGACAATGTTCCTGTGATCCTCGATCAAAGAGAAGAACGGCAAGGAGAGGGTTGGAGAGGAGGGGAGGGGAGGGGAGAAGGGAGAGGAGAGGAGAGGAGAGGAGAGGAGAGGAGAGGAGAGGAGAGGAGAGGAGAGGAGAGGAGAGGAGAGGAGAGGAGAGGAGAGGAGAGGAGAGGAGAGGAGAGGAGAGGAGAGGAGAGGAGAGGAGAGGAGAGGAGAGGAGAGGAGAGGAGAGGAGAGGAGAGGAGAGGAGAGGGAAGAGAAGAGAATAATGAAGAAGAAGGAACTGAAGGGAGAAGAGACAGAATTCTAAATGAAGGAGTGAACGTAGAAAGGAGGAGGGTGGAGTATATAAAACAGGGAAAAGATGAAAGTATATACAGGAGGAGGACTGCAAGATGGAGGTAAGGGGCTACTGTTAAAGCCACTTCCTCTGGGTCATGCTATAAGGGCACACACACACACACACACACACACACACACACACACACACACACACACACACACACACACACACACACACACACACACACACACACACACACACACACACACACACACACACACACACACACACACACACACACACACACACACACACACACACACACAGGGCTGCAGAGCCACTGTCATACCTCATCAACACTTTATAAAAAGAGAGAGAGACACACCCTCTCTCTCTCTCTCTCTTTCATCCCCATGGTTCCAGGGTCGTGCCATGGTGCGCGTTATGTGTCCCATGAGCCCACATAGTACATGACAGATGTGGGGGAGGGGAAAGTAACATACTTAAGTACTATACTTAGGTACTTGTACTTTACTTGAGTACTCCACTACATCTCAGAGGCAAATATTGTATACTTAAACTCGACTACAATAATTTGAAAACTTTAGTTACTTAAAGTTAGTTTTTAGATTTGGATTATTATAAAAAAAAACATGCATTAACCACTTCAGCCCTATAGGCATTTTGGCCATTTGAAAATAGCCGATCTACAAGCTCACAATGCGTCGCAATGCGATGCATTGTGAGCTTGTAGATTTGCTATTTTCAAAAATATATATACATTTGAAAAGTTGAATTGGGACATTCTGTATAATGAGTAGTTAAAACTTTTGGTACTTGCATATTGATATACCAATACTTTTGTACTTTTAATTAAATTTTGATTACCGGACTATTACTTGTAACATAGTATTTCCACATACTTTATCCGCCACTGGGGAGGGGGGTGGTTAGCATTAGGGGCCGAGGGTACTATAACTAAAGGTCCATATTGTCCCTGTAGTGTAGTGTAGTGTAACACCATGCCAGGAGTCACACTATGGCTTTCCCTACCAACGCCACAACCATAAGTTTAGTTTCTGTTTCTCCACAATGTGTGGCTCTCCGCATCAAAGCTGCCAAATCTAATCCGTTGGCCCCAAATGTCCACCGTGAGGAGACGCTACGAGACCACTGCAGCCACGCACCACACTTCATCCACACTGTCGCCAAGGCAGTGGTGGAAAGCAACCGATTTACTCAGTACTGCACTTAAGTACAATTTTGAGGTATTTGTACTTTACTTTATATTTTTTACTTCTACAGTACTCCACTACATCTCAGATCCAAATATTGTACTTTTATTCCACTGCATGTATTTGAATATTTAGTTACTATGGTTACTTTGTAGATTCTGATTATTATTACTAAACTATAGGCTACATTGCCCACTTCAGCCCTATATACATTTCGGCCATTGGAAAATAACAAATCTACAAGCACACAATGCGTCACATCGCGACACATTGTGAGCTTGCAAGATCTGCTATTTTCAAAATACTGGGTTAGGGTTTGAAAACTTGAATTCCATTATTTTACATGTAACGGAGTATAGTTGCAGTATATCGATACTTTGACTCTTAAGTACTTTTTTGTACCACTGCTAATTTGCCGTTCACCAAACGCCCGTATCGTGTTGCAAAACAAAATGACATGTTTCCAACCGTCAAAAAGAAGTGTTGACGTGTTAACCACACGAAGCCATGTCGTCTCTATTCTGGGCATGTCATTATAGCCGCTATAGTAGATCGGCTATTTCGGGGCGAAGAGGTTATGGTGTCGAGGGAAGAAACGGAGAGGACCATGTGTAGAGCCCATGGGGGACCCCGGGGCAAAGAAGTTTAACCCATTCTGACCTGAGATCAGATTCATACGAGGTTTCCACTGGACACACACACTGGTCTGATTAACCCATTCTGACCTGAGATCAGATTCTAGAAATGTCAGTCGTTCTTCGATTTTTCTAAAAATAGCAGACCTACAAGCTCGTAGCGCGCCACTCGGTGGCGCGCTATGAGCTTGTAGATCTGCTATTTTTAAGTGGTGCAACCACTTCTACATCCAGCATGCAATGTCCGTGTACCTGTTTGTTTGTGATGTACCTGTGTGAGCACGAATGGTGTGCGCATGCGTGAAATTGGAACGAGAGAAGTATGTGACATGGCTGCCACCTGCTGGACGCAAACGATACAGAGAAGAAATTGGAACGATACAGAGAAGAAATTGGAATGATACAAATTGGAACGATACAGAGAACCAATAGACGGGAGTTGCACCACTTGGTTCACACTGGTGTGATTTTTAAATAGCTAAAGCATAACATGATGCTAACACCAAAATGGATTCCCGTTCAGAATGGGTTAAACACTTTGAGCGCAAAACCCGCCATACACTTTCCACGCGCAATATATGCTAAACTATTTGTTTTATGTGTTTAATTGGCCATTATGCGGACACGTTATGATGACATAACCGGAAATCAACCAACCGCCGGCTTGCGAGGGCTTCTGGGAAACTGAGTCCAATGCAAAGTGAACGAGGGGGTAGAGACGATTTTAGCCCGCTTTGCTCTTTGTCTGTGACCCGGATCGCGGAAGTGGCTTATATGTGTCGGCTCAATAACAAATCATGGGATTGTGTTCAAGCGGATTTGCATGGATCAAAGGCGCAAATACTTCGGCGTTATGCTCCAAAGGAAATTAAACAATTCCGGCAGTCACGGTATCTTGTCAATTATACTACAACGCGTGGAATGTGTGGTTAATGTCATGTTAATTCGATCTTGTGTTGGGAGAATCCAGTGGATTCAATTAGGGGTACAACAGTCAGATAATGAAACTAATCAGTTTAATCAGTTATAATTTTTTTTATCATTTAATAATTGTAAAAATGAAAATGTACCAAAAAGAGTAGTGAGCTTCTATTTGCACTATACCTGAGCCCTGGACACTGTTTTGTATAAAATATTAAATAAACTGTTTAACTGACTTGTTAACTTGAAAGGATTCAAACTTATAATTCGATTAATTGGGACGAGGATTCTAGAGTGTTAGATTGGTTCCCTCAAAGAAAGAAAAAAGATATGTGGGATTAATGCATTATCAAACTGAGGGTCCATCATATTGAAAAACAAATCAAGAATCACTGCAGCAGAGGTGAAGAACAATCCCAGGCTGCAGAGAACACAGTGCATGTGAGACGAGACCCCTGTTATTCTTTTTTTTTTTTTACTAAAAGAAAACGACTATAGCCCCCTTTCAGTGTCTTTGAGGCAGGGGGCTTCAAAGGCAGGACAGTCCTGTGGTCTTTTATGGGGGCTCTTTGCTTAATGGAACACCTTAACACACACACACACACACACACACACACACACACACACACACACACACACACACACACACACCAGAGGACGTCTGGCACAGGCCACTGATTAAGGGTCTGATCAGCCGAGCGAAAAAGCGAAAAAGTACTCAATTGTTTCACTCAAGTAAAAGTATCAATACTGCAATGTAGAATTACTCTGTTAGGTGAGTATAACAGTCCGGAATTCCTTGAGTAAATGTACAAAGGTATTGGCCTCAAAATGTACTTAAAAGTACCAAAGGTAAAAAGTACTCATTGTGCAGAATGTCTCCTTTCAAGTATTCAAATGTAAAAACATCTTTTGAAAATAGCCGATCTGCAAGATCTACAATGCGTCGTATCGCCACGCATTGTGAGCTTGTAGATCGGCTATTTTCAAATGGCCGAAATGCATACAGGGTCTGAAGTGGTTAATGTATGTTTTGTAATAATAATCAAAGTAACTAGTAACTAAAGTTTTCAAATAAATGTAGTGAAGTAAAAAGTACAATATTTTGACCTGAAATGTAGCGGACTAGAAGTAAAAAATCACACCCGTGTGAACTGAGTGGTGCCCCACCCCCCCCCCCCCCCCACCTCTCTCTCTCTCTCTCTCTCTCTATCTCTCTCTCTCATTAGCAGGCAACAGTGCAGCACTATCCCTCTCTCTGTTTCTGGCACAACAGCGCCCCTACTGGTCCTCAGTCATATACTGGTGCTCATTAACGTCACACAGACACATACAGTAGGTGAACAGTAACACATAGGTGAACACGGACATTGCTGTTCCTTGGAGTGGTTGCACCACTCAAAAACGTACTGGAAATTGGAAACACTCAAATAAAGTAGAAATACCTCAAAATTGTACTTATAAGTACAGTACTTGAGTAAATGTATTTAGTTACTTTCCACCACTGGTTGGGGGCGGAGGGGGGGGGGGGGTGCGGAGGGGTAGCCTGGCTAATAAGCCAGACCGAATCAGCCGTTGGCAAAAAAAAAAATTGCCTGCCATCCAGCGACAGTTTTGTGTGATATTAGTCTGGCTTATTAGCCAGACTAGCAGAGGGGGGGGGGGAGGCGGATGACCTTGAACATGGTCAGGTGCACGCCACCGCCTCCATCACAGACTGATGGAAACGACAGTGTTGGCTGGCACATCGCCTGGCACCAGATACCCAGGGTATTGTTCTTTATATGCCACCGACAAGGACTTTGGCACGGCAGAGGATCCGAGCGCAGATGAAGGGGCGGGAACAAAGAAATAGATTATATACTGGACGTCGGCTATGTGGGTTGGCGTTAAACAGGAGGTTAGGAAAACAAAGGAGGTCATTGGTTCTAATCCCCAGCCGGAGCAGCTGGGGAAAATCTAAGTGAGTTAGATTGATGACAACAACACACCCCCCCCAACCACCAGACTACTATCTCAGTGTCCAGAGTGTGTGACACTGTGTTTGTCCTGGCCATCTCCCAGGCTGTGTGTGAGGAAATTGGAAAAACTTAAGCCTATATAGGTTCCATTTTCACGTACTGGAGTCGTTCTTTGAGACTTCCAAGATCGTATCGCTGATGAAATGGAGAAAAAAAAGAGGGTCGCATGCAGCAAAATCCATCATCTTTTTACATCCATACTTCGGAAATGGATTCACTCTAGGGCTAATTGCTTAAGTGTTTGGGGGAATCTGACGCTGTGGAAACTCAACGAAAACATTCGACAGCTGCCACGCGTCCGCAGACACGGCAATATGTGTCTCGTCTGATTCTCTTTTTGAGAGGCTCTGGCCCCTCCTATGCACGGCTTCGTGTGTTTGTGTGCATGAGCCGTGTTTGTGTTTGTGGCACGGAATGTGATGATTTGATCGGTCGAGCACGGAATGTGACGTATGATGTCTCCGATATGACGATGAGAGCGCCCCTCACTTCACACAAGTGTGATTTTTGATTTATTAAATAATCAAGTTTCTTACGTCAAATAAAATGTTTATGTCAATGAGTCAACAACATAAAAAAAAACTATTGTGCAAAATAGCATGCTTGTAGATTTTGCCATTTTCTTCACTTTTCTAAATATTGTTTTCGTAGTCAATTCCGTGGATGAGTTCAAGGAACGGCTACACCCGCAGAAGGCTGGGATGTATATTTATTATGTATGGATGTATATTTCTGACCGCAGACTATATATAAACTGACGATGCTCATATTATGTATAGGATGTATATTTATTATGTATGCTGGATGTATATTTCTGACCGCAGACACTGACGAGGCTTATATTATGGCATGATACTGAGTTGACACAGCAGCTAGATGACGTTGCAAAAATCTATGCTAATTGAAATGTGTAGGAGCTACAGCAAGCGCTCCAATGTGTCGGGGGGGAAAGAAAGGTCTGGATGAATTATAAATGCTATGCGGTGTAACGGTCTTGGGCATGCTGAGCACGCACTGGCACATCACACGATATCGCATAGATGGAGCAGTGAGGTCTATATGTCAGTGCAGTGGTTCCCAAACTTTTTAGCCTGTGACCCAAAAGAGAAATGATAGTATTTAGATGTTTGCCCCCCCCCCCCCCCCCCCCCGGGACCCAAAACCTTAGTGAAAATAACAGATCTTCAGGTTCTCAATGTGTCCCGTTGCGAGGCTGAACATCAGATATTTTCACTACTTCTTTTTTTATAATTCAAAATTGTACTTGTTTTTCGAAATCGTACAAGATCTAAGGTTCAGTACAAATGCAGAATCAACATTATTTGTTCTAAATTATGGAATGTCTTTTCTTTGATTTCTTCATGAAATGACTGATAAAAGTAAAAATTTATAATCAAAACAATTAATGTAGGAAAGAAAACCTAAGGGGGCCTTATAACATTGTTGTTTTGAACCCGTCTGCGAAGCACTTTGTAACTATATGTTTGTAAAGGTGCTATATACACAAGAAAATCATTCATTCATGTGTTTGGGAAACAGTGGCCTATAGGCATGGCAACTACCCCAAGCAGAGGTTTAATTCACATCAGAATACTTGGCAAGAATCCACCTGGTCCTCCACGTAGGTTAAAAGATATACTAAGAATTATTCAGCAAAATAAAACAACCTGACCCCATTCTGTTACGCTGCTGAATCCACCATGCATGCACAGTAGTAGTACAGTAGTGCGGAATAAACGATGTTGCCAAGAGCTCCGCAAGCATCCTGCGCCATGCATAAACATCACCAAACAACAGGGTTGTTATTGTAATATAAAACAGCAATTTTCGGCGCAAGTTGGATTCGCCTAATCTCTTCTAATCTGTCAGATGTCACACGGAGCTATGAAAAACATATACGGCAACCGCTTGCCTCGCGGAAGCGGGCGTTTATGTCTCAATGCGGCGTTATTCCCGCAGTGTGACAATGCAATTTTAGCATTCTGCGGCTGTTGGCACATTTCATCATGTTGAGCTCCAGTTATGTATACCTTCAGGTGCCAACGGCATTATGAGCCATCATAATAACTATAGGCCTATTCCAGTCATGTACCTTCATGTGCCA
>NC_139708.1:29318884-29353884 GCF_964188405.1 Protomyctophum parallelum | reverse complement strand
TACTTAAAAAGTACCAATACTGCAATGTGGAACTACTCCGTAACAATTAAGTAAAAAAAGGTCCGGAATTCAAAATGTTCTTGATATGAGTAAAAGTGCCAAAGTATTGGCATAGAAAATGTACTTAAAGAACCAAAAGTAAAAAGTACTCATTATGCAAAATGTCTCATTTCAAGTTTAAAAAAAAAGTGTTTTGAAAATCAGATCTGCAAGTTCATTGAACTAAGATTTTCAAATGGCCAAAATGTATAGGGCTTAAGTGTTTTGTAATAATAATAATAAATTAAAGTATAACTAGTAACTAAAGTTTTCAAATAAATGTAGTGGCGTAAAAGTACAATATTTGCCTCCGAGATGTAGTGGAGTAGAAGTCAAAAGTAATAGTATTTCTATGTACAGTACTTAAAGTAAATGTACTTGGTTATACTTTCCACCATACTGCACTTCACATTGGAGTTTTCTCTGAAGTGAATTATATAGACTGCGTGTGTATAAGTACCTTGCGGAACATAACAACTGCTTCATTTTCCATCCCGACCGAGAGCGTCTGGAGTCTGATACCAGAAAAAAAGGTCAACCATCACTCCCTCTGTCCAAACGCTCCCTGCCAAGTTCGTGTTTGCGCAAAACGCCGGTGTCTCCTAAGGAGTCCAGGAAGTGAAGAATGACTTGTTTGGGTTGCTAGGGCGACATACGTAAGTGTAAGTCAATCCCAACATATGATAAAGGTTAAAGGATTTTGGAGGAGAAAGAAAAGTAATGTGTTTGAGAACATTGTGCTTATGTTCTAAAAAATTGACTGTGCCAAATGCAAGTTTGTGAAAAACACCAGCATCTCTTAAGACCCTCCTAGGACGTGAAAAATGAGTTGTTTTGAGTTCATAGATGGAACTATAAGTTAGGGAAGAGATAACACATGCGCACGAATTATGCCTGGGAGAAACCCATCCTGAGATTGCCGGCCAATTTTACAGTTTGGAAAATAGTGCTTTCATTAAGAACAGCAGGGAATAAAAAGAAAATAATACTTTTTTCAGTTGAGATTTTGTAGATTGGCTATTTGAACGATTCAAAAATACATTTCAAAATAGTAAAGAAGTTAGTAAGGCACTGAGGAAAATAGGGCGCCTAGATGTTAGTCCAAGGGGGACCAAAAAAAAACTAAATCACACAAATTATGTCGTTTCCAAAGCAATACTGCCTCATCAAAGTTGGTATTGTGACTGACTTTATATTATTGTCAATTACTTGAGAGGGGGCGAGGTGGTGGAATTATAGATTGAGGGTCCAATGGAGTTAAGAGGTTTTGTCCGAAGCACTTTTAACTTTTTATTGGTTCAATATTTTTGTTAACCAACACACAGAGGTGTGTTCAGTAGCACTGATTTATGAAGAAAAAAAAAGAAAAAAAAAAGGGAGTTACGTGGTTTCCTCTGGACAACGATATGTTGTAAATGTCAGAAAACTGGGGAGTCGCCTGGTCTGCTGTGGGAAAAAAGTACGTTCGGCTATCCCACTGTAGTAGGACTCATGATTAATGGTGTGTTTTCACTTTTGGCAACAAGAACATTATCTGACGTCTCGTTAAACAGGTGTTTCTTTTTCCGAATAACGCATTTATTGATTTTCTTTAGAAAGTCTGTAGCTGGATCTTGACATTAGAAACTCTATACCGGTTGTGCTGCTTATAACCACGCGAACAACAACTGCGGACTAGACCTAAATGTATAACCCTATGGACTAGAGCAGTGGTTCCCAAAGTGGGGTCCGGGGACCCCCAGGGGTCCTTGAAGGAGTTCCAGGGGGTACCCAGCTAAATGATAGTTTGTAACCAAATGGACCCTCATGGTCTGTAACTCTGAGAGTTTGTACACTCTCAGAGCCAAATTAACATTGATTTCACAATATAAATTGGGGTACCAGAGATAGAAATGCCATTAAATGGGAGTCCGTAGACTAATGCATGTCAAACTGGGAGGTCCTAAACTGGCTGAGAATCACTGCTGGAGCCGTAAAGATCTTCTCTCATGGGGTTCCCTGGCATGACGTCTTTTCAAATGGGGGTCCGTGGGATAATTAAGTGTCAATTTGGGGGTCCTTGGCATGAAAAGGTTTGGGAACCACTGGACTAGAGTCTAGACCGCCGTCTCACGCCAACTTGAGTCACGTGAGACGCCACCGAGCAAGCTAAAGCGAGCGAGTTGCCGCGTCCAGCGCGTTTCCCCCGACTGCCACTCAAAGTGGCCACTGGCCAATCACAGCGCGTAGTAAAAAATAAGGCATAAAGAATAACATCCTAATATAAGCACTCCTACCACTTTAAAAAAACATGTTTTCCTCTATTTGACAGCTCTGCTCTGCTCATCCATCAGTCACCATGGTCTGACCCAGACCACACTTTGACGATGGACAATATATTTCCACACTCCCTCCAGAGGGGCCACAGTGCATATTACTGTCAACTTTATGAACTGTTAACATAACTACATTGGACACAAAAAGACAATAACATTTTAATACTAGTCATTAAAGTACTATAGTCATTAAATGCTAATCACGAAGTAATTAAAGCGAGTTTGGCTGATATCAATACTATCAGTATTCTGATATTAACACGCGGGCCGCATTAATTGAAGGTGGGGGCCGCATGTGGCCCCCGGGCCGCCAGTTGCCCATCCCCACTCTGACCTATACCAGATGTATTGATCCACACTAATGAGTCAAGCTGTAGTCAATTAATGTGCTGGTTTCATGGTCGGATTTATCAGTACGAGACCTCGCAGTCCAGAGGGACTGGATTATTCTCATTATGAACTACAATAGATGGTACCGCTCTGTGGAAATGGGGGCGCATACGTTGGTCAGACATACTAACAGTCCGACAGCGCCGTCGCTCCCGACAGGCGTGGCCGGTTACAACTAACCCGTGGCAGGTTAAAACTAACCTGTGGCTCCCGACATGCGTGGCAGGTTAAAACCAACCCGTGGCTCCCGACATGCGCAGTGGGTTACAACTAACCCATCGCATGTTACAACTAACCCGTGGCAGGTTAAAACTAACCCGTGGCTCCTGACATGCGCAGTGGGTTACAACTAACCCATCGCATGTTACAACTAACCCGTGGCAGGTTCAAACTAACCCGTGGCTCCTGACATGCGCAGTCGGTTACAACTAACCCATGGCAGGTTACAACTAACCCGTGGCAGGTTAAAACTAACCCGTGGCTTTCTGTGAGGTTAGGTTTAGAGTTAGGTTTTGGGTACAGGGTGTCGGCCTCATGACTGTAGTTACTGTTAGTGCGTCGGACCAAACACATGCAGCCGTGGAAATGTGGCCACATTGGTATCTCAGTTTGGGTAAATGTATGTTGGACGCTTTCCATAATGCTGTGGAAACTGTACATACTTAATGATTGAACAATTCCATTCCAATCCAAAGTAGTCTTAATCCTTAATTTGGCATGCCTGGACAATGCTTTCTTGTTCAGTACTTGCTCAATATAGGAACATGTTGGAACATTTTACTCTTTAACTTCAGGCCCACTTGATCTTGACCCAATAATTACCCTAACATTCTGCTTTAATAAAGATATTAATCTCACCATAGCAGACCAACGTTCTAGCTAGTGCTGCACGATTCCTGCTCAGATGTGAATCTCGATTTTCCGAAGTGAGATCCCGATTCTCACACGATACTCATTCTTTCCATGAAAACATTTGTCTTTATTCTGTAGTTGATGAACTGAACATTACATTCAAAATGTGGCGCCTGGAGCCAACTACTGTGGCTTTAAACAGACAACATCAAAGTGCTTGACTTAAACCTCTCTGAAAGTCTCTCTCCGTTAAGCAAAAACATAGTGGCTAAAATGAATTGGACAGCCAACTAGTGCTGCACGATCCCTGCTCAAATTAGAAATGAGATCGCATACTGTAGGTGTCTGAAAATAGATTGTGATTTTTTCTATAAATTGTGCAGCACTAGTTCTAGCATTACTAGATCTATCGTGCCCCCAACATGACAAAGACCTATCGATTAAGTTGCAGTCAACAGAGACTTCCGCTAAATCCATACGACACACACACCCCCACACACACCCACACACTTCGACACCCCCCCCCCACACACACACACACACACACCCACACACACACACCCACAAGTTGTCATATCCTCGGCTGCCATTACTGACCCAGAAAGCAGATTGTCTGGGCGGCGTAGTGAGTATATATGGAGATGCTGAGGATGTTGTCATGGAAACATAGAATATGATTCTCTGGGGGGGCGGGGGGGGTGAAGCTGACCTTGATCGCTGACCGCTGAGAGTCTTTCCTGCTTCACCATTACGATTGCTGCAAGAAGATTGCTGCAAGATTTGATGCCTGCGGGGATCCCCAGAAGATGAAATAATATATGTATAAAGTATAGGGCTGTCAAAGTAACTGAGTTAATTAATTTGTTAAATTAATTAGATTAAAAAACAATTAACACAATTAACCCATAACCGCCCCGTATATCCCAAAATCCCATCACATCTGGATTGGGGAAAATTGGGTCGGTTAATGCCATAAAAGGCTGCACAATTTACATACTGTAGGCAGTGGCTCAAATCGCATAGCACGTGAGACGCCATCCTAGTGATCCTACCACACTGGATTTGTTACTTAAAAAGAATAAAATATTCATAGTATGTTAAATGTATATATCCGCCTTCTGTCATTTATCTTTCAATTCCCACATCAATTATACAGAAAAACATGGCATATTTCGGACATAGTTCGAATGGTGATCAATCATGAATTTCTAAGCTGTGATTAATCAACTTACTTGAGTTACTTTTGCCATTTTTTAAAATCCGGGAATACTTTATTATAGGGCTGTCAAACATTTTTTTTGTGTCGCACGTCTGAAGAGCTTAGAAAAAATATCAAAAGTATAAAATAGGGCTCAAGTGATTCAAACTATAGGAAAAGTTATAGTACTATATAGTACTATAGTACTTACGCCATATCCCAATAGTAATATCCCAAATCCCAGACGATGTCTCACGTCACAATATCAATATAATGTTGATATATTGCCCAGCCCTGCAGTAACTGTCATTGTGTTGACAGTATATACCAGGGTTACTCAACTGGCGGACCGCGGTCCACGACCGGACCGCGGACCACCTCTCTGCGGACCCTAGGCAAAAAAAAAATCAGGTCAGGCCAGTAAAAAAGAATCTCTCCTAAGCTCAGGCCAGGCCAGCCACAGTCAATTTCAATTCAATTCAGGCAGTGTTGCTGCAGCACAACTACATTGTGTGTCTTATGTTAATGGAGGGAAGAAGTTAATAATATAAATAACATCAGATGGTACATTTCTCATGTGAAATTGCTGCAAAGGCCCCCAAAATGTCCCCCAAGGGCCCCCTACGCTCGCGCAGTGTGATTTGGATTTGGAGTTCCACTCCAGGCCTGCACTCTGCACCCCATTATTGGTTGGTTGGAAGGGGATCTGATTTGTATAAGCTTGGCTTGACCATACTAAACGGGCATAGAGCCCCGCTCTCCGATGGACGCCGTGCATGGGACCGGACCTCAGTCTTATTCAAAAAAGTTGAGGACCCCTGGTATATACTGATATATAACACAGTCAAATGTGTTCAGGGTTTTACTGTGAATGGTGCAGGCAGTGGTGTAGTTACATTTACTAAGTACTGTACTTAAGAACAATTTTGAGGTATTTGTACCAATATATATATATATTTTTACTCCACTACAAGTATTTGAAAACTGTAGTTTCAAGTTTCTTTGTGGATTTTGATTATTATGCAAAACATACATTAACCACTTCAGCCCTACAGTATACATTTCGGCCATTTGATGGCAATGATTCAATGATTCAAATGATTTTTATACATTTAAAAACGTGTGAAATGCATACTTTTACATTTGTACTTAAAAATATAGTTATTGTAAATATAGTAGTAAATTGTGAATTCTGGACTTTTACTTGTACTTCTACATTACAGTATTGATGCTTTTACTTAAGTAAAACATATTTTTCCACCACTGAGGACAGGTCAAATGAACGCAAAATCCCCCGCTGAAATGCCAAAATGCAATGTGGTGTTCCTATGGCGAGGGAGGGACATGTTTACATCTACAATCATCTATAATCGACTGTATATCCATAGGAACCGCTGTCCTTCCAATGTCAGCAAACAGAGAAGCCCAACCTTTGATTTCATAAAGAGGGGTTTTCATGGGTTTCTGTGCCCACTTCCCACAAATGACTGTACATTTTGTCCAGCGGCTACGGTGCACAAGACCAAACAAGTTTTCATTTTGAGCTTTTAGACATGTTTGCTATAGAAATTTGTATTGTGTAGACATAGCACTCTAAAGTGAATATAATATAGTTTCATTGTACAGATATTCTACACGGATGTTAGGTTATTTGCTTGCTTATGATTAGGGTTGTCCCGATCTCCGATCTCATGATTTTTAAAAGATCGGAATCGGGGAGAAAAGAGAAAAGAAGAAGATTTTGTAAAAACTGGTCCCAGTCAGAGATCATCAAACAAAGACTAGTCACACTCAGAGGTGTGAAAGACACCTACTGTATGATGAAATCAAAGGAAATGCAACCCCCTCTATGCAGGATCAGGATGGCATAGGTGTCTGTAGTACTCTCTCTGAATGAGAGAGATACTCTTTAAGATTAGATTCAATTTATTGTCACTGCACAGAGTATACAAATACTTAGACAATGAAATGATGTACAGAGAGAGTGCACTGAGACGCTGCAACTGAGTGCGCCACCACTAGTGTCCTCCTTGCAGGAGATGCGACCGCCTTGTTCAGAAGATAAAGAGATAAAGAGTTGTCTCTCTGGTTTAAGAGCTTCTGCTACAGCAAATGCCTAAATTGTAAATTGTATTGTGTAATATTGTGATGCAATACAGTTTTAAATGTACATTTACCACATAGCCAACCTAGTATATTTACCCTGTCTTCAGCTGCCATATCAGCTGCCATTATCTTCACTATGGATCATTTGGCAGCTGATCAATCAGTGCAGGCTAAAGCCGTATATGTTCACCAGCGATGACACAGAACCTGAGCAATGGGCTCTATGCATACAGTACACGCCTTTCTGGAAAGAACTTAATTGGGCTCCTTTCCTTACTACCTTGTACCTTCACAGGTGTTACCGATGATACTAGCCTCGGTACCAGGCTTTCATTTTTGTTGGTGCAAAAATTGAAAGCCTGGAGGAACGCATTGGCCTCTCTGGTCTAAAAGTGGGAGTCAACCCTTCCGGGTGGGCGTCGCTCCAAATGATGTGACATAGCGCTGCACTAGGGGGGAGAGGAGGGGCCGGGGGTGACGGACAGATCGATGAGATCCAATCAGGGCGTGCGCAAATCTCAGCCGCGACACGCCCCTCTAGACCAGAAACCTAACACGTTAGCTCAGGCTACCGATGATACTAATGAAGGCTCTGTTCCAATCCGGTCAAAACAGAGTCAGGGTGCTGCTGCTATTGTGAGTGTTGGGCGCACTGGAAACACTCTGCTATACCAGTGTGGGTCTCAAAGTGTTCTTGAGTTCTTGACCTGGCCTGTACGCGTGTGTAACTCTGAGAGTGTACAGTTACACAGTTTGAGAACCCCTGTACACTAAATAGAACAGAGCCTTAATTAGTTCCATTGGTAACACCTGTGAAGGAAGTTATTCTGTGTGCATAATAGAGCCCATTGGTGCAAGCTTACGTCGGGGTGCCCTAGTGTTGCGCGCATAAAATAGCAGATCTACAAGTGTGTACGGGCAGATCTGCTATGGCCACCAGGGGGCGCTCATACCAGGTGACTAACCTGGTAGAAGTGTATACGACATATATGTAGCTTCTCTGTTCTCTCTCTCTCTGTCTCTCTCGCTCTCTCTCTCGCCTTTCTATATTCCCGTCTCTCTCGACCTGTCACTATCAGACAGGAAGAACAGGAACCCGCTCACCAAACAGTGTTACTGACTGTGTGTGGGGGGAGGGGGTTGATGTGGGGGGGGGGGGGGGGGGGGGTTGATGTGGGGGGGGTGGTTCACAGAAAGTGTAACAGCCTGTGTCTCAGCCAAACCCCCAACACACACCCTCATCAGGATCACACAGTGTGATTGCCGGGGACGTTCCTCGCTGTCAACAATCCATTTATGCAATTACAGTGGTGATCAAATGCTATTTTCTCATTGTCTCTGTGAATAAATAAAGCAATTAGCATGCATATACAGTGTGTGTGTGTGCGTATACACTGTATATGTGTGTGTATGTGATTGACAAGATTAGTTTCAGGATCTAATGTTTTTTTGATTGGGCCTTCAGCTAAGCTTTAACCCATTCTGAACGGGAACCCATTTTGGTGTTAGCATCATGTTATGCTTTAGCTATTGAAAAATAGCAGATCTACAAGCTCATAGCGCGCCACCGAGTGGCGCGCTATGAGCTTGTAGGTCTGCTATTTTTGAAAAATCGAAGAACGACTGACATTTTTTTAATCTGATCTCAGGTCAGAATGGGTTAATCAGACCAGTGTGTGTCCGGCGATGGCCTGATCTGAGGTCATCAGACCAGGCCTTTGAACCAAGGGTATATATTACATGTACAAGTAAAAGTCCAGAATTCCAAATGTACTCGAGTATAAGAACAAAAGTATTGGCATCACAATGTACTCAAAAGTACCAAAAGTAGAAACTCACTATGCAGAATGTCTCATTTAAAGTTTTCAAATATATATATATATATTTTTTTAAATAGCAGATCTACAAGCTCACAATGTGTCGCAATGTGACGCATTCTGAGCTTGTAGATCGGCTATTTTCAAATGGTCCAAAATGTATATAAGGTTGAAGTGGTTCATGTATAGCTTTGTAATAATAATGTCCAGCTGTGCCTTGGGATTATTTTGTGACAATCGCTCCATTTCAATATAAAGGTCATTTACATTATTATATATTTTATTTTATAGCAAAAAAAAAGAAGAAAGAAATTAAGAAAGAAATTAAGAAATATATATATAAACTTTATTACAGGCTCGTGGGCGTGGCCCACAAGGTATATAAATAGCCAATCTACAAGCCCACAGTAGATTGGCTACACAAAAAGCCAATCTTTTCTTGCCCTTTGGGCCCAAGTCAGCTTCTCTGCCTTGGGCATAAATAAACTTCACTGTACTGAGCTGACCTCTCCTCGTTACCTAACCTAAACAGAACAATTCCTCACTGAACACGTACCCAACCCCAGCCTATATGCGGTGTTATGTAACTGAACTAACTCAACCTAAACACTGCACTGGAAAGAGGTCAACAGCTTTCCGCAGACACACACGCATGTGCTTCCTTTAAGAAAAGAAAGAAAAGAAGAAAGAAATCATACGTTTCAGCCTGTCCAATGGCCACTAGCTTCCTCAGGGTGGGGGTTTTGGTATAAACAAGATTGTCATTGTATACAATGAAACAATATGGAGAGCTCGAGGCAAGAGAGAGGCTTCTGGCTTACATCACATGGCAAATATCCTCACTCAACCTAGCATGGACTCAGTGACATTCTACACACACACACACACACGATCCTATACGCACACAGGCATCTTACGTCATGCAGGCTGCTGCAGGAACCTATAAGGACAGCCCACGCGGATGAGTCATCCTGCGTTTCAAACTCCATGTACCTAAACACCACACACACGTGCGCGCGGCCACGGCGCACATGCACACGCACGCACGCACGCACGCAGGCAGGGCCAGATAATGAGTGCTCATCAGGCGAGGCGTCGACCTGGCATGCCCCTCAATGCAGCGCCGCACAATGACTAAGCCACTTAGGCCTGAACACACACACATACACACAGAGACGTACAGACGCACTCACACAAGCACACACACAGAGACGCACACACGCACGTGTGCACAAACGCGCACACGTACACACACACGCACATACACACAGTGCACCTTACACACTGATTGCTCGATCACTGTTCTGTTGGTTTAAAAAATGATGGATGATCTATACGCAACCCCCCCAACACACACGCGTGCGTGCGTGCGTGCCCACACACACACACACACACACACACACACACACACACACACACACACACACACACACACACACACACACACACACACACACACACACACAATCTATCCCAGCCCAGGGCTCCTGATTGGCTGAGCCCTGTCTCTGTGTTCCATACATCACCGGCCCGGCTCCAGCCACAGGTGGCTGGGGGAAGGCTTTGTGGCTGCCATGGCAACAAGGAAAGCAGAAGGCGGGGGGGTGGAGGGAGGGCGGGGACGGGACGGACGGACGGACGGACGGACGGTGTGAGAAAGCGTTATGTCGCCGCCACGGCGCTGTGTGAGCCGACTATCAATTGGCGGTCGATAACGTGAAGCAGCCTCGCCCACGAGACCCAGACGACTGACACAATGATGGAGGGCGTGGGGGGGGGGGGGGGGGGGCAGGGGGGATGAATACAAGGAAACGGGTGAGTTATCCCATTATAGACCCCCGACAGCAGATCCTACAAAGTGTCATCTAAATCCTGACAGTTTTCTGAAAAAAGCCTATGATTCTTCTATATGTCAGTGGTGCTCAAACCTTTTCATGTCAAGGAGCCCTGCAATTATATATAGTAGCTACCGTCCCCCATCTCAAAATATGTTGTTCCCCCCAGAAGCAAAGATACAGTTCAAAACGACGTTCGCTGTGAAAGAATATATACAGTAGTATTCAAAGATGTGCGCCACATTTTCACGACTTTTCAAAAATGGCAGATCTAACAAGCTCGTAGAGCATGTTGGATCGTCTGTTTTTCCAACAGCTGAAGTTTAAGATAACGGTTAGAGTGGATATACGCTATAAGGCGACACGGATGCGTTCCTTCCTGGTCTTAATGGGTTAGAAAAACGAGGGTGGGGACTAGGGAAGGAAACAAGGGCTTCTGAGGTGAGGCATGTCCCCCTTGATCCCTCTGTTTTTCCCTTTCCATTCCATTCCATTCCCTGGTCTCTTCTCCCCCTGTTTCTCTCCCTTCAAGTTCCTTTACTCGCATCCATTCCTCCGCTTTCTAATCCCTTTTCGGACATTTTCTCTCCCTCCGTTCTCTTCCCTTTCCCTTCCGTCTCCCTCCAAATCTCCTCTCCCATACTTCTCTCCGTAAACACCCCTCCGTCTCTCCCTCCCTCCCTCCCTCCCTCCCTCCCTCCGTCCCTCTCTCCCTCCCTCCCTCCCTCCCTCCCTCCCTCCCCACTCTGTCAGACAGGGAACAGCGTGTGATCACCAAAAATCAATGCATATTAATACACACATTATGCATAATATCAAATGCATATCAATGAGGCTATCAAGAGAGCCCACTGAGCCGCACTCATGGGGCTCCCTCCCATGCCATGGGTTTCCAAAAAAAAACTCATTAACCAATAAGAAGCTCTATATTTCCCACCACCGCTATTTATAATAAAGCCTATGAGCAGAAATCCTAATTGCAAAGATGCTTCTCGGAAGGCAAAACATTAATAAAAGTATAGGCCACATGGTACATCTGTTGCAGAAAAACGTTTGCCTAACTAGTTTATTAATGTTCTTTCAGACTGAAAGTTTTTAACTCAAATCCTTGCTTCTGGTGGGTCCTTGGAAGTTGGAACAACATATTTTCAGATGGGGGTCGGCGGCCAAATTCTGATAATTCTGCTGGTCCTTGACATGAAAAAGGTTGAGCACCACTGAAATAGAAACATAGGTTTTTCAGAAAACTGTCATGATTTAGAAGACATTTTGTAGAATCGAGCTCAGGTCTTAAATGGGTTAACTGTCTTTCAACTCTGATTTGAGGGACCCAGAGACTACTAGAGGGTATGCGCGGGACATCATCATCATCATACCCAGAAGTCATGCGAGAAATACAGTACTGACTGAGTGGCAAAAATCTACTTTCTGGCCTTGGCAGCCCATACATCCAAACAGAAAAGTCCTATCTGATTGCATTAAACAACGTTAAACAATGTTAAACTCGCTTTGACACTCACTTTATGAATGCACATATACCCTCTATACTATTATGTAACGTTTGAGTTTACCACTATATTTGTATCGGTGTTCTATTTGTATTGCAATTTAATATATATTTTTTAATATCATTACATTACGCTAGACAGGCCTGCCCCAAGGTTATGAGTGCAGTCACACCCGGCAGCCGGCGAAAAGTAGAGTTCTCGACAGGCCCGGCCCTATACCTGGGCCTTCATCAAACCCTGCACACTTAAAAGAATGTCCCCGCTACCACCCTTAGGGGAATTAAGCCATTCAGACCCGAGGATCTGTGTCTCCTTATAGCTTTTAACCACTTTAACCATTATATTAAAGTTTAGCTGTTGAAAAATAGCAGATCTACAAGCTCATAGCTTCCCTGGAACAACATTTTCAGACGGGGGTCGGCGGCCAAATACATATAATATTTGGGGTCCTTGACATGAAAACGTTTGAGAACCACTGATACAGAAACTTAGGTTTTTCAGAAAACTGTCAGAATGTGGAAGACATTTGGTCTGAGTTCTTAATAATGGCTTGGAAACACATTGAGGCGGCTCGTCACGTTTCTAACCGTTCCAAGACGGTTCTGCTGACTGAATGATCACAACGAGTGTCCTTGGTGTGCCGATTCCTCTCATGAATAGTCATGGACCCCAACGGTCAAGGTTGGCTTGTGCCAGATCAGTCCGTCATCAAAACAATACATGTTCATTGTAAAATATGCAGAGGGGTGAGAGAGGGGTGAAGTCATCCATTATTAATGGTTGAGTTTGCACACACCGTGGAGGCGTGGACCCTGACCACAGTGGGGTCTTGGGGATGACGCGAGTGTGTCTGCCCAGAACCTCAGAAGTCCTCACTTTTATCTCAAGTGGTTCCGTGCAGGGAAGCTGCAGGGAAGGACTGATTGTGTTGTGCCTTGATTATGAAGTACTGCATATTAAAGTTGTTCATTGGCATGACCCCCAGATAACAGATAACACTGTTCATCCCATACCTGGTTGAGAAACATTGGTGTGCCTCTTAAAGGGATCGTGACATTAAAAATACGTTTTTGTAATTTTTCTTATTTTTGTGGGGGGTTTTCTGAGCTCAACTGCACCCAAAAATACTGAACTTTTAATATTCAGTAGATTGTGGTCTGGGCTCTGATTTGCCAAGTCCCATATATGACATAACAATTTGCCAGCAGATGTCACTGTTTCATTGCAGCTCAAAAGGCTTCAGAACACACAGAGAAAACCCCAGAGCACATAAGATCCACTAAATCAGGGTTCCCCAATTAATTTTCCTCAAGGGCCATATTTTGACTAGCGTACCAGGCTGGGGGCCGAGTCTGCACGCGCGAGGTCGAGGTCTTGCCCTGAAAATTCATTTTCAGGGCAAGACCCCATTTGAAAAGGATGCCCAGTTTGACATGCATAGGCTACTGACCCCCATTCAATGCCATTTATATCTGGGACCCTTAAAAAAAAATATATATATATATATTTATTTTTTTTGGAAATTATTTCATGGGCCACAAGGGGGCGCTCTGTGGGCCGCAAATGGCCCGCGGGCCGCCTATTGGGGTACCCTGCACTAAATGTTCAAAGTTAATTATATATATATATATAAAACCAAAAGTTACAAATATATAATTATTAAATGTAATTTTAAAAGCCATTGTGACTGTTACACTGGTACATTTGATAACTGTCTCTTCAATACTGGTGTACCTACCCTTCAACAATACAGTACGGCATATGTACTGTATCTATAGTCTATACCTTTCCATGCTGGTACACAGAACCTTACATAGTTGTATATACCCTGTGAGACTGGTAGAACTGGTAAAACCTCCCCACTATTTAGCCACAATGCTTATATATAAAGGCCATGATGACAGCAGGGATGAACACCATTGGTTGAACAAAAAGGACGAGCACAGATAGAGAGAGAGACAAAGAGAGAGGCAGAGAGAGAGAGAGAGAGAGAGACGGCTACTCACCACCGTGTTCTCCTCCTCTTCCCCTTTGTTTTTCTTCTTTCCTTTAGACGTTAGAACTTTGTCGTGATGAAGAACCCCGTTGCTCTTCTCGGTGTTAGCGGAGATCTGTTATCTGTCCTTGTTGGTTTACGTTACCTGCCAGGAGGGAGCTCTCTGGCTGCTCCCCAACATAAGCACAACCTTGGATCAGAAGAGGCCAAAGAACTTATATGCTCCCTTTAGATCGTCTTTATTCTCTACTTGCCCCTGTTAGGACAAAACGGAAGGCCTGTGGCCTCCGGTGGACGGCGGTTCTTCTCTCTCTCTCTCTCTCTGGACGCCTCTCAGATGAGTCCTGATTTACGCTACTGCCTCGAAGGCCAAAACGGAAGTGCCGGCGTGCGCAATGTCGAAGAGCCACTCAGGCCACTTCTTCTGAGTGACGTGGCCTGCCCCGGGGCAGCAGTCTTTTCTGTATCTCTGGGATGCCTCCCGGATAAAAACACTATATATATATTGCTGATATTTGAGGTGGTGAGAGTGGAAGTGCCAGGACAAGTTGAACACTATTGCTTGGATAGGACTGATTCAAAACAGCGTGGCAGGTTGAGGACAGCCGAGAGGGGCTAGTAGTTGGATAAAGACGCCCGTGGAGTCGTCCTCAGGTAGTTGTAGGACGTCTCGTATGCTCTGGAAGATCTGTGTACTTGTACTGAGGTATATCGCCGCCTCTCAGGCATGTTACACCAGAGCCCGGCTAGTGAATGTTAACTTTCCCTTTGCCTGCCAGCACCTCACAGAATCCCAATAATAACCTTCCCCGCTGACCACAGATATATATATTATATAATTTGTTTATTTGTTTCCTCTGGATCTGCACAGGTTGAGGCAGCGTGTGGTGTTGAGTCCGACCTGGCAGTGTCGACGGAGAGGTTAAAGGTTGTTGTTGTTGCTGGTTTGTCACAGTTACAGTTTCGAGAGGTTGTTACAGGTTGCTGTGGTAACAGTGGTTTGGCGGCTCGCTCGGGCCACGTCGCGGGAGGATGAGAAGAGAAGAAGAAGAAGAAGAAGAAGAAGAAGAAGAAGAAGAAGAAGAAGAAGAAGAAGGAGAAGGAGAAGAAGAGGGAGGAGAAGGAGGAGGTAGGCGGTGGGAAGATCTCCCTGAGGTCAGCCAAGAAATGAAGTAATTCAAAAGAAATTACAATAAAACTGAGAGAGAGGCAGATGACAGAAGATGAACTGCTGTTTTTATCTATAGCTTTCACTCTGGTTGGTTCTGTGGAGGTAGAGAGAGAGTCTGTAAAACCATGATTAAAAAAAAAAAAAAAAGAAGAAATCGGATTCCAAATAAAAATCTCGCAGTGAGTCCAGCAGGGTTTTCAATTCTCGATTAAAAAAAAAGTCCAAAGAAAGGCTTTCAAACAAAACAAATGAAGAGGAAGATGTGTGTGTGTGTGTGTGTGTGTGTGTGTATGATGGAAGAATAGAAGACACTGTATCCTTCTAAATTCCTCTTGCCTCTTTCTTTCTTTATGTCTGTCTTTCGTCCCTCTGGGTTGTGTCCCCACGGTTTGTGTCCAGAATGTGTGGCAACGCCAGGCCTTCTTGGCTCACTCTCTCTGTCTCTCGCCGTGTCTTGTCTGTCTCACCTCGTCTTGTCTCTTCTTGCGGTCAGGCTCTGAAAAACAATAACGAAGAGTTTGGTTAGCACAACGATGGACATTGAACAAGACCACTGCAGTACAGTGCTAGCCTGATTATCAGACTGTAGCTGACATTGTCTCCTGTCTGAGCGATTTCAAGGGGAAGGGGATTAGAATTTCCTCATGTGTGTTGCGCTGTGTGATGACGCTGAAAACGGGCCTCGGCGCTGATTGGTTGTTCGTTAGACCCCACCCCCACCACCGATTCTCATTGGATAATAAATTTTGGATAATACACCAGACCAAGAGATGCAGCCCACTCAGAGAGTGGGCGGGGTCTTTGGGCTGGATCCAGGCTAGTACAGTGCATGATGCATGCCATTTTGGAAAAAACTTGGGCCCCCCTCCCCTATACTTCCTTCACAGGTGTTGCCGATGATACTAATGAAGGCTCTGTTCCATTCTTTGTTATGTCAGTCAATGTTAAACATAACAAGTCATTTAACACTTTCTCTCACATACCCTGTGTATTTGACGATGTATATGAATTATGAAACCCTTATATAGGCCAATCAATCAGCTATCGTGCCAGAATGCCTAATGATCCTAGCCTGGCGCGGCCAGACTCATAGTGAGGATCCACTGATGTTTCCTCCCCGCATATGAGGAAACATCAGTGAATCCTGGCCGCGCCAGGCTATAATGATCCCACATTGTCTAAAGGGTGGACAATTCTAGTCCAGAACAATATGCAGCACTATAAGAACAACAACTCATTTTCGTACCGTACCATCAATGAAATTGACAGTGACACTTTTACCTTACATGATTATTGCCACGTTTTAGACAAACCAAAAGCCTCCTCGTTTAAATGCCAACAGTATACACAATAGTGACAATACAATGAGTGCGTCAGGGCGTTTAGTGCAAGTCACTCGGTATGTCGGATCAGTGCAGAGAGAGCAGGCTTTTAAAAGGGAGGTGTCTCATGCCATATTCATCAATAGTGTATCTGCTTTTATTGCACACACACACACACACACACACACACACACACACACACACACACACCCACTTAAACACATTCACACCCCGCCCCGCTGGCTAGCGGTACGGCACTGCACTGCATGCACTACAGCCCTCTGCTGACGGCTCATAGCTCCTCATACAGCAGCAGTGGAGGAGGAATGAGACGCTCTGATAAAAAGGACACCTGAATGATAGTGTGGTGGTTTTGAGCCAAATGGACCGCGTTACCCACAAGCCTTTTTTTTGCTCATCCCATCACGAGCGTGAACACTCTCTCTCACCTCTGGGGGCCAATCCCTGTCTTTAGAACACAAACACCTGTACTCGTGTGCATTATGCAAACGCTCTGATTATCCCCCCCCCCCCCCCCCCCCCCAACCCGGGAGCACGCACGGCACAACAGTGTTTAATTTAGAGGATTTCCTTCCCCTCCTCGACTCGAGTGATGCAGAAAATAAACCCTGGGGTCGATCACAATGGGAGCATTGAGCAAGAAGAAATGATCATCGCCATCATCATAAAGTGTGCGAGCGTGTAAAGCACATGCTCGTTTAGTATGCATGGCGCGATCTTAGAAGGGAAATCAATTTTTGGAAATGTGCATTTGAATGTGCACTAAAAGGTGTGCGCATAGTACCGCATACTGTAGCAACACATGTGCGCGCGCACACACACACACACACACACACACACACACACACACACACACACACACACACACACACACACACACACACACACACACACACACACACACACACACACTGTATCTATTTGCAACAGACAAACTTGCAAACACACATTTTTCCCTCCCCTGCCCTCTCTCAGACACCCCCTCCTCCCCCATGTCTCTCTCCATCTAATATTCAACGATTCTCAGACATTCACATTCAGCCATGTCACACACTCAAGTGCTCTCTCTCTCTCTCTCTCTCTCTCTCTCTCTCTCTCTCTAGCAGATATACAAGGTAACAGCGTGTCACTTAGTGCCGCGCTGCGAGCTTGCACCTCTGCTATTGCTAAACTTTTTTTTTTTTAATCTTGAAAGTGTCTTTAAATAATTCTCTTCGGGGGAACTTCAGCGGCACAGAAACGTTTTCAGATTGCAGGTATGCACGCGGCCAACACACATGCACACATTGACTTGGGGATCCTCCTCGACGTCGGAAAAAGTTGGAGAACCACGGGTTCAGAAGCCATAGAATGGGCCTGCATGTCTTACAGTTACTAATGGGTTAACCAATTAAGACCCGAGACAAGATTCTGCTAAATGTCTTCTAAATCATGACCGTTTTCGGAAAAATGTATCAGTGGTGCTCAAACCTTTTCATGTCAAGGACCCCCAGAATTATCTGTATTTGGCCGCCGAACCCCATCTGAAAATATGTTGCTCCAGGGACCCCCACCCCCAGAAGCAAATATTCAAAACGTTCACTTTGAAAGAATATATATACCGTATGCAAAGATTTGCGCCACATTTTCATGATTTTTCAAAAAATAATAGCAGATCTACAAGCTTGAAGCTCCGTGCCGCGCTATACGTAGGTCTTGTAGGTCTGCTATTTCTCAACAGCTAAAGTACAACACCAAGGGTTGGATCCCGTCCTGAATGGGCTAAAAGCAGACTAGGAGACGTGCCTCTCAAAGTACAGCCGAGGGCGATGCAATCAGGCCGAGCTATATAGAAGCACACACATGGTGCATGTGGGGAAGGAGCCGCGTATGGAGTGATTTCTGATTTGTGAGTCCGTATGCACTCTCATCTCTACACACTCTCATCGTTGTGAGTCCATATATGCATGTACAGCTCTACACACTCTCATCGTAGCTGAAAGACACGACAGCGCTCTCCAAAATCTGCCTCCCATTAGCTTCAAGCACCCTCACAGCTGTGAACAGCACTCATCAACCTGGACACGAACGCGTGCACGCACCGCCACGAGCCAACGTGCATGTATACACACAGTCACACGTGCACGCACGCACACACACACGCACGCACGCACGCATTGCATTATGCTCAGCTAAACATGCAAACGCTGTGTGTATACATTACACATAGATGGGCAGTATTTGAAAATACATACAATTTGAAATACTTTTTTGGTACACACATCAAATACACATCAAATACTGTCCATCTCTGTGTATAGTATACACACAATCAATCTCACACATAACAAATATGGGTGCACGCGCACATGCACAACATACACACACACACACACACACACACACACACAGCTGCAACAAATCACCCACACGCCCACACAATTAAAGAAAAAAACACACACACACACACACACACACACACACACAGGCTGAAAAAGAAAAAGAAAATCTACACAAATCATAGACAGAAAAGATGGTATTTTCTTCCCGTATGTTACCTAGGCAACTGTCTTTTGGTAACTACAGGTTCACACGCTTACACACGCTCCCCTGTCACTTTCTACATCCTCTGACAGACAGATATTTATGTCGCGGGCAGGCAAACTAGACCTCCGGAGGACAGCTAATTAAACAGCTGGGTGGTAAAAGACAAACGACCATGTCTCAGCTGACTGAGAGGGATGGAGGGACAGACAGACAGACAGACAGACACAGACAGACAGACAGACAGACAGACAGACAGGAGGGAGTAAGAGGAGAGGGATGGAGTTTGAAGAAAGGAGATAGATAGAGAAATAGGGAAAAAGAGTTGAGCTAAAGAAAGAAACGGCAAAGAAATAAATAAACAGGGAGATATGGATGAAAAAGGGAGAGATGACAGATTTGAGAGAGAGAGAGTGAAAGTGAGAGTGAGAGAGAAAGAGAGAAAGCCGTGGAGTGGTTGTAATGTGTATGCTGTCATAAAGCTAACAGTACTGAACATCAAACGGAAGCGCGAGAGAGAGAGAGAGAGAGAGAGAGAGAGACAGACAAGGCGATGGAGGATGAAAGAGAGAGAGAGAGGCGCGAGGAACAAACAATAATGAAGGTGTTAAAGAGAGGATGGCGAAGCAAGAGAGAGAATATTCAAAACATGATGCGGAGAATGACAGCCTTAAAGAGTTCTAGAGAAACACGTGAATGAGAGAAAAACAGAGCACAGCTGAGCTTATTATCGAGTATATATATTTTTTATTTCCATTTTTTGTTTTTTTCACCTGTCATCTATAGCGACAGCAACATCGGCGCCGCTACATCGTTACGCGTTTATGTCACGAGTGGTGATTTCCTGGAGGAACACCGGCGCTCATTAGCGAGCCCAGAACTCATTAAGTGGAGTTCTGCTTTTATGGCTTTAGTTCCCAAAACTTTGTAGCTCCAGAAATGCGATGTCTCCCCACGGGGGGTCCCCCAAAACTAGTGGAAACTGTTGTCTCCACGCGGGGGGGAGGGGTCCCCGTGAAATCAGTTTTTCTAATAAATGGAATCAATTAAAACATTTTGTGGGTTTTTTTTTGTATGGAAGTCTTTCGAAAACGATAATTGTATTTGTGTTTAACTAATGAACAACAATTAACAACCATTTAACTCTTGAGAGCAGAGTGTGTGTGTGTGTGTGTGTGTGTGTGTGTGTGTGTGTGTGTGTGTGTGTGTGTGTGTGTGTGTGTGTGTGTGTGTGTGTGTGTGTGTGTGTGTGTGTGTGTGCTAGGCTTGGGCGATATTGATTTTTGGATATCGGTATTGATACCGTGAATAATATCGCGATTATCGGTATTATCGATTATCAGCCTTTTTAATTTGGCTGGAACCCGAAATGCTGCCAAACAGCAGTATTTCCAGATGTTTTTTTATGAACCAACTTGCTAGGACTCGTTACTCTCACCGGCGCCATGTTTTGTTTACTTTCCTGGGCGGAGGCGGTCCGACAACGCTGCTGTCGCCTCGTTGCCGTAATTCAGCGTCAGTGCCAGTCAATGCATGGACACTAAGTTATTAGGCAAATTATAGTCGTTTAAAATGAAATGCTTGTAAATTCATCACACAGACACACACATACAGTTATGTAGATGTTTATTTAAAAGAAATCCATATTTACATGACGGTAAAATTATGATATTGGGTATTATTTTCGATATTATTCGATATTCGATTTCGATATTATTTATATAGTCCACGATATTACCGATATTGATTTTAAATATCGCGATAAACGATAATATCGATATATTGCCCAAGCCTAGTGTGTGCGTGTGTGTGTGCGTGTGTGTGTGTGTGTGTGTGTGTGCGCGTGTGTGTGCGGTTGTTTTTTGGGTGTGTGTATTTCCGCATAATATCTCTGGTTAATAGTTAAGGGTTAAGTTCAGGGGCTACGGTTAGACAGCTAATGGTTTAAGGTCAGGTTTAGAATTCAGGTTTAGGCTAAGCCAGGGTTGGAGTCTGGGACTCTTCAGGCTAAGCCAGGGTTGGAGTCTGGGACTCTTTAGGCTAAACCAGGGTTGGAGTCTGGGACTCTTTAGGCTAAGCCAGGGTTGGAGTCTGGGACTCTTTAGGCTAAACCAGGGTTGGAGTCTGGGACTCTTTAGGCTAAGCCAGGGTTGGAGTCTGGGACTCTTTAGGCTAAGCCAGGGTTGGAGTCTGGGACTCTTCAGGCTAAGCCAGGGTTGGAGTCTGGGACTCTTTAGGCTAAGCCAGGGTTGGAGTCTGGGACTCTTCAGGCTAAGCCAGGGTTGGAGTCTGGGACTCTTTAGGCTAAACCAGGGTTGGAGTCTGGGACTCTTTAGGCTAAGCCAGGGTTGGAGTCTGGGACTCTTTAGGCTAAGCCAGGGTTGGAGTCTGGGACTCTTTAGGCTAAACCAGGGTTGGAGTCTGGGACTCTTTAGGCTAAGCCAGGGTTGGAGTCTGGGACTCTGGGCTGCGGCCTGTGGAAACCAATGGACATAACCTCACAAGTAAGTATAGTGGGAGAGAGGTTTGCCTCGTCTGTGTGTGTGACAGTGACAAGGACAGCAAGTGTATGTATGACATTCACGCGTGTGTGCGTGTGTGCATGCGTGTGTGCATGCGTGCGTAAAAAAGGACGAAGGCACTGAAGCAGCTCGGACGAATTAGTAATAGTAAACGCTTTCAAGTCAAGAATACATCACCGCCATGTCGTGCGTGTGTGTGTGCTTGCGCGCGCACATGTGCATTTGTGTTTTGTGTATGTGCGCATCTATTCATCTCATACAACACACACACTCAGACTCTCGTAAACGACTGCGAGTACGCGGCCAAAGTGAGTGCGAGCGCACGTGTGCGTGCGTGTGTGTGTGTACGCACGCACGCGTCCTTTCTCCTTCTTGGCAGACTGAGTGAATGCTGCAGAGAGTGCGGGGGAACATTGTGCCAACCACTGTAGACCGGACACACACACACACACACACACACACACACACACACACACACACACCAAGGCTAAGGCGTAAGTGAGGAAAGTTGATCTTCTGTGTGAACAGCTCTCCATGGACAGAGGACTGGGCTGGCCTGTAGTGACAGTCTTCATGATCAGTGCATGTTGTCCCAGAGACTCCCATATACATGTCCCAGAGACTCCCCTATACATGTCCCCCAGACTCCCATATACATGTCCCAGAGACTCCCATATACATGTCCCCCAGACTCCCATATACATGTCCCCCAGACTCCCATATACATGTCCCACAGACAGACTCCCATATACATGTCCCCCAGACTCCCATATACATGTCCCCCAGACTCCCATATACATGTCCCCCAGACTCCCATATACATGTCCCCCAGACTCCCATATACATGTCCCACAGACAGACTCCCATATACATGTCCCCCAGACTCCCATATACATGTCCCACAGACAGACTCCCATATACATGTCCCACAGACTCCCATATACATGTCCCACAGACTCCCATATACATGTCCCCCAGACTCCCATATACATGTGTCCCAGAGACTCCCATATACATGTCCCAGAGACTCCCATATACATGTCCCACAGACTCCCATATACATGTGTCCCAGAGACTCCCATATACATGTCCCACAGACTCCCATATACATGTCCCCCAGACTCCCATATACATGTCCCAGATACTCCCATATACATGTCCCACAGACTCCCATATACATGTGTCCCAGAGACTCCCATATACATGTCCCACAGACTCCCATATACATGTGTCCCACAGACTCCCATATACATGTCCCACAGACTCCCATATACATGTCCCACAGACTCCCATATACATGTCCCACAGACTCCCATATACATGTCCCACAGACTCCCATATACATGTCCCACAGACTCCCATATACATGTCCCCCAGACTCCCATATACATGTCCCACAGACTCCCATATACATGTGTCCCAGAGACTCCCATATACATGTCCCACAGACTCCCATATACATGTCCCACAGACTCCCATATACATGTCCCCCAGACTCCCATATACATGTCCCAGATACTCCCATATACATGTCCCACAGACAGACTCCCATATACATGTCCCCCAGACTCCCATATACATGTCCCAGAGACTCCCATATACATGTCCCCCAGACTCCCATATACATGTCCCAGATACTCCCATATACATGTCCCACAGACAGACTCCCATATACATGTCCCACAGACAGACTCCCATATACATGTCCCAGATACTCCCATATACATGTCCCACAGACAGACTCCCATATACATGTCCCACAGACTCCCATATACATGTCCCACAGACTCCCATATACATGTCCCACAGACTCCCATATACATGTCCCACAGACTCCCATATACATGTCCCACAGACTCCCATATACATGTCCCAGAGACTCCCATATACACAAAACCCACTAGAACAAGACTAAAACTATGTTGAAAGATGTTCGTCGACCATCTCTTTTCACACTGCGTGTATATGAAACAATTGAGGGCTTTTACTTTGAAATGACTCGTGGAGGCGTGGGAGGCAAGCTCGTTGGAATGTCATGCAGTACCTCTTGTCAACCAGTAGTGGTCCTATGCCTGACCACAGGATATCCTGTACAGCTCTCAATAGAAGAGCAGCGACATCAAAGTGTGCTAGTTGTGCTGCATTAACATGCTCTACTGCAGATTGGTTAACGGTTTTAATTCACAAAAAAACTACGGATTGCTACTTTAAATCAGACTGTTGAGGAGAGGAGAGGAGAGGAGAGGGGTGCCCCCTTTCTGAAACCAGCTCCTCGCCACTCGCCCTACACACTTGCCCTCGATATGCGCGTTCACGCGAGGCTGCGCCATATTAAGTGTCGTCCGAAACCAAGCAGCCTTGAGTGGAAGTGGCTTATAAAGCCCTCAAGAGCGAGTCTGTGCCGATCTAGACTCGATTGCCTTGTGCAGCCCTGCTCTCTGTCCGCATGGAAACCGCGACCTATACAAATGGAAGTACCACTACAAATAAATGATAAATAAACTCCTCCTAAACAATCTTCATCTGATGCAGAATAGACAACGCTCCAACTGATGTTCACAAGGGCTCTTTATTTACCCCACCGTGAAAAACTATAAATGAAACCACACAAACAAAACAACTTTTAACACAATGATTTACAAATAGAGGAGAGGAGAGGAGAGGAGAGGAGAGGAGAGGAGAGGAGAGGAGAGGAGAGGAGAGGAGAGGAGAGGAGAGGAGAGGAGAGGAGAGGAGAGGAGAGGAGACTGCCCCCTGCTGGTCTGGAGCGTAGTCATCCTGAGATAGACACTACATGCTGTGGAAAAAAGTACTTGCTTGTTTTACTTAAGTAAAAGTATCAACACTGCAATGTAGAACTACTCCGTTACAAGTAAGACAGAAATTCAAAATCTACTTGTGTAAAAGTACAAAAGTATTGACCCCAAAAGGTCAAACTACTAAATTGAGCAGAAATGTCCCATTTCAAGTTTCAAGTTTTCAAATGCATATAAATCTTTTGAAAATAGCCGTTCTACAATTAAGCTCACAATGTTATACAAGCTCACAATATGTCACACACACACACACACACACACACACACACACACACACACACACACACAGCATAGTTTATGAACTCTGGGCAAAAAGGAACAGACAATACTGGAACCCCTTCAAAGGTCTTGAGTGGGTTCCAAGCTGACAAAACAATACCGTATAACAAAACAAAAATATACCACACATTGCAGAGTAATATTAATGTTTCCTTTCCGGCATCTTTTGAGGTGAATTCTATGCAATAGAAATGCTTTTTTGTCAAATCCCAGCCCACAATACCTTCATATATTTAAAAAGAATTCCAAAATGGGATTACCAGTGAAGGGCAACATGCCTATTCACTGGGGACTATGCAAGGCAGAGGCGTCCACCCCCCTGAGTCCAAGTTAGACTAGACCGCATGTATGTATGTATGTATGTATTTGGTTAGAATGGGTAGGGTTTAAAAAAAGGCAAGAATTTGCTCTGGTGCACTGGCCTAAAAGTGGGTCCTTAAAAACTGCTAAAACGTCTGAAATGTATGTATGTAGGTATGTATGTATGTGTGTATTTTAAAAGGGGGGGGCCTTTTTGGTAAAAATCCCTGCCCGCAATACCTTCATATATTTAAAATGAGTCCAAAATAGGGTTACCAGTGAAGGGCCAACTGCCTATTCACTGGGGACTATGCAAGGCAGAGGCGTCCACCCCCCTGAGTCCAAGTTTAAGCTAGACCGCATACCTGTATGTATGTATGTATGTATGTATGTATGTATGTATGTATGTATGTATGTATGTATGTATGTATGTATGTATGTATGTACCACTGAGTGGCACTGTTGAGCAGCATACAGGCCCATTCACACACTGACCACTAGAACGATCACAATACAAGTATAACTAACAATAAAACTGCCGTACAGTACAGTACAGTACAGAAAAATTACAATAAAAGTATAGTTGCACCGCTCAGTTCACACAGGTATGATTTTTTTTGCCATAACCACATCCAATTAGCTCACAGGTTGAATACCGTCAATACCCACCAAGACCCACTGATGTTGTAGAGGGCATGCTTACCAGCCAGGCTATTAAAGGTGGACACTTTTTATTCAGCCATCAGCCAAGAGAGAGAGAATCAGCCAAATCAGCAGATGGATTCCAAAATAATGCCAGCCACTATTCAACAAAGCCAAAAACATTGAAATTCAGAAACGGGAAGAGCCTCCACAAGCCGGCTGGCTACCTGCCAAAGTGGCTATAGTAGTAAAAAAGGGAAAGAAAAGGGTGGATCCAAAGCAAAGCCAAAATGTATCTCCATCTGGCTGGTGACAGGTGGTCATTTCCCTCCCTTATCAATCGTATACCGAGGAGGCGGTTTATTTAGAACCCCTATAACCCTCAGGAAAAAAACCCAAAAGGCTTCATTCCCAAAAACGCTATAGGTTATTATTATTATCTTTGGAAATCATTTTTCCAGACCGAAATTCAGTGGTCAAATGAAATGAAAACTCCTAAGTTCCTAACTAATACAGACAGGTTTTTTTGTGCAACCGTGACCTTTTTCAAATTCACACCGGCAAATCACCTTCCTAAATGAAAGCTATCTCCATTAGCGAGTTTCCTCGATCGATAAGGGAAAAAAACAAAAAGGATGAACTAAGACGGAGATCTCTAAATAAACGGTGGAGTGAGACTGCTGGAGAGTTCTCTGTGACATTTGAGCCTTTTTCATTTATTTAGTGAGTCAGAGCCGTGATTGACTCAAGGTTGTTATGCACTACTGCGGCACATCACATCAAGTCCCTGCGTGCTCAATCAATGAGAATCTAATGTCTTTATTAGTTATATACAAATACGAGAGAGAGAGAGAGAGAGAGAGAGAGAGAGAGAGAGAGAGAGAGAGAGAGAGACAGAGAGAGAGAGAGAGAGAGAGAGAGAGAGAGAGAGAGAGAGAGAGAGAGAGAGAGAGAGAGAGAGAGAGGACAGAAGGGGAGAGCATATTTGGTGAGAGACAGAGAGAGAGAGAGAGAGAGAGAGAGAGAGAGAGAGAGGACAGAAGGGGAGAGCATATTCGGTGAGAGAGAGAGAGAGAGAGAGAGAGAGAGAGAGAGAGAGAGAGAGAGAGAGAGAGAGATGTGCAGAGGGGAAATCTAGAGCTATGCAACATGCATGTACGGTACCAGATGTGTCTCTGACTACGGACAGGACATGAGGGAGAGCGAGATTTAAAACAAAGAGAGGAAATAAGGAAGGAATTAAGGAAAAAGACCAACAACATAAAAGGAGCCTGTGAGAAGTGAGAGTCAGCAGGAAAAGAGAGAGAGAGACAGAGAGAGGAAAAATGAAAGATGACGGGGAGAAAGAATGCTGCAGTTGTCGGGGAACAGGTGGAGAGACAGAGGGGGACAGACAGACATACAGACACATAAAGTGTTGGCAGACTGTCCCGGGAGCATGCTTGAGAGAAATGGAGACCAGAAAGACCCTAAAAGAGTCTGATTTATTTGCACGTTGGTGGTGCTGTTGCGCGGCTGTAAAACAGCAGATCTACAAGCTTGCAGCGCGTCACATTCGTGACACGTGTTGTGGGCTTGTAGATCTGCCGTTTTGCAGGAGCAGCACGACACACACACACACACACAAACTAAGTATAAGAACCGAGGCTTAATGAGAGGAAAGCCACACACACACACACACGCAGACAGAGAGGAACGGAGGCAGTCGGTCAGACACGCAGACAGAGAGGAACGGAGACAGTCGGTCAGACACGCAGACAGAGAGGAACGGAGGCAGTCGGTCAGACACGCAGACAGAGAGGAACGGAGACAGTCGGTCAGACACGCAGACAGAGAGGAACGGAGACAGTCAGTCAGACACGCAGACAGAGAGGAACGGAGACAGTCGGTCAGACACGCAGACAGAGAGGAACGGAGACAGTCGGTCAGACACGCAGACAGAGAGGAACGGAGACAGTCGGTCAGACACGCAGACAGAGAGGAACGGAGACAGTCGGTCAGACACGCAGACAGAGAGGAACAGAGACAGTCGGTCAGACACGCAGACAGAGAGGAACAGAGACAGTCGGTCAGACAGACACACAGCAGGCGAAGAGGACTGACCTGTGAGAACCCTATACTCGTCCTCTGCTGCGCGTTCCGTCTGTCTATACCTCCCGGGCGGGCCGAGATGATATATAGTCTGCTCAGCAAGCCTGTGTGTGTGTGTGTGTGTGTGTGTGCAGCTCAACGCGCGGCTATACGCTACAATATGACATGCGAGGAGCCTGGCTATACAGCAGCTAAACTGTGCCGTTATAGGACGTAGTACAGCTGCAGTAGCAGCACCCCCCCATCCTGCATCTCTTCCTAGCCTCTTTTGGCACTGGAGGAGGTGGGCACGGCAATTTCCCCGGGCTGTGTGCACATCTCACAGGCAGACACGTGCATGAAGGCGTGCGTGCGACCGTGCGTGCGTGTGTGTGTGTGTGCATGCACACACCACATTTTGTGATGTGTTTTTTCCCCCTCCCGACCGTGTTTCGCATCGAAACTGCACGTGTGTGTGTGTGTTCCTTTTGGCTTATAGCGGGAACTGTGAAGTATACTTTGAGAAAAATCTTCACGAAATGAGGAAAGTTTAATTCTGCAAATGATTGCGCAGAGAGGGGAAATCGACCGCGGGAACATTGGGCTCCGGTCAAAAGCAACAACTGGGTTGACACGGCAAAAAAAAATAAGAATGTGAACTTTTCTGAAGTGGGGTGCACTGGAAAAACCGCGCCACTCATAATGACTCAACACACCAGTGGACACTCGGCCCGAAATGTACATACATAGGGGCTGAACTTTGACACAATAACAATCTGACACGCTGTCCATAGAAAGTGGCACCACATCTCACAACCGTCAGCGATATCAGGAAGCAGATTTCGGCCCCGCTTGGGGGTCCATTTGAAAAGATCACCCCCTCCATACTGTATAGCTCGCTCGCTCGCTTATGGCTCTCTCTCTCTCTCCCTCAGCCTAATACAGAAACCATATGAGACTCACACAAGATACGTGCAAGTAAGCATGTGCAATCCGACACACACACACACACACACACACACACACACACACACACACACACACACACACACACACACACACACACACACACACACACACAGGCGTACAACACACACACACACACACACACACACTAATGGCGATAGAGGCAAGCAGTGAACTCCGGTTCAGGCCAAAGGGTACATGCATGTATGAAGTGACGTGAAGGAGCTGAGTAAGGCCAAAGGGAAGGCCAGGGAAAGGTGATATACGGTGGTGTGTGTGTACAGTATGTACAGCAGAGACAAGGGCAGGGCCTCTGTACATAGGTTAACTCAGGATATACAGTACAGTAAACAGGACTGTGTCCCATGACTCACTCTGAGCCATGGGGCACAGCAAAGCCATAATTGCATGGCATTTTAAGTTATGTATTTTTTTCTCCTCATTTTAGGCTCTTTAGCGGATGGTCAGTGAGTGATTTATACAGTGGGGCGCCACGGTGGAATAGGCTTTTCATTGCGAGCAAGTAAACGAACGCACACTGAAAAGCAATTTGCATTTATATTTTCAGGCATTTAGGCGACGCGCTTATCATGGGCGCCTCGCAACAAGTGCAAGAGCAGATCGACCTGCCTGGCCAAAAGCCAGTATTAACCCATTCTGACCCGAGATCAGATTCTAAAAGTGTCTTCTACATCCTGACAGTTTTCATTCTGACCTGAGATCAGATTCTAAAAATGTCTTCTACATCCTGACAGTTTTCCATTCTGACCTGAGATCAGATTCTAAAAGTGTCTTCTACATCCTGACAGTTTTCTGAAAAAGCTATGTTTCTATGTCAGTCGCTCTTCGATTTTTCTAAAATAGCAGACCTGCAAGCTCGTAGCGCGCCACTCGGTGGCGCGCTATGAGCTTGTAGGTCTGCTAGCTATTTTTTTTTTTTTAGCTTGTAGGTCTGCTAGCTATTTTTCAAAAGCTAAATCATAACGTGATGCTAACACCAAAAGGGGTTCCCGCCCAGAATGGATTAAAGAAATGGCAGGCATTTAGAATGCATGATTACACTTTCTCCTTCACCGTCCGCATATAGGGAAGATGCTGATGTAATATGCATCTAATGCTCTGAATGTTTTCTGTACTGTATAATTCAGCTGGATTTGGCACCTAGTGCCCACAGTGCCAAAACTACTAGTAACCGGTGTACCGACTACTGACCATGGTATTACTGTGCTTAACTGACCAGCCAACTGGCCTGACCTGAACAGTGACAAAGGCTGATCACCTCCATGCCACGCCCCGTTGATGAAATCATTTGTTGTTCAAAAGTAGCCCAGACCAAGTATTGACTGCATACCATTATTAAACTTTTCAGATGGTCGACATTTCTCGATAAAAATAAAAATACATCTTTAGTGGTCTCGTAAAATATTCTAATATTTTTAGATAGGATTTATAGATTTTCATGAGCTATAATCATCAAGACTAAAACAAAAAATGGTTTAAATACTGTGCAATGAATTGAAAATATATGAAAGTTTCACTTTTTGAATTATATTATGGAAGAATGTTTTTTACTTTTACACAATATTCTAATGTTTTGAGAATGAGCTGTGTGTATATATATATATATATATATATATATACACACACACACACACACACACACACACACACACACACACACACACACACACACACACACACAGTATTATATATAAAATAAAAAAGCCCAGCTACAATTAAGCGCGTGAAAGTTTTCAAAATATTGGAAACATTTCGAAAATAAAAAACAGGGATACCTGCCAGGTTGAAGTGGTTCTGCTTTC
Organism: Protomyctophum parallelum; assembly: GCF_964188405.1. NCBI lineage: Eukaryota > Metazoa > Chordata > Actinopteri > Myctophiformes > Myctophidae > Protomyctophum > Protomyctophum parallelum. The sequence goes on along the minus strand of NC_139708.1, from coordinate 29,323,373 downwards.
ACAATAACCAGTGAAGCAATGACAGAAGAGAGGGCAACGGGTTCACATATACTGTAACGAGTGGCCCCTCCCACTCTGTTCACAGCCATAGAGTAAGACAGAGTTACGCAAACTCCGTTCACTTCATGGGGCTTCAGTCCAATGGCGGCTCTTCTACATAGACTTCTATCGGTTTGTCCCTATTTGAAGGCTTCAAATAGCCTGGACAACCGGAAGTTTACGGAATGCATTGGAGTCCATGGGCTCACGCGAGTACATGAACCACGTCACCGGGCTGTTTTCTGCCCGCTCAATATCGCAACTCTTCTATTAGATGTAGGGATGCACGATCCGGCTTTTTGGCATTCGATACCGATTTCGATACATGGGGGTCCAGTATCTGCCGATACAGAGTACCGATCCGATACCCCCCACAAAGAAACGTAATAACCTATTAAGCTGTATGCCTCACTGTGTGGAGTCTGGAATCATTATTTTGTGTAAGGCAACATCAAGGCTTGACTTAAACATTACTTTCCCAACTTTGTAAAACAAAATGTAACAAACACAGATATAAATGCACTGAATTATTTATTAAATAACTGTGCAACAATTAGACCAGGTTAATGTGTGCGCAGGCTAGCCTGGCTGCATTCCACATGTTATACTGTCAATACTACACTGCTGTGTCACAGAGGAAGTAGAGTTGTTTTCATACTGTAATTACACATAATTATCGGATCGGATATTGGATCGGCCACCGATCCGATACCCGATCTAGAATTTTAGCCTGGATCGGCGCCGATCTCCGATACGAGTATTGGATCGGTGCATCCCTAATTAGATGGCTCTGGTTCACAGGTAACACAGGTGGGTGGAGTTACTGTGACGAGTGGCCCCTCCCACTCTGTTTGTTCACAGGTAACACAGGTGGAGTTGGGAGGTTCATCAGACCTCAACGAGACACACCTGGTAGACCTGTTTAACCCACTGTGTTTCCCAAACACTGGGTCAGAACCTATGTGTGGGTCACTTTATAATTTTTGTTTCCTACATTTGGTTAATTAATATTATTTTAAAAGACAAAAGAAAAGACATTCCCAAAAAGCTAAAAGTTTCATGAATTAAAAACTAAATTATTTTTCCCCCCAGTACTTTCATGCAGAAATGAAAGAATAATCGAAGAAATTCCATAAATTATAAAACTAATGTATAAGAAGTAGTGAAAATAACCGATCTACGAGCTCACAACACAACATTGTGCAAATCTAGTAAGCTACACAATCAGTTAAATAAGTACATACTAGTATAGTATAATAATAGTACATATAGTACGGATATTGTTCATTTCTAGTTTCTAAATACATTACTTGCTTTGGTGAGTCTTTCCAAGATGTTGTCCGATATTGAAAATATATTTAGGATAACGCATTTTCTTTTTCTTTTTTCTGTACAAAACAACGAGTGACCGAAGTGACAAAAATTTTTAAGGTCAATTTTAACCTCTGATATTGTAAATCTTTGTTGGCTATACCACACATGCCACTTCCTGCTTTGCTCAACAACACGGAGGAAGACAGACAGACAGACTGCATGGGCAGACTTCAGCCGACAGCCGCGGACAGAAGAAGCTGTGTTTTACGTCATTTCCGAGTTTTTTAGACAGCTGGAAAAGAAGCTGGAGGTGGAGCTTCTTTTCCATCCACCAGCTGTCTAAAAACTCGGAAATGACATAAAACGTATTCTGTCCGCGGCTGTCGGCTAAAGTGTGCCCATGCTGACACAGACCCTCGCCGGCAGCACATTTAGTTTGGTTTCGACTGAGAGAACGTCGACTGAAGCTTCTCCGACTGATGATTTAACTAATTGATGAAATTAACTTATTCATTTAATGGATTATTTATTTAATAATAATAAAAATAGCTGATCTACAAGCTATGTTTCTATGTCAAAATAGGGCATAAGTGGTTACTCCGACTAATCTATTTAGTTGATTATTAAAAAGAAACGTTGCAGTATAGGTCGATTCGTGGAAATATACATAAAAACGTGTTTCAAGATTACTCAATTAATCCAAAACGTATATAATAATAGCTAAGAAAATAATTGCCAGTTACAGTCAACTTTTAGGGCACAGCCCAGGTGGTGTAGGTAGAGAATGAGTCAAGTCCCTGCTAATTTCATTAACACCTGGCATCCTATTTTTGTAGACATTTTAGTATTTTATAGTATAGTATTTTGCATTTATCCCCCGCGCCGTAAAATGCTCCTTTGTAGGTCCTACTTGTATGATGACATTAGTTTGTAGATCAGCTTTTTTTCCACAATTCGTATGACAAATACAGTGGAATTGTGGATGTACTAAACCTACAATATGTCTGTGACCACTGACCTCTTTTGCTTTGTGTTGTAGAAATGTTTATGAGAGGTTATGTTGTTCAAGAGAGAGAGAGAGAGAGAGAGAGAGAGAGAGAGAGAGAGAGGGGGGGGGGGTCATCCTAATTATGCGGTATGTGCGATGGTAGATATGAGCTATTTAAAAACACAACGCAAACAAAAAAGATTGGGGAAAAAACACTCCAAAACTTCCCACAGTGAATTTGCTCCTATACTGCTGCGGCATTGCGGTGAAGTGGTCGGCCGATCGTCAAACACCCCCTAGGTGTTTGGCTACAGCTTATATAGAAGTATATACAGTTGGGATACAATATGACTGGCTGAGAGTGCACAGCAGCAGCACATATTTCTTGACAACGCACCAGCAATCAGTAGTCAGTACACCGTATAATCGTATATGTTAGTAGGAAGGAGAGCAGCCTGCTCTGTGTGTGAGCAACGTTGAGCAATATAACTGAGGTGGCGTGGGGTCATATATTGCATGAAAACTGACGTGAAGTTATATTGCAGCAAAGTGCAGCTATAGTGGTCGGGATCCATGTCCAATAACCCATTGAAGACTTGAGTACCTGATGATACTAATGTCTTCTAAATCATGACAGTTGTCTGAAAAACCTATGTTTCTGTATCAGTGGTGTCTGAAAAACCTATGTTTCTGTATCAGTGGTGCTCAAACTATTTAATGTCAAGGAACCCTTGGAAATCCATGTATTTGGCCGCCGGCCAAATAAATATTTAGTTCCAGGGTCCTCCCGGAAGCGAATATCTGAGTTAAAAACATTCGCCGCAAATTAATATATATTCAAAGATTTGCGCCACATTTTCTAGATTTTTCAAAATTGGCAGATGCACTCGGCGCCTTGCATACGAGATTGTAGATGTGCTATTTTTCAATAACCCACGTATAAAATAATGGTTAATGTCGTTAAACGCTAATGTGACACAGATGCGTTCCAGGCCTTAATGTGATAAGGGAGAAGAATGCTGCAGATATTATCTGATATATGGAAGAATTGTGATTTCATAAAGAGAGAGAGCGGGCGAGACGGGGAGACAACGATTGACGCAATAATATGAAAATGACCCGTAGAGGTGAAAACAGTCAGACAGACAGAGAGAGAGAGATGGAATAACTGTGACAGCTTAAAGATGGAGTGCCACCATTTTTTTCCACCCTAAAACATGATCATCAGGTATTATTACAATATAGGGGGAAGAACTTTTTCCAAAAAGTGTACAGTATTTGTTAAAATCATGCTTTTATGTGGACACGCCCACCAGTTCATTAAGTATGCCTGGTTTGCCTGGAAGAAACCCTAAATACAAAGTTAATACACCATTGCACATAAAAACAACTCCAGGGTGTCTAATGAAGTACTGGAAAAACTGGAAAAATACAAAAATTGTGGCGCTCCATCTTTAAAGGACCACTTCACCTCAATTACGGTATCTTAACATACATAATTGGTCCTCACTAATGTTCATTATAAAATGCCACAAATTATTTTCTACACGGGACTGAGTCTCATAGGATGGCCGTGGGCAGTTCAGAAACCCGTCCACCTGCAGTGACATCATCGTTAAGCCGATTTTTTTAAACAAGATTAAAAATATATCGATTTTTATTATGGTGAGAAGAGATGGCGTCCATTTTCGCATTGCGACTTTTCAGGAATAGAAAGCCTGGCTGTGTCTATTAGCTTGGATTCCCCATCGATGACATCACTGGTCACTGGTCGGTGGACATTTATTTATCATGAACATTAGTGAGGACCAATTTTATGAAGATCGGTTGAAGTGGCCACTTTATGCATTCATAACATGTTGGCTAATCAAAAATACAAGCTCGCAGAGCAGAGCTTATACATCTGATCTGATATGCTATTTTTGAAAATATTTGAAAAATATGGAAATTCTTTGGAAATTTTGTTAAAACACAAATCTTCCCTTCTGGGGGTCCCTGGCACTAAACATCTTTTAGATGATATGTATCCATTTTTGGGGGTCCTAGACATAAAAAGGTTTGAGAACCACGAACGACACAGGAGAAATTGCACTTAAAGCGTGGTGGAATTTGGCTCTGTGCCTAAAGTGGTTTGGCAGGAGAGAAAGG